>NC_090931.1:1283535410-1283838441 GCF_040938575.1 Ambystoma mexicanum | reverse complement strand
TGCCCTAGCGCCTACTTTTTTCAATCTATTTTGTTCTGACTTCCACAAAATCTTTATTGAAAAGAAAAATGTCTTTCCGAGAATTGGGGCCAATAAACTAGGGTGGATCTGCTATGCAGATGACATTGGTATCTTTGATAACACTTACAATGGAATCTGCAATAGCACAAATGCAGTGTGCGAATATGCGAGAAAAAAATGGCAACATAGATAATACTCAATTTATGGCAGTAGGACACAAATGTTGTACTAAGAACTACATTCAATGTCATATCGGTACTATCAAGAGGGTTAGTACTTATAAGTACTTGGGCCAAGATATCGTGACTAACAAAAAAGCATTGAAGGACAAACTTAAATCCAACAAATGTGCAAAAGTCCTCTCTACTATGGGACTGATCCTCTCTTTCTCTAAAAAAAACTGTGCGCTATAGCCTAGATGGCCTTCGTACCGTTTATAATCAAAAATTATCTTCTGTATTTCTGTATGGTCTGGAGGCATCCTTTAGTGATTGGTCTATGTGGGCAGACAAAGTTGAAGGCATGATATGGTGCCGGATACTTGGTCTAAGTAATTCCACCCTGGTAGATGCCACCGGGCTTGAAATGGGGTTACCTCACTTGCCACGATGATTGAACTTAACAGAGCCAAACTGTAGTTCAAGATCATGTACTCTGCCCCCAATTCTTTTTTCTCTGTACTTAGTGCTGCCTTGGAGAAAGGTACATGTAGAGCACTGGATACATTTAAGTGTATGAATGAGAAATTCTTTGAAAAATTGGGATGGAAACCCAAGTGGGAATTTGGAGAGCGGGCGGTGTTGAAAGCCCTGATAACCTCTGCAAAACAATTTGAATGGGTAAAGTCCAATGATAAAGTGGCAACTATGAAATCTTTAGCCACTTTCTCCAGAATGCCATTTACACTGGGAGTAGCCCAAGACTACCTGAGGCTACTCCCGTCTATTACGACTCTTAGGATCTTTATGAACATTAGGTTAAATAGACTAGATGTTCTTGAAGTAAAAGGTGCTTGGAATGGGACCCCGGAATCCGAAAGAACTTGTAGGATCTGCTGCAGTGAACATGAAATTGAATCAGCAAGGCATGTCTTAACCAGATGCAATGGTATGCTCTCCGCTTACTAAAGATAGTATCCTAATTTTGAGGAAGACTCAGATGTCATAGTCGGCGAGGCTTTCTGGTTAAGAAGCCTAACAGGGATGAGTCCGTGAAAAATAATTGCAATAACACAGGTACGGAAAATCGCTGATGAAAAATGGTGGAAGATTGAGGCAGATATCAAACTATTTGAGGGTCTATGTAAAAACGGAGAAAAGTAAAGACACCTCTGGATAAGGGAGAAGTTGGGGTTAAAATGACCGATTAGTGTAGTCGTGCTACTTCCTATTACTTCTTTCTCGTGCCCCTCACCTTCCTCCTTTTTTTTTCTTCCTGTTTTTGTTCCCTTTTTTCTGCCCTGTCTTATGTTTTACCCTACTCCTGTGCTCTTTGGCTTATTCTCTGAATATTTTATACCTTATTAGCAATACACATTAAGGTGGTATAAGTTATGTTTGACCTTTTCTATGTTTATATGCTAATACTGTATTCCTTGAAATGTGTTTAGAAATGTGTATAAAAAATGTTGCTATGTTTTTATACTAATAATGTATCTTTTGAAATCTGTCTAGAAATGTGTATAAAAGTTTTGGTTTGGATAAACTGTATAAACAATTTTTTAAAAAAAGAGAGAGAACCTGGAGGGTTGCACTGTTCAAAGTCAAACCAAGAGAAAATCCAAAAAACAAGGCCTAAAGGGGAGGAATTGCACAAAGAAAATAATTTTTCTCATTAAAGAATGGAAAGTATTGAATGTGTGTGAAGGCGTAAGACTTATTCATATTCTGAAAAGAGGGTGGAGAACTGTATTGTGAAAGAATGACGAACGTTGACCATTTAAAGAACATTATTTGGGAGGAACCCAAGTAATTTTTCCAGGCGAGGCCTGAGTAGACGGGCTACTGCTCTGGTCTATTTAGTTTTTTCTAAAGTGGTAAGGCCAGATAGCAAGTATTATTTTTGGATGGAAGACTATTTTGTTGACATTTGACAAGCACCCTTAGTTTTGTTTATTAGGGAATTCGCCTCATAGCAATAGAGTTAGATAGACATTTTCTGATTATTTAAATAAAATATCCTTGAACACGCTCCGTCCTAGTCTGACTCCTTCTGGTTCACTACAGTTGATTGCTTTCAATGACTCCTAAAGTCAGACACTTCGCTACTTCATAGACTTTGGAATTCATGCATGCTGTTCCTCTGAAAACTGGACAGTTGTGGTAAGTCAGACATAGGAGACAGATAAGAAGACATGGTTCAACAAGTTTTATTAAAGAAAAGAGGTCCTCAACTATCCCTATAGCTACGATGATGGGTTTTCCTGACTTCAAAGAAAACACACTGGTGCTTGTCCGGATTGACGTGATTTTTATCACCCCTACCCTTAGAGGCTTCCCTCCACCCCCACGGGAGTGTCCAAGACCCCTCCAGCAGGGGCTGTGGTAGTAGTAGAGGTAGGAGAAAGCATGTACGTGTCACTATGCCATCAATAAGAGAACAGGCAACAACCCCTGCAATAGGCACCTGCGCTCATTAATCAACACATGAAGGCTTTACTAATGTCACATAGATTTATATTGATAGTCCACTGCTTAGTCCTTCCAGTAACCCTTGGTAGATGTATTAAGGACATGCAACATTTATAACATATCAATACACAATACATTTAGATAGATGCCCCACACTTAATGCTCAGGTTAAAATACATCTGACCAAATCATTCAAAGAATGCTTCTCACACTCTCATGTAAAAATGTAATGTTTTAATTTTGAGAAATAAGTAATAAAGTAACATTGCTACTGTTATGGTTACTATGCACAACACACTTGGAACATAAAAAATCATTAATGAATAAGGAGCAATCATTTTCATTGCCTATACATCTACTTAAGACTGATCAACCTTCTCCAAGATATCCTAGTCACCTTAAAAGCAACAGCCTGCCTCAGCAGGTCTCACCTCACAAATCATGGCAGGCAATCTTCATAGATGCACCTAAAATCACCTCCCCTTTCAATACCTCAATACCTTTCTCAATGTGATATCAATGCAGGGTAAACAAAACTGCCATACTCACTATAGTTAATAGGCAAGTAGATGAGAGCTGGAGGAGCCTAGAGCCTGAAGTGATTTATACAATCCAAGAAAAATGCCAAAAAATACCAAACGTCAAAAACCACCAATAAAAAACACCATGGCCTTTTCATCAAAAAGCATAACAGATAGGAATGAATGCTTCAAAAGAGTTAATGTCAATTGGGAGTGGCCATTATGCTAGCATGTAGCAAATTAGAATTGAGGATGTGAGCTGTCTTGCTTTGGTTGGAAAAGTAAAAAATATTCCCACAGAGCTCAATCCAAATAAAACATTTCTGCTCAAAAGTCTGTAGATGGTCCTTTAGGGACTCAACATTTCTAAAAACAGTCAACATTCCAGCTTGGTGACTTTAAAAGCCAGCAAGGAAAAAAGGAGTGACTTAATCCCTGCCTTCTAGAAGGCCTCTGCTTCTCCTTCCTCCATCCGTTCTTCTGCCCCCTCGACTGTCTTCCTGCCAGCTCCTCCGCCGAACAACTGCCAGCGGTGCTTGTAGCCTGTCTTATTTATACTATCTGGGCTCCCACTGTTAACGCCTACAAAAGCCAAATGCTTTCTAAACAAATTTGAGGGGTGGGGCCTTGCTCCGTAGCTGTGGTATCAGCGAACAGCATCTAGCGTGTGTCAACATATCAGGGCCTGCTTAGCTCATCCAGAAACTTAATTTCCCTAACAAACAGTATCAGTGAACAGCATCTAGTTTGTGTCAGCTAAGCAAGGTTGGCTTAGCTCATCCAGCAACTCATCCAGCAACTTAAAGATTTTCGACAACTTAAAGTTGTTCAGGAAAGAGTTCTGTAATTTTTCCGTAGTACTGTAGTTTTGTTTGCATTGCTATCTCTTGTTTTGCTATTTATCGGAACACGTGGCTCTCATCCCAAATAAAGCCTGGAGAGCAGTGAACTGCTTTATGTATAATAGAAGACTGCAGAGTTCTGACTTCAAGGTTACTAGCGCTCATCCCAAATTATCGCATAAGAACATTAATGTAATTGAATTTAATGTTGCAAAGTCAAATCTTACGGCTTACATTTTACTAAATATGAAAGCATTTACATCAAGGCTGGGTCTATGGCACATATATGCCGCTTTAAGCATGGCCTAGACTCGGCTATAACGGAGGTTACACATCAGGATGTCTCACAAAAATGTGTTCCAGACATATGCTATCCTGTAGTACATCCCTACCACTAATAACTTAACAGCATAATCTTAGCACAGATAAGTTTGCTCCTACTCTACTTGGCTTCTGGTGGCTGGCTTCTGATACACCCGTCCAATTGTCTCTTTGGTTCTCTCTCTCTCTCTTGGGCTCCGACCTGCTGTTACAGTTCAAAGTTGGGTCCTTTAAGTCTTCCTCTCTACTTTGAAAAGGTTGCTTGCAACTATGCAAGCATTATCAATTCACAAAGTTCATCTCCACCTTGGAGTAGCTGGTTCTCAAAACATATACCTTGTTTTCAACAATATTGATGAGTCCTTATTGTTCTGATTTCATATTCAGTCTCTTGTTCACCACTACTGGGTGTTGTGATGAATCAAGGATTTTGTCACTTCTCCCCAGGGGGGAGCTTTTTATTGTGAGGCTAGGTAGTTGAGCCCTCTACACGATATTCCGCCTAGCGGTGGCGGCAAGCAGCACCTCACAGGGAGAGACTCCCCTTCCCCCACCATGAGGACAAGGACTCCCGTTCTGATGAAGAACTCCCTTTTCATTTCACTCAGAAATCCACTCAAAGAGGGGGCGCTGTTGAGCAGCCTAAGGTGGCTGCCTAGTTTTCGAGCTCCGCGTTTTGCCGACAGAACACCGGATAATTGTGGCGACTTTTCGAAGTTGCCATCCCTGGGAGGCAGACCCTGCTCATGTGATGGTATAAAGAGGCTGCGCCCTGATTTTTAAGCAACTCGCCTGCTCTGTGGTGGAGAGCGAACGAACTGCGTGGGGAGAGGGAAACTGCTGCCGCCATAGTGGTGCCTCGTCCCGCGGGTGGCAATCAACCCACCTGAACGTCTCGCCCTCCTGAATCCGGCGACTGCCCGCCTTGGTGTCGTGGGTCCTGGTCTGTGTCGCGCAGTCTAGCTGGTGCCTTGAAGGAGTTTGCTGCTGGCGGTGCTGGGAGCGGAGCGGGCACTACTGGATCGAGCGGCGTGGGGGGCTGGCCTCGGGCCGGGAGTCTGTGCTACCTCGGCCTGCATCACGGCTGGGGAGCCATCTGCCCTCTGCCCCTGGGCAGCGCCTGCTCGGATCGGCGGACCTCTCTGCTGCTCTGGGGCTCTACGGGTGGCTGTGGCGCTGCGCGGCCTGGCCCGGAACTGTCCGCTGCTGGGTGCTCTGCCCCATAGCGGTCTCCTGCCTCGCGGAGCGGGCGCCCTCTGGGCTAGGAGCTGCCCGTGGCTTTGAGATGCTGGGCGGTGAGCATGGCGAATGATCACAAGTAGGTGCATGTGTGTGGGCGTGCATGGATGTCTCCCAGTCCATTCGCAGACTGAGACACTGTAGTGCCTGGAGAGCCGCGCCCCCCCTGGGGCTAGCATTAATACAACTAGCTGCCCTGTGGGGCTGCGCACCGGCCTATGCCGGCAACCCTCATTCTGCAGCTTCTCTGAATGTGTGGATACGCCGGGGGGCCCCCGATACTAGCGCTGCACGCCCGAGACCCGGGTCTATAATACCACCATAATTACGGCCCCACTTAGACATAAAGGACACTTGTGAGAGGCCCCATTGTCGAGAGGCGAGTCATACTACCAGACTGGCAGCTTGCTGCTGCACCATTTGTTCACCGTCACAATTGCATCGGTTCCAAGGGCCCTGGCGACCTAGCTCGGCCCCATAGACTGTCAAACAGGCATCAACATAGCCACATTACCACCCACTTGGCGGCCTCACTGAGAGAACTGGAATCAAGACCTGCCCGCCTGTCTCCTTCACTGCACCCAGGGGTGCACGTTGCTGCGACCTTGTCATGTGCATAGTCCATCCCAGACACACTGTCTTGCAGCCTGATCATTCTCGCTGATCCGTATAACTGGGGTCTGTGGCCTGACTACTTTGGGTGGCGTGATACAGAGGCTGCCACCCCACCCAAGCCCACGTGACCTTCTGGCCTGTCTGCTGTTTGGTGGAGTTTGTTGAGGATTGGGCCCGTCTGCGGCTGCTTTACGCCCAGCGGCCCCCGACCTGACATTTAAACACAACTTAGGGTGGGTACTCTACTGGCTGGTTGAGGGGGCCTCAGTTCATCAGAGATCTCGGCTGTGCCTTCAGCACTCGTGTTCGACTATGGGGACCACTGCTACATATATCTCTGAAACCAAAAATCTCTCCATATCTGGAAGTTAACATTCACCCAACTGGACAATGTCCAGCAGGGCACGTGCAGCAAATAAAGTGGGAGTCATGGACAAATTTGCCAAAGCCACTCTAAGAATCGAGCAGGGTCAAGCATCATCTAATCAAGACGAGGAGACAGTGCAAGTGGACCCCTTGTTCGGCAGAATTCTGTGCAGTTCCCTTGGGGAACACTGCAAGAAGATTAAGACTACAGGAGTAAGCAGTAAACCCAATTGGTAGCAGTCTGCACCACCCAGATTTACCTGGTAGCTGTGGCTGAGCAGTCAGACTTCTCTCAAGAAGAGTAGGGCAGTATGCAGAGTATACACAATAGGGCCAAAACACAGTAGAGCAAACAAACACTGACCAGAGCTTTGTATAAAAAGTATATAGTTATTTATTTAAACACACTTTAGGCAATACACTAGCACTCTCAATGAAAAGTAAGTTAAAACACAGTCAGGTACGTATACACACCTCCCTTGATAACTATCAGACAAGTCAGGGTTAAAGCAAAACTATTTGTTAAGACAGAAGTGAGCACTTAACCTAGATAGCACTCCAATAGTTTAGGTTAAAAAGGGAGAGAAAAGGCAGAGCATAAAATAAAACAGATCCCAACACTTTTAAGAGTTCAGAGCAAGGGGAGAAAGGCAGGTTATACTGTAGAGCCAAAGTTCATAGGCTAGGCCCACTTTAAATGGAGCAAAGCGAAATGTGCCCAGGATCACACGGTTTAAAGTGCATTGAAAGTCTTTGCAGAGTGTTCAAAAGAGGTTGGGGTGATTCAAAAGATATGGTTAGAAGGCCTGGAGCCAACCCAGTTTAGAAGCCAAGGATTTAAGGGTCACCTTTAGCAATCTGTAGAAAGGGAGGTCAGGCAGGACACAATACCTTAAAGAGAAAGGAAGCTCCAGTGGGGGCAGTTGTTCCTGGCAGTGGTTGAAGTTCGTGGTTCCGACCAGGGGAAGAGAAGGTCTCGTCGACGAGGGGACGTGGAGTCGATGCACTGCACAGGGATGAAACCAGCCGCGGAGTTCCCGATTAAAAGGTGTGGTCCTTTTATTTGCGGTCAAAAGTGGTGAGCTTGGCTATCCGGCTGCCGGGGTGCTTGGCACTGGCGATTCAACCAAGTGACGTCTTTGGAAGCGAAAAAGGGCGAACTGGTTGGTCCTACCAGCTCAAAGGGAGAAGACTCTCCAGCAGAAGATCTTCTCTTGTCGTTGGAAAAGTGGTGAGTTCGTTGCAGCAGGGCTTCACCGGTGGTGTCGTCGGTTGCAGGTGGCTCAGCTTCTTCCCTCTTCGGATTCATGGGTCCTGTGGCGACTTCTGAAGTTCCAGTCCCAAAGGCCCTGCTTTTATGCAGAAAAACCACCATTCATCAGCCTAGCTGTCAATCACACATGCAAGTGGTGAGCCGGGCGGCTCACCACTGGGCCAATCAGAGTAGAGTGTGACTTGGGTTGCTAAGGCAACGCAGTCCAGGGTGCCAATTCCCCCCTCCACCCTTCCTGTGGAACCCAGACAGACTGGCACCATTTGGAGGGCTTCTGTGGAGAAGCCCACCAAAATAGTGTAACAAAGGGCTCGACCTTGGTCAGAGTTACAGAGACGGACACAAACGCCATTTTAGAATAGAGTTCTGGCAAAAAGACCCAACCGGTGATTTAAAATTAAATAAATAAACCGGCGGGCGGTATCTTTAACATTGCACCAAAAAGTGGTGCATTTAAAATCAATGGGAAAATCCCATAGAGAATATTCTGGTGGAATATTTCGCGTGGTAACCACTGCCACCAGCCAGAAACTCGACGAGGGGGGACGGGACAGTGCCCCCTTGAAAACAGACCCAGGGACAATCGAATTACCTCTTACCAGTACTTCCACAATATGATGGTTTGTACTGGTTCTGTTCACAATTTTGGACTAGTAAAGTAAATAGTGACTTTACCTGCCCTGGGAGACAGTAGTCAGTCCCAGGGTATGGAGTCTATGTTTGGAGGTCACTGTGACACCCCTGTGGTACTGCACTGAGGGTGCTGTGTACCACACATACAGAAAAACAGATGATACCCTATAGAGTAAAAGAAACCCCATAGCCCAAAAGCACATAACAAGTCAAATACATACCTCAAATCATGTCTAAGAGTGGGAGTAAAAGAGTCTCACTCTTAGCAGGAGAAAAATACAAACCCCAAAAGTCCAGCAAAGCTGCTGGGGGACTCACTAGGTTTGGGAAATTAGCCTTAGAGAATTCTCCCTAACACCCCTATCCCGCAGCCGACCTTACTGCCATTATGGAATCCATGGCCAAAAACTTTGCATCTTTCCATGAAAAGCTGGATGTGGCATCGCTGAGGTCCAAGCTGGACCAACACGGCACCAGAATTACTGAAGCTGAGACAAGGATCATCACCACCGAGGATGAAGTACACGTGTTACAGGACACAGTTGCGACTTTGACCCGGGATATGAAGTTTGTGAGGGCATGATGTGACGATCTGGAATCCAGATCGCAAAGATGCAATATACGCATCGTTGGCGTCCCCAAGAACGCACTTGATGGAATTGTCAACTGAAAATCTGCTCAAAGTATTACTTGGCAACCCAGAGCTTTCGCCCTTCTTTGCGGTTGAGCGGGCACACCGAGCGCTGGCGCCACGCCCCAAGCCGGATGACTTCTCAAGGCCTATAATAGCGAAACTGTTGAGTTACCGAGACAGAGACCATATACTTCGCCTGGCACGCGAGAAAGGGAAGCTTCGCCTGGACTCGCAGATCATCAGAATTTTCCCAGACTTCTCAATCTGGGTGCAACAGGAAAGGCGTCAATTCATCGGAGTGAAGAAAATGCTGCGAGAGAGAAATGTTCCATATGCAATCTTATTTCCTGCACGCCTCAAGTTCACCTTTAAAAACAAGCTTTACTTCTTCACTGTCCCTGATGAAGCGGTGAAATTCATTGCTAGACAATCCTTCGGATGACTTGATGGAAAATGACTGAGCGGGGAGGAGCCAGGCCATGTATGTGATCCCATGAATGGGGTGCTATTATCTTTTTTACTTGTACCTCGGGCAATGGGACCTGCCAAAGTAATTGGAAGTTAAACGGGATGGATCATGTGTTATTCTCATGGCAATGCCCACTGTTAGCTGTCGAGGTTGTATTGGCGCTACCTGATATGTGGGGCATGCTATTGATTGTTCATCCGCCACATCTTGAAATCTAACACACTATTTACCTTTTATGTGAGCTTTGTTCAATATCTTCAGCTACAGGGCCTGCCACCCTGGTTGTAGGATTGTGATGGGCGATGAGGAAATTGTAGCTGCCATGATGTATGATAAGTAGCGTTATCGCTACGCCCATTCAGGAGTCGGCAGCGCGGCAGCAGCACACCCCACTGCGGCTGCAATTGTTTTATGGGTGGCAGTAGGGCGCACAGGCCCCTGTTGGGCCGTAGCCGTAGATAGGCCAAGTTGGGGGGGGTCCTCCAGCATATGGGAGGGGTGGGGGGTAAGAGACACTGCAAGTTGGGGAAGGGCAGCGAGGGTGGGGGTGGGGAAACTTGGGGGATGTTCTGCAGAAAATGACGGAGGTAATGCGGCATTGCACGCAGCAAGCAGACAACAAGTCTTCACAGCCAGTTGGGTCCCAAACATACAATGTAAAGGTAGCCGGCAGGCCCCTGGCATCACAGCCCGGGCTAATCTGCCAGGGTCCCTGCAAACGCCTGACACAGATACGTATATGGATGCTTGGAGATCCACCGCGCAAACTCACAGTTTCGTGAGCGCAGTACTCTCACAACTTGTAACTCATGTAACCTTGGGGGAGGCCAAACGCTACACACTGAAATTCAGAGATGGGAGGATGTTGCTGTCACAGTTGAGGGCTCACGATGGCGGGCGGCCTGGGATGTTCCCTGATATAGGGATACGTCTGTGCAAATAATGTCCTGGAACGTCCGTGGTATAGGGAACTACACCGAGGCCCAAAAGATCACAGCATATGCCCAGAGGCATGGTGCTAAAATACTCTTATTGCAGGAGACCCACGGCCAAGGCCACCTTGCATCATGTTTGGCACCCTCCTGGGGCCTTAGTAGGTTCTACACTACATACTCTACGCAATCTATGGGTGTCCTAACACTAGTACATAAGTCGATTAAATTTACATTGAAGAGGAGCTATATAGACACCGAGGGGCGGTATGTAATCTTATATTGTGTGATAATGGGAATCGAGTACCTCCTGGTAAATACATATGCCCTAATGTGGACACTCTAGTATTTCTTTGATACTGTGGCCACACTGCTTATGGGGTATATTGACGTCCCGATAATATGGGGGGGCATGAATCTGATCTTAAACAATGACCTAGATAGGACGGGCACAGCTCGTAGGACCCTATCCCGCGCTGCTAGGAGACTACACTCGCATATGACATCACTTGGCCTACACAATGTGTGGAGAACCCTTCACCCCTTGGGCCGAGAGTATACCTACTACTCCTCAGTGCACGACAGCTCATCACAGATTTATCTTTTCTTAGTGGCGGGGGGAGTGGTGGGACGGGTGGCCGATTGTCAAATACTTACTCGTACATTATCCGACCATGCTCCAGTGTATATGCAGATTCAGCTGGGTCCTGCCCCTCTGCCCCGCTCCACCTGGCGCTTTAAGTCAGAAGCTCTCCTAGATATTGTTTTTAAGGCAGAGATTCTCTCAGACATAAAAACGTTCTTTGAATGTAATGCGGAGCAGGATACCACCCTGGGGGTCAGCTGGGAGGCCTTCAAAGCATACATAAGGGGCATGTCCATCTCACGGGAGGCGGGAGTGTTGAAGAACAGAAGGAGGGACCTACACCGTTCCGAGGCAAGGCTGAAGGACCTGGAGCGCGAATGCAGCCAATCCTCTTAAACTGGCAGAAATCAGGAAGGAATTGGAGGCGTTTGAATCCCATGCTCTAAGGGAGATAAGGTACCTCTCCCGCCCTTGTGCGGGTAGAAAATATGGTGATGGCAGTAGAACAGGGAGGACGCTTGCTAGGGTGGTCTGGGCAGAGCGCAGCGGGACCCAGATAGACTGTATTAGGGATGCACAGGGCATACAACAATGGTCAGATAAACAGATAATGGATAGGTTCATGGAGATGTATACTGAACTATACACACCACCACAAGAGCATAGCATATGTGACACCCAGGAACTCCTTGACCAAATTCCAACGACAGAAATATCACAGTCAACCAGGGAACAACTCGATTTGCCAATCACACTGGAGGAAATAGTTCAAGCTATAACTGATCTCCCAAAGGGTAAGGCCCCATGGCCGGACGGCCTCACCGCCGAATTCTATCAGGAATACACGGCGCTGCTGGCACCGAGCTTGTTGGAGGTTTGGGCCGAGTCCTTTCACGAAACTATTCTTCCTCCAACGCTGCGTGAGTCGGTCATAACTATTTTACTCAAACCTTGGAAGCCCAGAGATGAGTGCGGGTCGTATAGGCCGTTATCACTTATGAATATTGACACCAAGATATTCGCCAAGACAATTGCAAATAGGTTTCTTCCCATCATGCCACACCTTGTTCACGAGGATCAGAGCGGATTTGTACCCGGACGGTTGACCGCCTTCAATATTAGGCAACTATTTAACATTATGTCCAGAATAGATCAGGGGTCCTCTGCTGTCGCGATTACGCTTGATGCCCAGAAGGCATTTGATATGGTGTCATGGCAATACATGTGGCAGGTCTTAGAGAGAATGGGAGTAGGTCCTCTCATGATACAATATATTAAGCTACTCTATACCTGTCCCACGGCCAGAGTACTGGTCAACTCCATGGTGTCAGCTCCCATTACTCACATTGCTCAGGGGTACTCGACAGGGCTGCCCGTTCTCTCCCATCCTGTTTGCATTAGTAATTGAACCGATGGCGGACCATATCAGGGCGAAGCACTCACGGAAGGGTATACGCCTGACGGGGGACCCTGAAATAATATCTTTGTACACAGATGACGTGCTACTGTACGTTAGGGACCCGGCCGCACACCTGAACAGTATTCTCTCGGGACATATCCAAAATTGGCACCTTCTCAGGCTTCACTATTAATTATTCAAAATCTGAGATATTCCCACTCACCACATGAACTCAGCAGCCAACCTGTGAATACCCCCTTCGCTGGTCTCCCCAGGATATCAAATATATAGGAGTTCAGATATCGTTATCCAGGCTGTCTCTACTTGCGGACAATTACACTGCAGCCACACAACATATTGAATCAAAGCTGTTGCGATGGCAATCTTTGCCCCCGTCACTAGCTGGGAAACTCTCTCTGATCAAGATGATACTAGTCCCAAAACTCCTATACATGTTCACCAACGTCCCGATATGGCCCGGGAGAGACTACTTCAGTTATCTACACATAAAATGTGCACAGTTCCTATGTCACGGGAGAGCGGTCCGGAAAAAGTGGGGACATATGACCTTACCCTATGATAGGGGGGGCTTTGTCGCCCCTGACCTAATCCTGTACTGGTACGCGACGCAGGCTTAATTTACTACGTATTGGTACAGAAATCTAATGGCCCCTCCGCATGTCAAACTCGAAATGCTGGCGATCCCCAGAGTGCACACCATGGGCCTCATTACACGGAAGGCGGTAATCCAGGGTGCTATTAGCACCCTGGACCATGCCGGTAAATTACCGGCACCGCCTTGGCGGAAAGGGGATTTACCGCCCCATTCCAAGGTTGGAGGGGCGGTAAATCCCCTTTCCGCCATTGCCCTTCCCCATTCCCATTTCAGCCCCATAGGGCTCTATGGGAATGGGGAAGGCGCTAATTACGGCACCGCAATTTTGCGGTGCCGTAATTAGCTCCGAGGTCCCTTAGCGGGTTGGTACTTAACGCCTGCAAGAAGCAGGCGTTAGTTCCTCCAACCCGCAAAGGGACCTCGTAGTACGGCGGTAAGGGTTAACGGTCACCGTTGCCATTAACGGTGACCGTTAACCCTTACCGCCGTCCGTGTAATGAGGCCCCATGTCTTTGGTCCTTCAGCGTGGATATGCGGCTGAGCGAGCCGCCGACCCCATAGCAACTACGATGTGGGCATGTCACTGCCTTATCGATATGTCGGCAGACCCACGTCCTTATTACAGATGGCTCTCCATTTGGGAGTTCCCTGGGCTAGAACCCACTCACGACAAGCATCTTTCCCGGCGGTGGCAGGGGCAGGGATATCATGTTTTATCTGACCTATTCCCAGAAGGTAAATTTATCACTCCACAATCGTGGCGCCCTGGCCATTCCGGATCAGCACTAGAAATGCTGCAGTGCTATAGACTGCGGGCGGCGGTCAGGGCAATGTGGTCCTCTTACCCTGACAAACCCCCCTAGATGCCCGAACTACGATATATAGCTAACTCCGACAGCAGCCATGTGATAGTCTCGTCTATATACAAAATGCTCCTGGAAAAATCCCCGGACTAACCCGCTCAAGCCCGTAACGAGTGGGCCGTCGAGCTGGGTATCGCTCTATCGGATGGGCTATAGAAAAGTATGTGCCTGCACACTTGTAAGGTCTCCCTCAATTTCAAATTTTGATGCATGCAATATAAACTGCTGAACAGGGTATATTACACCCCACACAAATTAAATAGGATCACCAGAACACAGGCACACACTTTCCCTAGGTGCCACCATGAACAAGCAGATCATGTGCACATGTTTTGGTCATGCCCCGCTCTGAATATGTACTGGTCTGAGATTCTGGAGGCTCTTTCTGAGATAGTAGAAGTCGAGGTAGATCCTGATCCGCTGGGAGTGCTGTTTGGGGTCTGGGGCAATGAGGACGTCAAGAGAGCGTCCAAGTTTCTTTAAGTATTATAGTGGCTAAGCGGTGTATATTACAGCTCTGGAAACGTTCATTCCCACCTACTTTCACAATGTGGTTAAATGCACTTACCTGGACGCAATCTTGTGAGGAGGACTATATAGCGTTGCTGCACGCGGACTCGCGCTCAAAATGTTTATGGACGGCATTTAGTAGCTACCTCCATACACGTGCTGAGAAGGAATCAGTAACCCCTACATCTTTGGACACGTGTAACAGAACTGGGCTGTGAACTCATGTTATACCTCATAATGGATGATCATGGGATCTGCTTAATTTACTGCTATGTAAGGAACTGTACAGTATTGCTTTGCCTGTATCTAAATGCTTAACATGTGCAATTGTGGCTATCTTCTGCCTACAAAAATAAAAGTAAAAAAAAACTAAACAAATCCACTCAAACCAGGGCTGTTGACATAAAACCCAAAGCATCCTCCTATATCTGTAATTGTGATATTTTTGCATAAAATAAGTACCTGTCTGGCACTACGATGAGTAAAAGTCCAGTAGTGATAAAGAATAACTACCTAGTAGATGCTGGGACCAAGAAACCCAAACGAATCAGAATGAGTATGACTCAGACACAAAAAAGGACTGGCACGAGAAACTGGGGAAGCCCCAGAACAGCTTCATAAAAGGGTATCATTACATATTATCCCCACCAAAAATATCGCCGTCTGTATCGTCGTCTGAAATGTTTGGGGTTTTTGGGAGCGGGGGTTGCAGGTGTCCCCCACTCCTTTAAAAATAATGTAGGGGTTGTGGGGGCATCCCCCGCGGGTTCCATGCCTTAATATTGCAGCAAAAATATGGTGATATTTCTGTATAGCGATATGTTTGCGGGGATATTAATATATGCAACCCATAAAAGTGGCAGGAGCAAGAGAATATCCGAGAGAGACCCATCAGTTTCAAACCAACTCCAGGAGGGAGGCTGGTGAAACAGTGAGAACACTGACAGTCATTGAGGGAAGAAGCACAGAGGAACAGGTGCCCAAGAAGCACCTTTCCAAAGACAGCCTACCTAGAGGTTGTGAGGCAGATGGCCGTCCCAGGAGGGACCAGCCAGTGAGGAGTGGTGGCCGAGAGATGGGAAGAGAGGACAACACTCTCTGCGCCGATACCACTTATGAGGAAGTGTCTCGAGCGGCACCCAAGACTAAAGAGGAGCGGAGGACAAGAGTTGTCCTGACAGGTGGTGGCCAAGAAAGGGGAAGAGGGAGAGCCCCTCTCAGTGCCGATCTGGTGAGGTAACGACAACAGGTCTGAGATCCATCCTGATGAGAGAAAGAGAAGTCCAGAAGAAGAATAACAACCCTGTGACGAGGCCCCTATACAAGGAAGGTAACAGAGAGAGTAGGAGACTTGGGGACAGAGGTGGCCATAATGATGGCCACAATCTCAGTTGGCGTAGTACCAAAACTGAATAGAACAATTGGGATAATCATACTTGTCCCAATGGTACAGAGAATAACAAGACAAGGGAAAATAAGTACTAGGTTTGGTTCTATGTCATTATTTCAATTTTTGTAGGTCGCCTAACCAAACGCCGATTTTAGGCAGCCTACAAAAACTGAAATAATGGCATTTCTTCAGCCCCCCACCCTCCAGAAAGAAAACCAGGGCAATTATTAATACAACAAAGTTGTATTTATGATTGCTGTGGTTTTAAAAAATAATGAAATTAAAAGCACTTACCGGCAGCAGCCTTCCTGCCTGCCTGCCTTCTCAGCTCTCCGGCACTAATGAAGAAAAAGCTGCTGTAATAAAAGCTACCAGCAGGTGGCTTTTGCTTCATTAGTGCCGCAAGGGCAGAGATTAACACAAGCACAGGAGGCTCATCCAATTCACAAAATGGATGCCTCATAGTGCTTGAAATGTTTGACTTTGAGCCTCATTTCCTCAAAGGTTTACATAGGAACTTTCTTAAAAATGTTTTGATCATGGCCCATCTTTTGAGCCAATAAACTTTTACAGTGAACTATCCCTTTAATTAACTCTTTTCAGTGCTTTGTCAAAATGAAAAGTACTTGCAACGCTCCCCACTATTGCTGTTTTCTTAAAAATAAACAGTTTTGATAATTTTTGTGAAAAGAAACAAAAGTGTTACGTTTGTTGTGGATGTTTTTTTTTTTCTGTTCCTAGTTCTGCGTTAGTTAACGTTATGATGTTGGTGATGATAGGGTATGTTTGGCTATGCTGCCCAATAACATCATTACAATAGTTGGAGCTCATCGTGAGCGTCTAGTGATGTCAGTGTTAGGGGTGGGTGATCTGAATTAGTGCCGCGAGGGCAATTGAACTTAGGGCGATGGATCAACAGATATGATTAGCACAAGATGGCGGTACCCGACCCGTCGTTTTCGCATGTGCTAAAGTGCAGAAAAACTCAGGTAAGTTGCTTTGGAATTTCTTTTAAGATTGATAGATGTATGCTGGGAAATACATGCCCGATCGATTGTGCCAATAACATTTCTGACCGAACTACCCCTTTAAATGGGATTTTTAATTTTAAGAAACATTTACAGTTTCCTGCTGACAGTAATACATTCTGGTCTTTTCTTCATACACATTTTCATCGGGTATGTTCAAAGAGGTATTGTTGGGATGTATTCCAGGGAGTTTCTCTCAGGAAAATGAATCCTTGTCCCCAAAAGGGAAGTCTCTCCTGGTGAGATCCCACTTGCCTCTACCCTTAGGATGGTATTGCAGAGAGGGCTCACCCCCCAACCTCACAGGGGAGGGGGCTCCCGCTTGGGGAGAAGGGACAAATTCCTGTGATTCGTCACAACACATATTGCTTTTCTGGCACCAGTTTTCTATCTTTATTTCCATCTGAGATCTCTCACCCTTTTGCACCTGCCAGTCCTAACTACACATGCAGTTTATCCTCTAATGGCCAATTTAATCAAATCTGTGTATCTGTCTTACCTTACCTTTTTGTAGCTGGTTTGTACAATACTTTTTCCCGCATAATTATGTGCTTTTCTATACTATAATTCTCAACTTCCATACTTCAGTTAATTTTTTTTATCTGACAACTTTAAAAAAATTACAATTGTATTGTAAACCGAAAGGGATTCAAAGCTTATTTTGAGGCTAGCAATCTGGTTCTATTTTATTGGTGTCCAGGGGGGACTGCAGCTTTAGGGGTACATGCCTCCTCAGCAAACAGAGATATGTAACAAAGGTAAAAAAATAGTTTGCACACTCGTTACACATGGGATACCAGGAATATTTGTATTATTCCTCCTTTTATGTTCTTTTTGTTTTAATTTCTGAAAAAACGATCTATAGTGTGCTAAAGTGCCTGGGGCCTGGCCATGCATGCCTTTTGCGCTAAACAATATTAGTAGAAGCAAGTACAAAACAAAAATACATCGTAAAATACACTGTTACTAAACAAAAATCACTTCTTAAAATGCTTTACAATCAGACTGACATTAGTCTAGCTTAATACATACATTCTAATATGCTCTTAAATTACCTCAAGGTTAGGTTGCTGCAAACTAGAAGGTGTTGCAGATAGTCTGCACACCATATTGAAATAACTTTGCAAACTGTTACTCTGTTAGTGTAGCCTGCTGATTACCTCACAAACTAGAATTAGTAGGGAACAATAGGAAGTTGTTACATATTTGGAACATAGTTGGAACCTCTTTTTGCCTAGGACTGCTAATTGAATTGATTTGATTTGACTTGATTTGCTACCCCAAAGTGTGAATGCATTGTGAAAGCAATCGATTTTGAAATAAGGGAAATTGAAATAACTTTTGTTTCTATCATACCTAATTTGAACAGCACGCATTATTTGAGCCGCACCAGGGATTGCCAGGAGGAGACTTATACTCTGGTTCTCTGTGCATTTACCCTTGTTTCCACTTACTTTGCGCCGCATTAGCAGCTCATCAGCTCGTTCAGGCTTGAACGTTGCTGCCACGTGGGAACTACAACTCCCATAGTCCCCAAAGTCGCATTAAAGGAAAAGTCAGGCGCTTCAGCGCACGGCCGAAAACTCTGCCAAAATTCCTCCAGAAAGCCTGAAAAGATCACGCAGGTATGGGCTACACAGAATTATGCGAATTATTATCCCAAGCTGTAACCCTACAAAACAAAGAGTTAGTGCAAACGCACATTAACTCCAGGCTGGACTCCCTGAGAACTTCTGCATCAGAAAATGACTGCACTACACACATCTCAGCTCCAAGCACAAAAAATTCCAATGAAGACTATACCATAAATGAAACTAAAACACGCACAATCAAAATTGCACTTGTCAATACGAGATCCCTAAATAAACATGCGCAAGAAATTCACGATTACATCATAGACGACAACCTTGATATCCTATGTCTCACTGAGACCTGGCTACAGGAACCAATGGGTCCTACTATCGATATTGCTGCGCCAAGTAATTACACCATCTACTCTAACAATAGAGAGACAGGGAAAGGCGGAGGTGTAGCAATAATCGCCAAACAAGATCTCAAACTATTCTCTGCTCATACACAATGCATAGGATGCTAGATTTTACACCTCCAAATGACCCATACTCAAAATGACTGCATTAATCTTATAGTCATTTATAGGCCCCCGTCATTAACATCTGACTTTAATGATGAACTGACCAATATGTTGAATAATCTGAAAGTATCAAACACAGGAACAATACTTCTCTGAGATATAAACAGATGGAGGGGCAATACCAAAGACCCCGAAGCCATAAGTCTAGAAGAAGATTTATTAAACTACTCTTTTTCTGTAATAAATAAAGACCCAACAGCTGTCACTGGCAACCAGCTAAACTGGATAATCAAAAATAATGCTCACATAACAGTGCTGGGAACATACCCATGCATATGGTCAGATCATTATAAAATTGAAACCAAGCTAATACTAAAACAAAAAACAGAGAAACCAAACAACTCCCCAAAAATGGTTTTAGACAGAAACCTAAAACAAATCACACCAACCATCCTATCGGAAGGTATTAATCAAATTTTGCTCAAAACCAAGGATGCTGATTGATGTGAAGAAATTGTATCTATATACAACAAACACATGAATGAATTACTAAACCTACAGCTCCTCTGAAACAAGTCCGACCCAATATAAACCACCAAAAATGGTGTAACTGAGAAGCTACAAAACTAAAAAAGGAAAAACGGAAACTAGAAAGGATATGGTCAAAAGACCCCACAGAAAGCAATAAAAAGAACTTGAAAAATGCGGACACTACATACAGGATTAAATAACTAAATTAAAGAAAAATCATTATAATGAACAAATCGTTATTTGTGCATCTAACTCCACTGGAAAACTCTTCCAGATTCTCAAAGCTATAGAAAAACCGATAGCTCTATCCCCGCCATTTCAGCCAATTTCAGCCAACAGAAAATGATTGTGAAGCAGTCCAAACTGCATTTCACAACAAAATTATTAAGGCAAGAGAAACAATCACAAACTGTAAGGCAATCAACATTCCCATCCCGGACCAAATTTGTGAAAGTAAGATTGAATCACAAAGTCCCAAATTTCAATTCAAACCTATAACATTGGAAGATATGAAAAAAACCCTCTTAAGCATTAAATGTACTTCCTGCAAAGAAAATGTGTTGTCACAGAAACTAATACTTGATAATGCCGAAATCTTTGCTCCGTTCCTCATAAGAATGGTAAATGCTTTTTTTAGGGACGGCATTGTCCCTGCCATAATCAAAACAGTAACAGTAACACCTTTGCCAAAGAAACCTGAACTCAAGCAACAAGAATCTAAGGCCAATTACTAATTGTAATTTCCTATTAAAAATACTAGACGAGATCGCCACTGAACAACTCCAGGAATTTGTGGACAACAATCGGGATTCAGGACAGCTCACAGTACTGACTCTGCGTTATTAGATCTGCAGACAGAAATGCTTAGCATCCTTGACAAAGGCAAGACAGGATTGTTAATTCTATTGGACATCTTGGCAGCCTTTGATATGCTAGATCATTGGAGGCTCTGAGAGGCCCTAGATTGATCTGGGAACTGCTCACAAGAGGCTATAGATTGGGTGTCTTCCTTCTTACAGGACAGACAATCTAAGATTATCTGGGGGTAAACACTCCTCACAACCAAAACCAGTGGATTGTGAAGTACCACAAGGTGCTAGTTTCTCCCGCTACTGTTCAACCTATACATGCGTTGCCTATGCACACTGTTGATCCAACTCTGTATATTTTTCACCAACTTTGCCGACGACACCCAATTGGTGTTTGAACTAAGTGGGGACTATGAACAGGATAGCGAAAAACTCTCGATAATATACAACACCAATGAAAGCTGGATGAAGACAAATTGGATGTGCCTAAATGCCACCAAAACAGAGCTTATGATCTTCGGATCACCCTATGCCAGAAAAAAACTAAGCCCATTATACACCACATTCAATATGAAAGAGACACAGATTAAAATATCAGAAAAAGTAAAAACACTAGGCATATATCTACAGGCATCCTTGGGAGCAGAAGCCCACACAGCCTACCTTAAAAGGAACTGCCAATACCATCAAAAATTACAGAAAAAAATCAGACCCCTGCGAAATCAGCAAAATAGTACAACCATAGCTAGAGCCACAATCCTCTCTCGGTTAGACTATGGTAATTCCCTACTACTGGGCGCCAGCAGCAAATGCCTCAAACAATGCCAAGTGATCCAGAACAACGCCATAAGAACAATCACCGGCAAACCCAAAAGAGAGCATGTCACAAATGACAGAAAGGATCTACACTGGCTAACTATCGAGGAACGCATCACATTTAAAACTATTACTCTGGTACATCGATGTTTATTTGGTAAAGCGCTGATATACCTAAAAAATCAATTCAAGTGGCATGAATCAGGTCGTAACCTAAGATCAAACAACACAGGCCTACTCCAAGTATACCAGCTAAAAAAGCTAAGGGATTATGCAGGGCTTTCATGACAAAAGCAGTCTTAAAATGGAATGAACTGCCCCCCGCACTGAGATTGGAAACTAATCACCTATGTTTCAGAAAAAGACACTCCTGTTCAAATAAGATACCATCAGCTAGATACACCAGTAATCTTAATGCATCACTAGTAAACTGATATGTTGTGTGTGGCACATGCCATTGTCCTGTTTCCTGAATAACCATGTCTGTCTATATGTAATGCGCTCTGATGCCCGCGGGCTGCAGCACTATATAAACACATAAATAAAAAAAAAAAGAAACACATAAATAAATAAATTACCTTGAGACTAAAACCAAGAAGAATTGCCAGTACAGCCATCCACCAAAGGCCTATACAGTGAGATATTTTAATGAACATATCATAATTCTTGGTTGAGAATGTTCTTCTCCCCTCTCATCTGAAACTCTCTATCTCTCAGGCAAAGCCCCCCGCCCACCAGCACTGCCATCTACCTTCTTGGTCATTCGGCCCATGAAGCAAGTGACAGTGGATGCCTTTGCCTCTACTTTCTCTGCTCCTCCTCCTCCTGCGGCTGACTCACACTCTGACACAGCCCTTTCTAATCTGCATCTTTCTAGTTCCAATACTCTGGACATCCTTGCCCCTGTCATGAGAATCCGGCTGAAGCCTACCTCCAAGTGCAACTCTTGGTATAATTCCGACCTCGCCATCCTGAAACGCATGTGCAAGGGTGGCTGAGAGGAAGTGGAGGGCTTTGGGTACATCCTCTGGCAAACTGGCCTGTCGCCTGCCCCAAAGGCAATACAGACTCTCTGTCCTGTCCAAAAAGGGAGCAAACATTCAAGCCTCGTCTGTGCGGCCTCTAACAACACGGCCAAACTCTTTAAAATCTGCAAGGGGATGGCCAATCCTGTTGCAGTCTCTAGCTCTCCTGTTCCCTCCCAGGTCCTCTGTACGGCTCTGGCCTCTCACATCTCCACTAAAACTCAGGACATCCTGTCCTCTATCTCTTCTTCCTCTCCCTCTCTCAGCCCCCTTTGGTCATTTCTCCCTCTCCTCCTCCTTTCTTCCCTTTCTCGCTGACAACATCTGACAAGGTTTTTAGACAAGTCCGATCTATGAAAGTGTTGTCCAAACAGGTGCTCCCCTGCTCCTTCAGAACCATCAAGGACCATATTGACACCCTCTCTCCAGCCTTGGCCGATTTCTGTAATCACTCTTTCGCCACTGAAACCTTCCCCTCTACCCTTAAGCACACACTTGTGCACCTCCTCCTCAAGACGCCGTCTGCCGATCCTACCTGCCCGGCAAATTATCGCCTGATCTCCATCACCCCTTTCCTGGGCAAACTCTTGGAAAAGCTGGCCATCTCCCAGCTTCCTCTCCACACTGAATCTGTTGGTTGTCGCCATAACCATCAGTCTGGCTTCAGGGCTGCCAGAGGCACAGAAACTGCTCTCCTCAACTGTTGTGATGATCTGCTCTCTAACCTTAATTCCAACATTCCTTCTGTCCTCATCCTCCTTGATCTTTCCTCTGCTTTTTAGTACGGTCAACCACGCCATCCTGATCAGTCGACTCTGTGAGAACCTGGGATTCACAGATCAGGCCCTGGAGTGGTTGACCTCCTTCCTCTGCCACCCCTGTCTCCACCTGTGGAGTTTCCAGGGCTTTATCCTCTTACCCTGGTTTTTCAACCTCTACTTGCCCCCCCACCCCTTGGCCCACCTGATCTCTACCTTCTCCTCTAACTTTCGGTGTTATGCAGATGACACTCCGCTTCCTTTCAGGCTCCCCTCAGCCTCCTCGCCTCTCTCGCTCATTCCTGACTGTATCCGCGATTCAGGTTTGGTGTGCCTCCAGCGATTCCTGCCTTAATGCCAATAAAACGGAGCTCCTTCTCATTGGGACCCCTGCTCCTGCTTTCCCTCTATCACCTTGGACCCTCTTCCTTTGCCTTCCTGTGAGGCAAAAAAGCTTGACGTCATCTTAGTCTCCACTCTCTCTTTCTCTCCTCACATCTCGGACATCGCCAAGAAGTCTCACTACCAGCTGCACCTCCTCAAAGGGACTCTTCCCTTTCTCACTTTCCCGCAGAAGCTCGCTGTCTCCGGAGCCCTGGTTCTCTCTAGGCTGGACTACTGCAACAGCCTCTTTCTCAATCTGCCTTCCTCTACTCTACGCCCTCTGCAACTAGTCCAGAACAGGACGGCGAGACTTATCCTTGGCCTCAAGCCCAGGGACCGTATCTCTCCAGCCCTGACATCTCTCCACTGACTCCCGGTGGCTGCAAGGATCAAGCTCAAGACCTTTTGCATCGTTTACAAAGCTTTTTGGGGCTGGCGCCCGCACTACTACTTTGGGGAGGAAGGATAGCTCAGGGGAAATGTGTTTGTCTTGGAAGCAAGACAACGTGTGCAACACAGGCTTGAAATTCCGATCCCGCCTTTAGACACTACTCACTGGTATTAAGCGTGTTATAAATTAACAATAAAATAAAGAATTGAAAAATACATCCAACGCTCTCTTCCAAAATACCTTCCTTATCGAGCCCTTCACTCAGCTACCTCCAACTCTCTCCAACGCTTCTCCAGGCAGAGAGTGGGGGGTAGATCTCTCTTCTCTGCAGGTGCCTCCCTCTGGAATGCCCTCTGTGCCCCTCTCTAAATTGAGCCGGACCACCTGAAGTTCCGGAAGTAGCTCAAAACCTTCCTCTTCTCCTCTGCTTTCTCTCTCTCTCCCTCTCCTGCTGACCTTCTTGAACTACCTGTCTGCTTTACCGACTGGTTGCTTGGCTACCCTCAGAGTCCCACTGAGTACCAGGCCCTTTCTTGATCAGTCACTCTTGCACTGCCTCCGGGGCTACCACGTATTGAGGGCCTGCTACTGTAACCATTTCACTTACTCAGAGCATTGCTGCCCTGTTCCCCTCCCCCTCCCTTTCCCTTGCACTTGTCGTTCTTGCACAATCTGACTTCCCTCTGACTTCCCTCCCTTGTCTTGTCGCGCCTATAAACACTTGTGTACAGGCGCGATATAAATGACTTATCATATTATATCAATTGATAATATTGTATCCAAATTAGATGGAAACAAAACAGTCAATATATTTTACATGCCAACGTGATTCTTCCTCATGACTGTACATAGTGTATGTCCTGTGTCTCAATGGTTGCCGTAGCATAGCAGTCCTAAAGAAGTGCCATAATGGCACCAAGAACTAATATTGAAGAAATGCAGATGGGCAAAACCTCATTGTGCATCTTTTAAATATATCAAGCCACATATCTTTCTTTTAAAATAAAAAAAGAACATGAACGAAGGAACAAATACAGCATTTTTCTTTCCTTGGGTTCCGAGTGCGAAGTAGGAAACCCATCTTTCTGAAAATATTGGTTCTAGTTATTATGTTGGGATATTATCAAATAATTTCCTTTATTTGTGTCGTCCATGATTTGTCTGCAGCTATTGCAATTGGATCATACGCTGTTATCTCCATCTCTTTATTTTTCAAAAATATGCTTTGACTAACATTAATTTGCTGTAGCATTTCATCTTGAGTTTGTTGCATTTTTCTCTTTAGTATATGATATTTACATATTATAGGGCGGCGTTCGCCGCCCTATAGTCTAGGTGAGACAGACTCCCATAGAAACCTCGAAAAAAACTAATTGCTAATAACTTTTGACTCGTGCCACGAATTTGGCCGAAGGTTTGAAGTCAATTGGGGATGCGCGCCCTCCAAACTGCAAAGTTTGGAAAAGAATCGTAAACAAAGTTGTCAAGAAAACAAAAAAATAAAGTTGCGGCCTACTTCCAAATTATTTTCCCACGGACAAAAAAGGTCAATTTTTGCTGGACCGCACAGCCCAAACCGCTGGACAGATTTGGACCCAGTCCGAAACAACTTGGGCACAAAGTGTTGACTTGAGGGATTTATGTGGTTTGGGGTTATTCTGTGCAGTAGTTTTTTAAAATATTTGACAGAGAAGGTGGTGCCCCCTTCTCCAAAATAGATGGCTATTCTGTGGGTAAAATGCCAAAACCAGGGATTTTTAGAATTTAAACAGGCGCAATATGAGACATAGCTACAGATATAGTTGAGGTTATCGGAAAATGAAACACAGGGAAAAGGCCATTTTCAGATCACGAAACATGCAAATGCCATCAGTCTAGAGGTTATGGCGGGAGGTAAGAGGACACCAAGAGAAAATTGGGAGTTTGAGGGGGTCTAGGGACTGAGTTTGCAACAGGAAGCTTTTCTGTAGCCTGGGCATGAACCGAATAGCCGCATTTGAAAGCAAACTGCGTTGCAGAAACAGCATGCGTTGTGGGGGGAATGGGAGACGTCAGGGGAGTGGAAGAGCTATCATGGGTGTGTGGGGAGCAGGCAAAGAGGAGGGGGACGCTTGGTGAGGGCCTGGGGGACAGGAAAGCATTTATTTTTGTCAGTTTTTCTGATATTCGCAGCTCCAATGTGACTACAGATAGCCGAGAGTATCTGTAGTTCTGTACCCACGGCTATTGAAAAAAAAGTAAATTTCTACAGCTACTGTGACATCGGGGGTGGCTTGTGAAACGATAGCCATCCAGGTCTCCCGTTCATGCAGTAACCAGGACTGACCCTGCTTCGATTCAAAGCGAGGAAGGGGCTAACCCCCTCATGCCATGTTGCTTAATAAATGAGCCCAATTTTACAAGACCACTTAGAGCAACATGGCCTGAGGGCGCAGCCCCTTCCTCCCTTGGAAGCTAAGTAGGGTTGGTCCCGGTTACTGCATGGATGGGCGACTGTCCACAGTCCCGGATGCTGTGTGCTTTAAAGATCTCATAACACACTAAGAAAACACACAGCATCCACATTATTCTTTTTCTAAACCGTGCTACTGTTAGTCTTTGAAAGTTTTAGCAGTCAGAGACCATTTCTTTTGCCATTTGCTGAATTACATTCTGGTATTTTTAGTCTCCCAGTCAAGATTGGGGGAATAATGCCACAATTGTACACTTTTTGCGTAACAGAGATCTATAAGGATTTATAAATTTGAGTGACACTATGGTATGTGCACTTTTCAAGTTATCTTTATAAAGCAGAGCATTGTTGAAAACCAGACATGGGGATGAGGAGTGGAAATGATGAGAGGGCAAGTAAGTCATGAGTATTTGCCGACGATGTGGCAAGAGAGTATGCAATCCTGGACAATAGTGCAGGTCTTTGCCCCTTATTGTGGCTGCTTTTCAGGGCACAAGTAAAGGACACATGTGGGTGGACAGCATAACTTTTCTTCATAGGGCGGACGCAAGCCCTTGCTTTTTTTTTTTTAGGTTGGCTAGCTTGCTCAAGTATTTGGCTACCAGGATTTTACTCAGATGGTCATGTTCCTGTTTCGGCCACAAAGACTGAGTTGAAATGACCTACCCAACCAAAAGTCCTAACAAAGGTACTACCAAATGTTCGACCTTCTAAAAGGTTGACTTTTGGTTGGGTAAGTTTTTTCAATTTGCTCTAGGACTGCGGGGTTGCCTCCCGTGACCCCTGCTCACTATACTGTGAGCGGGGGTCTCAGGGGTGTGCCCTGCAGCTGTCCTGCAGTCGCAAAAAACAAAAAAGGGCTGCAGTGGTGTCCCCCGCGGCCCCTGCTCACTATACTGTGAGCAGGGGCTGTGGGGGTGTCCCCTGCAGCTGTCCTTGAGCCCCCCCCAAAAAAGGCTGCAGGGGTGTCCTCCGAAACCTCTGCTCACTATACTATATAGTATAGTTTGCAGGGGCAACCCCCGCAGAAGACCCGGCAAAAAAATGTTTAAAAAAAGGTAAGGACTGGCGCCGGTTCCCGATCACGGAAGTGAAAAGGAACAGGCGTCGCAGGGACAGTGAGACGGAATGCAAAATAAATAGAGGGTTGGGGTTTGGGCAACCCTGTAATGTTCAGGGGAGAAAAGACCGAAGGTTATTTCGAAAAAATTATCTTCAGTCTTTTCTCCCTCAAACATTTCCGCTTTGGTAAATCAACCCCAAATCCATGTTTCCAGGGCAGACGCTTACCCACAAGACCACAAGCACTTGTTTCGTACTGGGATTTTGTTTTCCAGGGAATATTTCACAAAAGATTGCTGGGTTTAAAAGGTGAGCACCTTTTATACTTTGCCAGCATATTCATTGCATATTCATTGGAACATTTCCTCTCTCAGGTTATTTTTCTGGTGTTTATTACTTTTTTTTAAAAGTCCAATGCTACTTTGTCTTGCGCTCTTTCTTCTAAGGGGAAGGTCAAATGAACTACATGTGTATATTTCACTTTAAGATATATGTTCACTTACTGTGCCTGTAGTCATGGGTGCCAGCTATTAATTTCCACTATGTGGGCAAAAGTACCCTGGCATGTTATTCATGTAGCCAGTCATTTTTGTAACCTTTTTCGTGCTGCTTAAATGCGGTTAGTTGGGGTTGTGCGATGTATCACAACAGTCACCAAGAGACCGGCCTTAAAACAAGGGGCTAGTAGCACGCTGCTTAATCAAAGTGTGTGATCCTTGACTTAATAATTTAATCTCAATTTGCATTGCCTAGAAACATTGTGACTTCTCAAAGCTTCCAATCTTTTATACATAACAGTAGCACTGTCAAAACAGGCCAAAATCAGTTTGTGATTAATTAACATCTTTGAGCAATTGGTTGCAAGTGTTATAAAGTATGGAGCGGCCATGCTCAACGACCATGACCAAAGGCCATGGCTATTGGTCTGGTAATGTTTTAGAATGGACAGTGGGTATGGCCTCATACCATGGCTAGCGGTCTGGAAGTGTTCAAAAATATGCCAGTACAGTGGGCACGGCTGTAGGCCGTGGCCACTGGCCATGTGCGGAAAAATCTTTGAAATTCCCCCAGAAACTTTAGTTTCAGGGATGTTAAGGTGAGAAATTAACACAACATAACCCTTGAAATTCAGCTAAAGCCACCTTAAATTCGCACCCACTGTTGCGCAGCCTATGAGCACAATGAGATCACTGGTGACATCACTAATGACATCAGCTATGACGTAACCAAAAGACAATGTATTAAAAAATTGCATACTATTTAATGATTACTTTTACTTTGTACATTATGTGTTTTATTTGGATCTTAATCACTTACAAAAGACACATAGAAATAAATATACATCTATGTACATGTTTTCAATCAAATGTTGAATTTTAAAACTTCCATTTCTTAAATAAATTTCTTCCATGGTTCTTATGCAATATATAGTATCACAGGCTCATCAAATAAATACGCTTTCCTTTAACTTTAATTCTCAATGTTGCTGGTTGTAAAGGTGCATATCTAATTCCGTTATGCTTAGGTTCCCATTTGACCTGATCAAATATGCGCCTCAACCTTTTTTCCAGACAATTAACCGGGTAGACATTTTGGTGGCATTACATATTTTCTCATCTTGATTTTCTGCAGCCGTCAATCTTTTGTATATTGCTTAAGAATCTTATTGTAGTTTTAGGTAGAGCAGAAGGAGCAGGTTTCATCAAAGGAATGATTGCTTCCATGACACAGTTATCTCCTTGGTCTGAAAACAGGGACAGAAGAAAACAATCTGAGAAGACTTTCAATGCACCCTTATCACTACTTTCCACTAATTCAGGTATGCCAACATTGTTATGTCTTAATCAGTCAATTTGGCTGCTAGTCACTCAGTTACCATCTTTAATGAATATTTACCTATGTTTATCCATGTTTCATTTGAATTTCTGCTATGCTGGATAATCTTTTTTCTGCCTGTGATGTTTTGCCATAATCTTCTGTGGTAGGTCAGAAGGAGGCAGGCACATTTTTGTCTTATTCAACAAGTGGTTTATTTAAATAATAAGGACATGGCCTGTCTATCCCTATCTATGGGTTTCCCTACCTAACAAAACAAACTAGTGTGCTTGTCGTCAGTAGTGAAGTCCAAAAAGTAGTCTTTACTCAAAGCTAATCTAGTCTGACCCTACCACTAAGAGAAAACAACAAAGTCTGGGAGAATGACTCCCTTCTCCTGGATAGGCTTTCCAGCCTCAATACATCATTTTCAAATAGTTCTGGGCTATTTCTTGTATTAAAATCTTCAATTCTTCTTAGGGACTTTTCCACACTTCTGGCATCCACTTTCCTTTTGGAGGTAGTTCCTTCTCGCTGATTTTGGGTCTTCACCCTTTTTAATTAAAACCTCTTGAAGTGTCTCTACAAAGAACATTCTCCCCAATACTATTGAGGAACTCAAATGCCCCTTTTCTTGCTCCCTGTATATTTTTGGTTCCTTATTTCCTAAGAAGTCAGATGTTTTACAGCAACCTTTTCTTGGTCTTCTAAACTGAGTTTCTCTTTCTACTGATTCCAGTGTTCGCAACCAGGGTTTTGTTGTTCGGTTTCTGTCTTGTGTCTACTGATATAGATTCCACTATCAGTACCTTCCTTAAGGTTGTTTGTGCTCTTAACAATACTTGTCCATTTACTGGGATGAGTAGACTAAGTCACACAGTTATTCTCACTCTGGTGAATACTTATTATTTCACTGGGACGAGTAGGCTGATTCACCTGGTTATTCTCACTCCTATAAAGGCTTGTTCTGTCACTGGGACGAGTAGGCTGTGTCCTGTCGTTATTCTTCCTCTTATGAAAACTTGTTCTGTCGCTGGGAAGAGTAGACTGTGTCCCGTAGTGATTCACTCTCTGTTCTGTCACTGGGACGAGTAGGCTGTGTTTCTTTCACTTATAATCTCCTTCAAAGCATTCTTGCTAAATTAGCTGACCTCCTTTGCCAAATCATACTCTAATGACCTAGTCCTCAGCCCTTTGGTTATTTTGAGCGAGGAGGATATATTTTAGGATTTAGTCTGGTTATAATATACCCAGGTTGTATTGTTCCAGCTAAAGCATCCTTATCAAGCTGCCTTTATTCTAAAATATGATATAAAATCCCCCTTAGTTCAATGGTATTTATATATCTAACAGACATACGTGCCAATTTGTAACCAAGAAAAACAATAGTTAATGGCAATTCTTAGAGACCAATTAACAGTGACCGCTGGTGATTTATTTTATTGGAAGGCCATAAACATTTCCCGTGAATATGCATGAGCATAGCAATGGAGGTTGAACCAAAAGCACTTCAAGGTCAACAACATTTTTAAAATAATGGGTTAAAATTGTGCCTATACATGTCCATACTGGCTGCACCAATGTATGCCCTTATTCCCACATTTAACACGCTCGTGGTTCCTCTGCCCATAATGTCAGAATTGTTACTGTAAGAAAGCATGTCAATTCCGGCTCTGACAATAGATGCCACTATCACCACGTAAGAACACATTCCTTTTGGCTTCACTCACAATGCTAGTAAAAAATGTCATGCACTGTAAGAAAAACATGCACATATTGGCTGCACCAGTGTAGACCAGTATGGCCACCTAAGAACATGAATCATGTTGGCTTTGCCCATAATACTAGTAAAATGTTTTGCCCACTGTAAAAAAAGCATGAACATGCAACCTGCAGCAATGACCCTGCAATACACAGTTTATGCTGTGGTGTCAAGAGCTAAGCATACAAAAACGCTGCTCGACCACAAGACAAGCAAAAATGTGCGAACCAACCACTTTGAGGACTAATGTCCTGTAAAGGCACAAGACAAACACTTCATTGGTCCTGAAACTCATATTTATATCAACACAAATCATATGTGGCCAAGAGAGAGAAACAATACTTGTGTTACTTCAATTCAGTGCAATGAACTTTAAAGGTAAAGCAGGTTCAAGCCTTACTTTTGACTTGTAGGTACTGAAGAAAAGATGACAACAAAATATCAAACCAAACTCTGCTATGACTTTGGCAGCAGACCTGACCAGATAAGCAGAATTATGTGTGTACATTGTTGGAACGATGTTGTCTAGCAGTGGAAACTATAAGCAGAATTTATCCTACTTTATCCTCTCCCACAACGTTTATAAGCATTATTTAATGATGCCAATTATCTCTGTTATTCACTGTGCACATCCTTCGAATACCATCAACTCTTCCAGGCTTTCACCTTCAACCCATAACATTCTTCCACCAATAGCCATGCCTCCTTTTATTCATCCACAACTTCTAAGCATCATGTTTCAGCCTAACACTAATAATGACAATAATAATATGAGGTATTTAAACTAGCGCTACCGGATGGATTCCACCCGCTTTTAACTGCTGTAATAGTATGTGTTCTGGTTGCTAAATCTAATGATACTCAATGTATCGACCTACGGAAAAAGATGCTGGGCTCTGTGTCCCTCCCACCCCCTGCTGGGATCCAATCTTGTAAAGTGCAGGCTTGCCTCATATCAGAGGTGAGCAGTTAATCCTTGAAATATGCATCCGGTTTTATAGCCTCCAATATATGCAAGGGTTTCTGCTTGGCTCTGCGCTACACGCATTCCCTCGCCATCTCTGCCAAAAAGGTGAAGACCGCTTTGATCCCTCCTCTAGATTTAAACGTTTTGAGTATGCTCTATTCACACGTAGGCAGGCAAAATGGATTTGCTTGCCCCTTCCGACTGCTAGCCTAATAGTTGCACTTTTGACTTAGCTAAAGCTACCTTTCGAGCAGACTATGTTGGAACTCACTCCTCTCCACACCAAAGACTCCAATGAATGGAAACATGATCAGCATTACGTATGTTAAACATTCTAGTTTAAATTTCTCCACACTTGGCTCCTAAAATCTCACTTCTCTTTTTCTAAAGATCAAGCTACAGGGAACGCTGAGCACTACCTGCTGCATTAACACCCGGGCTGCTGTTCTGATGAAATGTTTCAAGTTTCTGGGTGGGTTTACAACATGCACAGTTCATAATCCCTGCTTGCATTGCTCTCCGGTTCAGTAGCTCTCAGGGGCGGGGGTGTTTTTAATTTGTTGTTGAATGACACTCTACATCTTTGAGAGTAATACACCAGGCTGAACCAGAAATGGCTGCTCATCTCAAGTTTATGTTAGAGGCATGTGCAAACTGCTTGTTGCAAAGCCTTGCCTTTCAGCGTTGCCCATACCCAGAGATGGAGGAGAGTTCAAAGTCGTCCTCTTTTAACCCATTCACAGCTGGCTTTGTCAGAAGCATTCATGACCATTGTGACGTATCCTTAGATGTAGTCATTGCGCCCCTTGGGGCAGCTCCTTCCCATGAGGTCAGGGAGGTGAGACTGCTACCCGATAGCCAACCTGGGGGTGGTAAACCGTGGGAGGATTTTATGGGGAGAGACTCCCCCCTGTGGGGACAAGGACGACTATCTAAGGAGAATGCGGTAAGTGCACCTCCAAACCACCCCTCCTAATCCTACACCTAATGTACCCCACAACATCAAGTCCAATCACCCCATGTGCATGTGTAGGGTGACAGTTCTAACAACCACTGAGACAAGGAAGTACAAGGACTACCCAAAGGAGATCTACTCAACAACAACTGAGACGAGGAAGAGGTGCAGAGCAATGAAGAATGCCCTGCTGAACCAACATGAACTTTCTAGCCAGTATCAACAAGATATGACCAGACTTAACATAAAAAGTGAAGAAGAATTGATTGTTCTGTTGAGCCGTCCCTGGAGGAACCAGGAGAGCAGCCCTCCTAAGAGGAACCGCAAGCCTGGGGAATGCTCGAACCACCACAGTACCCGAAAGACTTGCAGAGGAGTTTTCCGAGCAGCCAGAGGTTGTCCTCGAATGGTCCAACATGGACTAACCGAGGTTACCTATGCCTGGTTAGAGAGTAAATCCCATGGTAGATGAGAGAGAGGAAGGCTCTATGGCCCAAAAGAAATTACCTATAAAACCCCTTGAACTGTTACAGAGACTGAGTGGTTTTCTGTGACATTGTATTACACTGCAAATGCAGGCCTGCACCTCACTTCAGGAGTGTACATATATCCCTACACTCATCCATATTTGGCAGAGCAGCTTCCATGTGCGCTTACTCAGGAACTGGCACTGCCAAATTAAGACCATATTCTAAATATTCTTCCTTTGTTGAGTTTCTCTAGTAATACTCACCCACGCCATGTATCATGAATTCAAGTGCCATAAATCTGTGCAAAGACACAGAGCTTATCCCTTGATTGCAGGACCTTTTTAACATCTACCACAGCTTCCACTATGCCTATGCCCCATGGCCCTGCTATACCTTTTCATTCATAATCAAGCATCTTCCAGCACATGATCAATTGTCAACAATTTAAAAAAAATAAAAAAAAATCATTAATTTGTATTGGATAATAAAATCATCCTTTCAAATTATTTAACATATCATCATAAAAAGGAAAACACAATTTACAGATTTTTACCATCACAAATAAAAGATCTAGACTTCAAAACAACAAAGCATACATCAATCAAAAAGCAAGCATATCTAGAAAAATGGCCAATAAAAAATGAATGATCGCTATGTGGACCGTTAGCTTGACATTATTGAATAAATGCTGCCAAACTAATTCTGGTTCCATAGTACTATATTATACTACCAAGTCAATATTGAAATGTATGCTCCTCAGATTTATTAGTTTAGGGCACCCAGTTAGACAATGCTCTAAGTTTTCTTTTATAGACTTGTTTTCACAGAAGCAACAATAGAACAACTCTTTTGGAATAACTCTTCTTCTCACCAAAATTTCACGAGTTGGCCACAGGTTCATCCTAAACCTAAGATATAGGTTACGCATTTGGGGATTTGGACATTTGGAAAGGTAGTCTGCCATACTTCGAAATTGTTTATGTAAAAACGGATTTGACTTAGTCAGTATACAAAAAACATAAGTTACGATTTATTATCCAATCATGCTGGTATACTTTTACTTTTGCTCGATCAGGGTTCTCCAACAATAATTCCAGAGTTATGGATGCATCAGCTAGTGCATGGAATATATAATCGCAGCACTCTTTCGTAAATACTTGATCCCGAGCAAGGAGATGTTTTGCCATAATTCCCAAAAGATTTTAAGCCTAAAATGCTTTTTCTCAGTGTGGCAGCCATTTTCCACTTCACTTGGACTTCTAGGGATAACGGGCCCAGTTCATGCCTGATCAGAGGCAATGGGACAGATTTGGGTAACATCAAAAGTTCTTTCCAGAACCGGGATTCTAGTTTTGGCCAGATTGTGTTTGCCGGAAGGAGACAATCGGTTCCATACAATAGAGGAGGGATGACCTTTTGTTGGTAAAAGGTCATTATGTGGTTTAACGTGAACTTCCCAAATTTTCCTTTTAGAATTTTCGCTTGCCGTATTGAAGTTTGTTATCTCTCTCGAGTTCATTAATTTTGTTAGACAAGGGTACTGCAAACATTAATCCCAAGTATCTATACTGTGGTACTTTAGAAAGACTTCTGTTTTGTAGCTGCCACTTATAGTTTTTAGCTTTAGTCTTTGCGTGAGGACGACACACCATAATCTGTGTTTTGGGCAGATTGATAGCTAAATTGTTATTTACCACACATTCATTCAACTTATTGAGCAACAGCTGTAGCCTTGATGGAGTTTGGGATAGCAGAATAAGGTTGTCAGCATAAAGTAAGTGCAAGATTTTTTCTTCCCCCAGTTTGGGTGGATCACATTGAACAGATCTTAAATCAGTCCCCAACTGAAGCAAGAAGAAATTAAAGATTGATGATGCCAATATACATCCTTGCTTTACCCCTCAAAATGTATGCAATTTAGCAGTGAGTTTCACAATCAATGTCACATGCCCACCAACACAATGGATCTTTTTACCAAAATCTAAAACCAAATACATAACACATAATCAACTAACAAAAAAAGGAAAAGAAAAAATAAGAGAAAAAGAAATTGCTTACTTTTCTCCACAGGTATACAGGTACCAAGGGGTAAACATAGGCATGTCCCAGTGTCATAAATTATTACATACCCGATGGAGCCCGTCTTAACATCAGACATGACCTAGCTTGGCCTTCCTAGCCAATGTTCCATATTCCAGAGTACATATTCTGCTAATATACTTTCTTTTTATTTTATTTTTGATTTATTTGTGTTAATCAACAAGATTTTTACAAGAGAAAGTATCAATCGTATCCATCATATCCATCAAGTTATAGCTGAGTGACAGTATCGCATTAGGCCTTACGCCTAGAAAGTCCCTTGCGATTTAGCGTGTGTTTACGACTTAGCTGAAAGAAGGTTGCAGTTTATGTGTTGAAGAAGTTTGAAGGTCGCAAGTAACCAGGAGGTTCTGTCACCCACAATCATTTTAGACCAACAAGAGTCTTTGGGCCTCATTACACGGTAGGCGCTAAAAAATGTGATTTACCGTCATGGCGCTATTAGCGTGTCCGCCATCGTAGGAGACCGCTAATAGCGTTCCATTACGAGTTAGCGGACACGCGCATAGGGCCATGCCGGTAAATGACCCTACCGCCATGGCGCAAAAGCACCTTACCGGCTCCGACCAAAGTGCTGATAGCACCTCCGCCCTCATGCTGCACGCTATTAGCGGTCACCGCTGTTAGCGGTCACTGCTATTAGCGGTCACCGTAAAACACCGGAACCGGAAATAGCGTCATCGCACCGGAACGGGAAAGAGCCCGGCGGCCATCTTTAAAAACACAATCCGTTGCCATCCCCTGCACTCAGGACCTGCAGCAACACCACGACTGGCAAAACCACATCCCACAAGAACAAACAATGCCCAAGGCCCTAAAGAAAGCCGATGCGCGCCAGCGCAAAGAACGCTTCTCAAACGAGGAATTGAAAATGCTGGCAGACACCCTGGCTGCAAATGCAGACGTAGTGTTCGCTAGCGACATGCGGCGCCCGGCACTCCTGAGAAAAAAGGAAATCTGGGCTGAGGTGGCGCAGAAAGTCAGTGCGGTGGGCTCCACCCCCCGCACCGTAAAGGACGTGCGCAAGCGGTGGGATGATCTGCGCCTCCGTGTACGCAGCATTTTATCGGCCAACAGGAATCTGGCCATGGGCACAGGAGGCGGAGGTGGATCCCCGATGAAGATGCAGGAGTGGGAGGAGACATGTGCCAGCACCATTGGGAATCAGCTAATGGATGGGGTCATCACACACACATGTACACAACCCTGCATATATGCCCTGCACATCCCCACACAACCACATGCATGCAGCACCTCACACACGTGTCACCCTGACACATGTCCGGATGACCCACCCATCTGGCCAACAACCTGCAGGCCCAAACTAGATGTCCAAACCCAAAGAACTGCAGCAACAACAACATATGCATGATGCACGTTGACCCATCACTGATGTTATCCCTGTCTTGCTCCCCCACAGGGTCACAATCTGACAGTGAGGAGCTGGACTCTGCAACGCAGGCCCCACCACCCAAAAAGCAGGCCAAGGGAAAGGATGCAGGCACCAGGCCCAGTACATCGAGGGGCACTGGGATATCTGGAGTGGCCCAGCGTTCAAAAGCCACCCACGCAACGACCACACCAAGGGTCGAAATGCCATCCGACACTGTGGCAGCACACCCACCCCCACCACTCAGGAGCCAGTGCCAGAAGGCACGCCGTCCGCAGCCAATAGCTCCGTCGGGGAAGCAGCAGCCACGGCACCTATGAGTGATGTGGACGACCCATGTCCGACACCGGAAGGGCAGCGTACACCCAGCACCCAGCTGTCCCCACTCCACAGCCCATGCAACACATCCAATGGCAGCATCCATGAGGTGCATGCCGGAGATGCAATGGATGGGTCATTTAGTCCCGTGGCGAGCTCACCTGATGTCGGCCACATGCAGCAAGCTGCGCCGAGGAGTAACAGGGGCAGGGCCGCAGACGACACCATGAGCCTGATACGCCAGCGCCAGGAGGAGCTCAATGCCCTGGTTGCCCGGCAAGTGAGCGAGGCTGCCTCGACCAGGGAGGAGATCCGGGTGTTGTCAAGGGACATGAAAGCTGCCATGGACAGCAACACGACGCGCCTATGTGACGAGATGGCCGCTGTGAGGCAGGTCCTAACGCGCATTGCTGAGGCGATGGAGAGCATGCGTCACTCACAGGGAGCAGATCAACCAGCCACGCCCTCGTCTACTAGCTCCGACCAGACAACCATCCTGCGCAGGTCCAGCCGGTCCTTGCGGCGGTCAGACTCACAACCCCCCAATGGTGGTAGTGGAGGAGGGAAGTAGGGCCAGCCTGTCCCTGTTGACACTTGGGAACTAATGCAGCACTGATGTGCACACCATGTTCGGTGGAGTTGTGGGGGGAGGGGGGTGAGGGTGTTCGGTGGAGTTGTGGGGGGAGGGGGGTGAGGGTGTTTGGGGGAGTTGTGGGGGGAGGGGGGTGAGGGTGTTTGGGGGAGTTGTGGGGGGAGGGAGGTGAGGGTGTTTGGGGGAGTTGTGGGGGGAGGGAGGTGAGGGTGTTTGGGGGAGTTGTGGGGGGAGGGGGGTGAGGGTGTTTGGGGGAGTTGTGGGGGGAGGGGGGTGAGGGTGTTTGGGGGAGTTGTGGGGGGAGGGAGGTGAGGGTGTTTGGGGGAGTTGTGGGGGGAGGGGGGTGAGGGTTGTTGGGGTGGAGGGTACATGCACGTTTGAATGTCATAATGCTCAATACACACGTAATGCCATGGATAATCACATGACTGGACATTGATCATTGTGTATGTGTGCTTTATTGTTGAAGGGTGCACTGTGTTTATGTCCTCCATACACCCCGTGCCCTGAGCTGAACACCAATTGCACCCTCCTAATCCATGTGCATCAGAAACAATGGTCTATCAGGTGCTGCCGCACAGCACGTCCCTCATGGGCATCGCCACCTGCATGACCTGCAGCCCCCTCTCCTCCATCCTCATCCCCGTCATCATCCTCAGACGGTGGTCGCAGTTCTATGTCAGGGGGCATTGGCACATTCCGTCTGATACACATATTGTGAAGCATGACACATGCCATGGTGATCTTGGCCACCTTCTCATGCCCGTACAGGAGTGCCCCGCCCGACCTGCTGAGGCACCGGAAGCGTTCCTTCAATAGGCCGAATGTCTGCTCGATCACCACGCGGGTACGGGTGTGTGCATGATTGTAGTCCTCTTCGTGCCTGTTCTGTGGGTTCCGCACAGGGGTAAGGAGCCACCTCTTCAGGGGATAACCTGCATCACCTGCATGGGTGCAACAATGGGTATGTGTAAGTGTCTACATAATGTGGAGCGTGCACATATCACACAAACAAACATTGCATATTCAACGACATCCACTGATCCAAGCACGCATGGCAATCAGGGTAACTGCAATGTGGGAAGGTGAGGTGGTCCTTGCAAGTGGACATGCACCATGCATGCATACAGCAGGGATTGCCATGTCCCGCCAGAGTTTAAGTGATTTGTGTTTCCTGGCCCTGGCAACGTTAGTGCCACACTGCTAGTACACTGCCATTCCTTAGTTGATGTCCCCATGCTGTTTGATGGCAATTCTGTGGTGGGGTACGGGTGTGCCTCACCACAATGGCTACAGGGGATCCATTTGTATGCACTCATGTGCGCGGACCATTTCTGATGTTGTTCAGCGTACATTTCAGTTGTGATTTTGATATGCATGTTGCTGATTTGTGTAATGGGGGAATGGTGTGTTGTGCGGTGTGCATGTTGTTTGGAATGGCCTGTTTGGCGTAATGGATTGATATGTTTGCCGTGGCACTCACTTCCAGCATGTGGTTTTGTCTCTGGTCCATTGTGGGCTGCCTCACTGTACAGTGATGCAAATATGTATGTCCATTCTTCTCATGACACCAGTTCACGCCCAGTTGGAGTATGCATCTCCCCCCCCCATTCACGGCCAGTTGGAGTATGCTTCTCCCCTTCCCCATTCACGCCCAGTTGGAGTATGCATCTCCCCCCCCCCCCATTCACGCCCAGTTGGAGTATGCATCTCCCCCCCCACTCACAATCCACATCACACTGACATGTGGTCGGCCTGCTACTCACCAAGTAGCCACGAACGTTGTCCAGCATGTCGCTCCATGTATCGTGGTATTGTCGAGTTCCGCAGGACCATTGCATCATGGGTTGAACCGGGATATCGGGCACAGCAATGTGTGATGATCTTATTGGAGTCACATACCATTTGGACGTTGATGGAGTGGTATTGCTTTCTGTTACGGTACACTACCTCATTGGCATGTGGGACCACCAGTTCTACATGGGTACAGTCGATGGCCCCGATGCAACTTGGGATGCCTGCCAGTGAATGGAAGCCAACTTTGGTGTTGGTGATCTCCTGGGCAGTCCGTGGCATGTATATGTGTTGACTTGTGTGCTGCAGGAGGGCATCGAGCACCTGGTTCAGTGTGCGTGAGAATACTGGTTGTGATATGCCATGCATCTGACCTACCGTATGCTGGTAGGTGCCTGTGGCCAAGAAGTGGAGCACTGTTACTACCTTCAGTAGAGGGGGGATGGCAGTACGGATGTCAATGAGACTCACAATGTCGTTGTATATCATGTCTACTATGGTGGTGATGGTATCCCAGTCCAGACGGTACAGGGTGTGTATCTGCTCAGGGGTTAGGTTGACTGGACTGGCTCTGATCCTGGGAATTGGTGGCTGCCTCTGTGGTATCACTAGGTGCACTGGTGGTGCTTGCTGCGCCTGTCTTGCCCTCCTCCTCCTCCTCCTGCGTCTCCTCTGTGCTGCCTGTTGTTGTAGCTGCTGCACAGCAATCATGTCCTCTAGCCCATGTAATGCTGCTAGTATTGCATCCATCTTGGTGTGGGAATGGGTGTGGGGAGGGGTGTGGTGTGCTCTTTTGTGCTGCCAGTCTCCATTGCCTCCACCTGTGCTGATTTTGTCCACCTGTGGCAGGTGGGAACTCTGCTGTGCTCTTTTAACGTGTGGTTCGCGATGCCGGTATTAGCGCCTTGCCGGTAAGGGTTCTTTGGGTCTGCTACATGCCGGTATTGCCATGTACGCATGGCTCGTGATGCCGTGATATTAGCGCTATGCCGCTATTTCCGGTCTGAGGGGCCGCGCGCTCACGGACTTGCCGCTAATAGTGCCACCGTACTTTGCGGTGCCGCTAATAGCGGTATGTCCGGTTCGTGATTGGGGAGGGGATTTACCGATACCGGTAATCCCTTACCGGTAACGGTATGTCCCTACCGCCTACCGTGTAATGAGGCCCTTTGTCCCTTAATGAAAAGTTTGAAAGTAATGCAGTCTAATCTGACGTGTGCCAGGATAGGAGAGGAGCAAATGTCGAATAGACTGTTTATTGCCAGAGGGATCAAGAACCGATACAGATTGGTATCGGACAGGCCTCTGATGGCAAGAATTTAGTTTGTTTGGAGTAAGTTTAGTCTAGCTCTCAGTAAAGTGTCACAAGCCTGTTTAGACGGAAACTTCTTAATGAACGGTTGAAGTTCATTTAGTTCCTTTGTATTGCTGGGGAGATGGGTTGTCAGTTTGTTGTTTGCAGCCGCTTCCACTGTCCTTATCCAATCCAGATCCTTTAGTCTCTTTAAGATTTTCACGGGATTCTTGTACAATTCCTCTTCGTCGCTTGCGATTGAAAGTAGTGTATCTAGGTTTGTCCTGGTCCAAAGGTTGAGCATCTTGCAGCTAGTGCCTAGGCTTTCTTGGTGTATCCGATTATAAATAGAGGGCTTCTTTGACATAATACACTTCCGAAAGAGCATCAGTTTGTTGCATTTGACCGTGCCTGATAGCGACAGCAAGCTGAGTTCCTGTCTAATAGCGAATACAGAAGTGGAGTTTGGTAGGCCAAGAACTGATCTCCAAAACATGACCTTGAGTTTGGGCCAAAGTGCTGTTGGTATGTTTGGCATTGCATCTGCTCCAAATGTCAAGGCTGGGACGACTTTCATTTTAACAATGGTTGGAGTTAAGGTGTCGGGACTCCCACTCACCTGCTCACCTGCTTTTTGTTTTTTACTAGATCTACCTGCAGCCTTAATCCTGGTTTGTCTAGGGACCAACTCCAAGGTTCCTGTTTGGTTAGATGCTTTGTGGGGATGACCAATCCATGGATCGGTTTGGCGCTGGTTGGATATGTTAGTCCATAGTGTCACAGTTTGTGCGAGTTGGTAAAATCAATGATCACGTCTTATAGTTTTGTCATTACAAGCGTTCTTTATTTCTTGGTTGGTTGGCACCAAAGAGAACATCATTGTATAAATGAATGACAATTTTTTGACATGGTGAGAAAAAACAACACCACAGCCGACGCGCGTTTCAACCTTAGTCTTTTTCAAGGCTGTGATGTGTGAGTTGGTTCAGTGAGATGGTGATACACGTTGTGAAGTGACATATTTGGTGGATATACGAAACATAAACAGTTGTGTTTATTCCAATATGCATACATGAATGTATTCGGTCATAAAGTTGTTGGAACACATTTTTAGCAAGGTGGTAGTTTGCATATCCGTGGTGATGGGTGATGGTGGTGAAAGTGATACAGGAAAAACATGATTCATATAACAGTAAAATAAAAGTATGTAAGCATATTGACATATTGACAGTTGTAACCAAGGAAGGAAAGCAGAGACGGTGTACCAAGGGAGAAGAAAGAAGGAAGGAGAGCGGTTAGTTGAGTGTTGAGGCCAAGAAATTTAACATGGCATTCGTGATTGAAAACAGAATATGGATCTTACCCAATTAAGTTTGAAGGTGAATTTCCAAAAAGTTGAGGGCTGATCCTCTCAGGTAAGGGCGTCAGGGTGGCTGGATAGCCAGACTGTAAGAACAGGTGAAGGGTAACAGAGAAGGGAATCCTGTGGAGCGGGAATTAGGCTCTGGATGTGCATATGGTGCATGTGTTTGGTGCCAGCGTTGTTGCCGGTGGGAAGATTGCCGTTTGGAGGACATCTCTGCCAGTGGAATTTGACTGGTTGTTGACATATCTGAGAGGAAATCCTAACAGAAGCTAACACCCTGCTGACTAAATGGCATAAACGTGGACTTCTGTCAGATGATGAAATGAAATACTTGCACCTAACATACCCGAGGATGCCAACGATCTATTTCTTGCCTAAAATGCACAAAAAATCTGACTCCATACCAGAAGGACGCCCAATCCTGAGTGGGATAGGATGGATAACGGAACCATTAAATAAATACATCAACAGCGTCATTTCACCGGTGGTCCCCAAGATACCAACCTTCCTACGAGACACAATGCACACCCTGCTAAGCCTACAAGACATTGTGTGGAATGAAGAATTTACCCTGGTAACCTTGGATGTCAAAGCTCTCTACATGTCCATAGACCACAAACTAGCTCTCAAGGCCATCGACTTTGCCTTTACGAAAGCATCAGCCTCTTTTTGGTCACATTTGGAACTCTCAAAAGAATTTTGGAATTTTCACTAACCAACACCATCTTTCTGTTTGACCAACAATATTACAGACAAACAAAAGGCATAGCTATGGGGGCTACATATGCACCTTCCATGGCAAACCTTTTTATGCATCACTATGAACAAGTGCACGCATTTGCCAACAATGATTTCAACAAATTGATCCACCCATGGATGCGATATATTGACGACATCCTGATGATCTGGTGTGGAACAGAGGAAGAACTTGAGTCTTTCCAAGACTATTTGAATAAAAATAACTTTGGCATCGAACTAACAGGAAGTTCGAGCAGATCGAGTATTGACTTCTTAGACATCACCATTACACCGGCTGGGTCTGAACTAATGACCTCGACATACAGGAAACCAACCGAAGTCAACTCAGTCCTACACGCAACAAGTTGTCACAAAAAATCAGTAATCAATAACATACCCAAAGGCGAATTCCTGAGAGCTAAAAGGAACTGTAGCACCCAGCCAGCATATGGAAATGAATGTACAATACTTAGCAAATGCTTCACAGACAGAGGCTACCCTGAACAATCAATACAAGCAGCCATAACCATGGCTAACAATAGAGAACGCAAGTCACTATTGACTCCCAAGGCACACAAGAACAAACAGGCAGCAAATGACAGCCAAATACGATACATTACACAGTTTTGTAGCGACAGCCACCAAGTACAGAAGATCCTGAAAAAACATTGGCACATCCTATCAATAGACGAAGACATCAAGGCATGGATACCGGAGAAGCCAAGTCTGACCTACACCAAGGCCAGAACACTGAAAAACATTCTAAGTCCTTCTTTCATGATACCATCTCCCAAAGCCAGGGACAACTGGCTCACCAGCACAAAACCAGTGGTTTTTACAAATGTGGAAGCTGTTCCATGTGTAGATGCGCCACAACCACCAAGACCGTGAACTTCAGTACTACTGACACCCATACAATCAGACAGTATACCAACTGCAAATCTAAATATGTGGTATATGCTATTATCTGTGTATGCAATCGTAAATATATTGGGAGCACTAAGAGGGAACTCAGAACAAGAATCAGGGAACATCTCACTTCCCTACATGCCCAAGATATGAGATATCCACTGGCACTACACTGCCAGGAAAAACACCAGTGGGACAACAAAGAAGATATCTCCTTCGTGGGGCTTGAAACAATACCTACAGACAGAAACGGTGGCGACAGAGAACTCCAACTTTGCCAGAAAGAAGCCAGGCTGATATGCAAATATCGCGCTGTCACCTTTGGTCTAAACAGTGATCACGATTTCCATGTTTTCTTGTAAACAATCCATGCCTAATCCCATTAGGCCCTGTTTAGAATAATGCAACAACTCCAACCACTATGATTCAGACACGTATGCAAACTGAATCTGACCTCTCATCACTTTTCCTTCCCTCAACCAACTGGAACCAATTCTTGCCTATTTGGCCAACTGCACCCCCCTCTTAATACTCCTGCTCAACCTTCTTGAGCTATTTGGCCCATCCCAGGGCCCTGTGCAAGCCGGACCAATCCAACCGACCTCTTCCTCAACACCTGCCTGGATAGCCCGGGGATTCCTCGAAACTTGGGCTGCCACAATGCAACCATATGGCTAAGACCAAACACTCACTCAAACGTCATGAGTTTTCGAGTTGCTCCCTTGCCTGGACATACCCTACCATGCTGGCACCGCCCCCGAGACGTGCTCGCTGGCAGGAACCAATCCGCGGGTCCGTCTCCTACAGCCAACCACCCTGCTCGATCACCCAACCAATCATCATCCTGCTTACTTAATACCAGGAAGCTGCATCCACTGTAGCTCACGTGCTTCTCGAGAACCCCGTCTTAGAAGCTCAGGGCGAACTCGGCATCGGTAAGTCCTCGAAACTGACCCCATCTCACTCGCTCCACAGCGGGGACTTAACAACCATGCTGGATACTCCTGCACAACCCCACTTTTGTAGGCCACTGCTGCTTCAGCTCCACGCGCTGTCTCGTAACTCAGACGCAGATCCGCGTGCTCCACCCAGCACCAAAGGTTAAATGCCCCCCTCATGTAGACCCCGTCCCCGGGCTTCCCCGCCACGGTCTGACCACCAAACTTCTCCACCCCCTTGGGTGCCTGTAAATGCCTGCGTGCAGAGCCCATACCTGACTCCTCCACCCGGACTCTCTCAGATATGTCAACAACCAGTCAAATTCCACTGGCATAGATGTCCTCCAAAAGCCAATCTTCCCACCGGCAACAACGCTGGCACCAAACACATGCACCATATGCACATCCAGAGCCTAATTCCCGCTCCACAGGATTCCCTTCTCTAACTGTTACCCTTCACCTATTCTTACAGTCTGGCTATCCAGCCACCCTGATGCCCTTACCTGGGAGGATCAGCCCTCAACTTTTCGGAAATACACCTTCAAACTTAATTGGGTAAGATCCATATTCTGTTTTCAATCACGAATGCCATCTTAAATTTCTTGGCCTCAACACTCAACTAACCGCTCTCCTTCCTTCTTTCTTCTCTCTTGGTACACCGTCTCTGCTTTCCTTCCCTGGTTACAATTGTCAATATGTCAATATGCTTACATACTTTTATTTTACTGTTATATGAATCATGTTTTTCCTGTATCACTTTCACCACCATCACTCATCACCACGGATATGCAAACTACCACCTTGCTAAAAATGTGTTCCAACAACTTTATGACCGAATACATTCATGTATGCATATTGGAATAAACACAACTGTTTATGTTTCGTATATCCACCAAATATGTCACTTCACAACGTGTATCACCATCTCACTGAACCAACTCACACATCACAGCCTTGAAAAAGACTAAGGTTGAAACGCGCATCGGCTGTGTTGTTGTTTTTTCTCACCATGTCAAAAAATGGTCATTCATTTATACAATGATGTTCTCTTTGGTGCCAACCAACCAAGAAATAAAGAACGCTTGTAATGACAAAACAATCAGACGCGATCATTGATTTTACCAACTCGCACAAACTGTGACACTATGGACTAACATATCCAACCAGCGCCAAACCGATCCATGGATTTGTCATCCCCACAAAGCATGGGACCACTTTCATTTTGTAAAAATGTTGCACCCGAATCATAGAAAAGCGGTTCCTGCCGATCGCCTTCCCTTGAGCCGCCAGTTTTTTTTGTTTTGACTCTTAAGGATTCTTGCATAGCCGTCTCGAGCTTTGAGCTGTCAAATATCCCCCCAAAGTACCTGAAGTCTCCCACTTTTTCTATGGGCCGACCTTCGAGGCCCAGGAAGGTCTTTTCTCTTTTCTTCTTCTTCGCTGCCAAGATCATGAATTTTGTTTTATTCTCGTTAATCTCCAGGTTGTTGCTCGAGATGTATTCATGTAGCTTATTGAGTTGGCGCTGCAAGCCGATTGGTGTATGGTCGAGGAGGATTAAATCGTCCGCGTACAACAGGCGATTAATCAGTGTTTTGCCCATAATCTCATGTTGGTGTCAGTGTAAAGGGCTTTAATCGGATCTAAGAGTTCTGGCGGACAATTCTAAGCGGCTAATTTAGCCCAAAGACGAGATCTGTCCTCACGGTCAAATGCCTGGGTTAGATCTATAAAGGCGATAAAGATCCGCGGGCCACCTTCCAGGACCTTGCTCTTTAGAGCACTTATGAGGATGTTCGCTGAAGTTCCCAGGTCCTTCTTAAAGCCTGTTTGTAGGTAGTCATCGCACAGGGCGTTTTGGCCCATTTTTTGAAGTTTCTTAAGGACATGGAGCCGAAGACCTTCCCGATGGAGTGCAGCAAGACGATAGGTCGATAGTTTGCAGGGTCAGTCTTGTTTCCTTTCTTAAAGATGGGAACAACTGTGGCTGATTTCCATGATGGAGGGATCGACTTCAGTTCCGTGAGGTCAGCCCATTCCGACAGGAAAGCTTTGAGGTCCACGTTTGTGATTCCGTCCGGGCCCGGCGCTCTAGAGTTCTTTCGTTTTTTGATTACGGTTGCTGTTTCTTCTTTATCGTCTAGACACACCCAGTTTGACGGCTCCAGGTTGGAAGTTTGTGTGTGGAAGTTGGGCGGATGTTAGAACAAGGTCTTGAAAAAGTTCACCCAAGTTGACTCTCCGATGCTGGTAACAATCGATGACTCAGTAGCCGGTGATGCCGACTTCAGTAAGGACAAAAATTCATGGCTATTGTGTCCACTTGTAGCCCTTAGTATGTTTTCAGCGTCTTGTTGGTATAAGGCTATGCAGTGATTTTTGAGCCACGTTTTGTATCCTCGAGTAGCTTCAGAGGATGCTAATACTGCCGATGGCGTAGCAAAGGAGATTGCTTTTCGCTTGAGTTTTCTCAGTTCTTTTCTTTTGGCAACCAAAGTTTGTCATACACATGTTTTGTTGGCACTGGAAGTCGATGTTTGTGCGATGCCCCCTGTTTATACATCATGTGCAGGGGCAGGTAATCAATCTGCTTTGATGGTTCTGTGTAACCCTGCGCTAAGTATTTGGACGTCAGGTATCTTATTGAAGTATCCAACATTTTTTGTCTCATGCTTTGGTTGTTAGGTTCCAGCTGAAGAGTGGACTTTGCAATTAATACAGGTCTCACGGGCCAGGCAGTCAACAAAAGGTTGTGGTCGCTTGTGTTGGTGCGTATGACCTCGAAGGATGTCATAACTTGAAGTAGCGGGCCCGTGATGAAAATGTAGTCAATTGTGGCTCTTGAAGCTTCATGTTCCCACGTAGGCGGGCAGTTGGTGTTAGGAAATGCTGATTCTGTGTTGTGTAGCTCACGTGACTTAATCAAATTCGTCCATGCTACCCCTCTCTGCACCGCTACCGAACACTTCAGTGAAAGAGTAGGTAAGTTAGTTTGGGCTGGACATATCGAGTTGATGTCTCCGCATATCAGGAAGTATGGCGTAAGGTGGACTGCTATTGCCTCGTCTATAGCTTCTTCAATAATTTCTAAGTATTGACGGGCATCAATCACTGCCGGGTTCCAGTATGTGTTTGCGATGATGATCGTCGATGAAGTGTCCATTACTCCGTTGTTATCTATTTTTGTCAATTTTGCCTTGATCATGAGCAGAGATTGATTGCTGATGAGCGTTTCTTCCATAGAGATTCCACTTCCGTGTCGACAGGCCGTCATTATGCCTGATGAAGGGTGACCCAATGACCCCTTTTTGGGCGGTGACAGGATCATTACATACCCCTCTAACGTTGGGACTTGTGTTAACCAGGTCTCTTATAGAAACAATAAGTCATAGTCACCCTGTTTTATATCTCCTGAAGCCCTCAAATGGGAATGACCCCAGGTGTTCCATGAGGACAACCTTATAGAATTCCTTTGGTCTTTGGCAAATGGGATGACTTGTTGGTTGTGCTCCGGAACTGAGAATTGCTATCTTTTCCGCTGGATAGATAGTACTTTCGGTAACCAAGACTACAAGCTTTGTGTAGAATGAGCCTTGTTAGATGTCTCTGTGGTGACCTGCTTATCAGGCACAATTTGTGTGATGGTTCTCGTAGTGTCTAGATGTGGCCACTTTTGTTGATGTTTGAAGTGCTGACCCTGGCTGTTGAAGTTGCTTGGGTTAAATTGCCTCTTCGCTCCTTAGTTGGTACTTTTGTGTGGTTCTCATCGGGGCGGTCTTTTTCTTTCGAGGGAGAGATGTTTAAACACTAAGCTGTTGTGTTGTTATTCGGGTCCTGAGACTCCCGTTTTCGCTGTCTCCACGTTTGGAAACGGTCGTGGCTACAGGACGCAAGCGCAATGGAGTTGACTGATTTTGACTTATTCTTTAGACTGTTCGGTCTTATTCTGGAGTATTCTGTGAGATCGTAGCCCATTTTTAACAGTTCCTTTGTTTCTCCAGCATGGGGTCTGGCATGGATTCACATGCTCATGAATATTCCCCGTCGTCAGGCTGGGAATCCTCGGTAAAGAAAAAAACAGTATCAGTTTCGTTTCTGATCTGTCTTTCGTAGTAATAACCAATCACTGGTCTCTGCGTCATACTGACCACAGCCAATGACTGCCCTCTACCTAAGCACCGCCTCTGGCAGCCATCTTCAGATTTTTACCGCACGTTCATGTGTTGGGATCCTCGTGCTATTGCTCTCGAGCGTTAGTGCTATTTTTTCACGTTTTTTCTCAAAAAACTTCGTTTTTTCGGTCAAAAGAGCCTCAAGCTCCACCGACTCTCCATCCGATCAACGGGGACCCGTGTCGGATTCGTCTGCGCCCCTCAAGGGTGAAGATTCGTCGAGCTACGCTTTTGGAGGACTCCAGAAGTTTCTCAGGCCCGGACATGGCCCAGGAGAAGGGAAGCTCGACGGCCGGAAAGCTGTTCAGGATCTGCCCTGGATGCCAGCTCCAGAACGTCTTTAAGGAGGACGAACACTCCTTTTGTCTCTACTGCTTGCATGAGGACAAGACGCACGTGGAGAAGGACTGTGCGTTTTGCGGCAACATGTCGGAGCGGACCATGAAGGACCGCCATCAACGTCTCGCCAACTGGCTGGAAGGGAAGAGCCCGTCCGGCGAGAAGAAGAGGAAGAAATCCGAGCGGTCTTCTAAGACCTTTGAGGACGCCCCGGCGACGGGGGTCCAACATAAGGCCAAGCACCGCGAGTCCGCTGGCACCGGGAGCGCCGAACGGTCGGGCTCTACGGGCGCCAGGCTGGGCGCACCCTCCCCGGCACCATCAACCACGAGCCAACGCTCTGGGTCGGGTAAGAGGAAGGCCGAGCACCCGGTGAGGCTCCTGGAGAGGCCCCGGTCGAGCTCGAAGGCGGAGGGGGAGCGAGGCACTGCCCCCCCCTCAAGGATAAGGCGGTGAGCGCACCTAAGGTGGTGAAGGCCTTAATCCATCCGGCCAAGCCCTCTATCGAGTCTGTCGCGGCGGCCCTGGCTCAGCCTGTGGAGGCTACGCCAGTGGTGGCGACCTCGGGGCTCAGAGTCTCCCTGCCACCGCGGAGGGAGTCCTCTTTTGTGCCCATCGATAGGACCCCCGTGAAATCCCCCGTGGGGAAGAAAAAGGGGGGGCAGGGCGTCGTCGTAGATTCGGCCTCAACCTCGGAGGAGGAGCTGGTCGAAGTTTTAAGCCACGGCCTCGGCGTGGAAGAAGACCGGCCTGTCGGGATGGATCCCGACGCAGGTGACGACGACATCGTCGAGGGTACCGACGGGGCCCCTGATCGCCCGTCGGATTCCCCTCTGCCAGCGCCACGGGACAGCTCGGCGGCCATTTTGTTGGCTATACAGTCCTTATGCTCAGAGATAAGGACGAGACTACCGTTGCCGACTGAACCTCTCCCGTCGGGGGACCCAGAACCGGGACCTTCTGGAGTTCCCCCTGCCAAGAAAAGAAGGATCCACCCTCCTCCCCCTTTTCAGCCGTCGCGCCCCTTCCAGCCCTCCTCCCCGTCCACCCGAGGGGATGATACGGGGACTGACACGGCAGCGACGGGTACGGACGACGAGGTATACGACGAGGATTTACCGTCGTCGCCTCCCACCAGGGCTTCTCCGCCCGACGAGATTGGATCGTTCCACTCCATGATCGCCAGGGCATCCGAGCTTTTCCAACTCTGCCCTGAGGAGAAGAAGAAGGAAGGTTTCCTTTATCAGCGGCGCGAGGCCAAGAGGAAGACGGTCCTCGCGGTGCCTCTATTGGACGACATTTGGGATGAGGGCCTCACCCATCCACGACGCCAGCTAGAAGAGACCGGTACGAGAAAAAGTACCGGGTCCCGGACACGGCCCCCCTGTGCCTTCGGGCGAGGCCTACCCCGGACTCCGTCGTCTCCGCGGCGGCCAGGAAAAAAGCGGGGGGGGGTGCGGCCTCCACTTCGACTTCCCCACCGGACGGCGAGGGAAAGAAATTGGACGCTATGGGACGCAGAGTCATCTCGTCTGCAGCGACGACGATTAAAGCTGCCAACGCCTTGGCTATCGTGGCCCGATACGACAGGGAGCTCTGGTACAAACTGGCTCCCCTGCTGGACTTCTTGCCGGACGACAAGAGGGCAGAGGCCCTGGAGATCCTGCAGGAAGGTGAGGTGGCTTCGGACCACGCCATTACCGTTGCGACGGACATCGCCGACACTGGGTTCCGCCAGTTGGGCAACGGCGTTTGGCTTAGGCGGCGTGGATGGCTCAAGGCTACGGACTTCCGTCAAGACGTTCAGACCAGAGTCCTGGACATGCCCTTCGATGGGAACAACCTGTTTGGGAAAACAGTGGACGATTCCCTTCAGGCCATTAAAGCGGACACCGAGACGGCCCGGGCCCTTGGAGTTCTACAACAACAACGGACGCCCTTTCGGAGCAGCGGAGGCAAGGGTGCCTCCAAAGGTTCCGGCGGCGGTTTCTCCTCCTACCGTCAAGCGGCCCGCTCGTCGTCACAGGAGGCCTACAGAGGACGAGGCAAATCTGGCGGACCCCGCCGTCGTCGCCAAGGACAAGGCGGCAAGGCCTCGTCGAAGCAGGATTGAACCGGCCGTGGGGTCGGGCCCCCACCGAAGCACCCCGGTGGGAGGCCGGCTGGCGAGCTTCGTCAGCGTGTGGGAGTCCATCTCCAACGACCGTTGGGTGCTGGACGCCTTGGCCCGGGGCCACGCGCTCGAGTTTCAGAGAAAGTGTCCGCGCGTCCCCCCCGTGGCCAGGAAAGAACTTCACGTCCCTCAACTTCTCCTGGAGGTGAAGGCGATGCTCAAGAAGGGCGCCATCGAACTCGTCCCAAAGAGGCTTCGGGGCTCCGGAGTCTACTCGAGATACTTCCTCGTGAAGAAGAAGACGGGGGATGGCGCCCCATCCTGGACCTGCGACGTCTGAACAAGTTCATCAAGGCGCAAAAGTTCCGGATGGTCACCCTCCAGCACGTCCTGGGTCAGCTGGAGGAAGGAGACTTCCTGTCGTCGTTGGATTTGGAGGATGCCTACTTCCACATTCCCATCTTGAAGGGGCACCGAAAATTCCTCAGGTTTGTGGTCCAAGGGCGCCATTACCAGTTCAAAGCCCTTCCCTTCGGTCTACGGTCGGCACCCAGGGTGTTCACCAAGTGCCTCGCACCGGTGGCGGCTCAGCTGCGCCGCGAAGGGATCCACGTCTACCCCTACCTGGACGACTGGCTCATCCGAGCCAAGACAAGGGAGCTCGCCGTGGTTCACACGGCAAGGACCGTCCAACTTCTCACGGACCTGGGATTCTCCGTGAACTACGCCAAATCCCACCTGGTGCCCGCGCAAGACGCTCTGTTTCTGGGAGCGAGGCTCGACACAGTGTCCCTTCTGGCCTCCCCGTCGGAGGAGAGGACCAGGACCATCCTGGGCAAGGTGCAGCGGATGTTGGTGGCCGACGCGGCCAAGGTGAGGTCCATCAAGTCCCTCTTGGGAATGATGTCTTCCTGCATCTACCTCATTCCCATGTGCAGGCTCCGGATGCGCCCGTTGCAGGAGTTCCTGGACGCGCGCTGGATCCAAAGGACGGGCAGCTTCGAGGAAAGGATCACACTCGACGAGAGTTTTCGACGAGAGTTTCCGACGAGCGATCCGGTGGTGGGGCACCCGCGCGCATCTGACGGCGGGCATGGACTTCCAGACCCCAGCCCACCAGGAGACAGTGACCACGGATGCCTCCCTGGAAGGGTGGGGAGCGCACACAGAAAATCTGCACGCAAGAGGCCTTTGGCTCCCGACGGAGAAATCCCTACATATCAACGTCCTGGAGCTCCGTGCAGTGTTTTGGGCCCTCAGGTCCTTCCTTCCGTCCCTCAAGGGCAAGGTGGTGAGGATCTTCACCGACAACACCACCACCATGTTTTACATCAGGAAACAGGGCGGAACCAGGTCCCCAGCACTGTCCAAGGAGGCGCAGGACCTGTGGCATTGGGCAGTCGCCCAAGGGATGTTTCTGGTGCCGTTTCATCTGGCAGGGATAAAAAACACCATCGCCGACTCACTCAGCAGGGAGCTGCGCTCGTGCCACGAGTGGGAACTACGGCAGGATCTAGTGGATCGCCTCTTCCGACGGTGGGGCACACCCCAGATCGACCTGTTCGCGACGGCGACGAACTCCAAGTGCCGGAGGTTCGCCAGCAGGTTTCCCCAGGCGAGGAGCATGGGCGATGCTTTCTCGTTCCCCTGGGAGGGCCTGTTCCTCTACGCGTTCCCTCCTTTGCCACTGCTAATCCGGCTCGTCAACCAGCTCAAGAGGTCACGGTGCGGGATGATCCTCGTCGCACCTGCGTGGCCGAGGCAGATATGGTTCCCGGACCTTCTGGACTTGTCAGCGTCCCCGCCAATCAAGCTGCCGGTGGACGCGGATCTACTCTCCAGGGAAGGAGGCGCCATCCTCCACCACGACCCGAAATCGCTGAACTTGCAGGCCTGGCTCCTGCAGCGCTAGAGTTTGGAGGATACGACATACCGGCCGACTGCAGAGAGGTTCTTGCAAAGGCCAGGGCGTCCTCGACTCTTAAATGCTACGGACACAAATGGAAGAGGTTCTCTGTCTGGTGCCACGCACAGAAGATTAACCCTCTACGGATTACGGCTCCCCAAGTACTGCCGTACCTGCTGACGCTGGCCAAAGCTGGACTGGCACACGCGTCCATCAAGATTCATCTTGCTGCGATCTCCCGATACACCAGAACCACGGGGCGGACGTCCTTGTGGTCTCATCGTCTTGTGAAAGAGTTCATGAAGGGACTGTTCAGATCGTTCCCGCCGGTGAAGGCCCCGGCGTGGGAGCTCAACGTGGTGCTGACCAAGCTCATGGGACCTCCGTTCGAGCCTCTGCACTCGGCCCCGTTGAAGTTTCTGTCGTCGAAAACAGCGTTTCTTGTGGCCATCACCTCCGCACGACGGGTGGGGGAGATCCAGGCCCTTTCCTGCAAGGCCCCGTACTTGACTTTTCACGACACGAGGGTAGTGCTCAGGACGCACCCCTCCTTCATGCCCAAGGTACCGTCGGACTTCCACCTCAACGAACCCTTGGTGTTGCCTGTATTCTTCCCGTCGCCTTCGTCGCCGGCTGAGAGGACTTTGCACTCACTGGATGTGGCTAGAGCGCTGAAGTTCTACGTGGACCGCACAAAGTGTTTTCGGAAGACGTCACAACTCTTTGTGAACTTTGGACCTGTCAATCAGGGGAAGGCTCTCTCGAAGGCTTCCATTTCCAGATGGCTCTCCGGCTGTATCATGTACTGTCATCGGTTGGCAAACCGACCGCTGCCTGGCCGTCCGAGAGCCCATTCCACCAGAGCGATCGCAGCTACCACGGCGTTCCTTTCTGGTGTGCCCCTGCTGGACATATGCAGGGCTGCTACGTGGAGGTCGACGCACACCTTCACGAAGTTCTACTGCGTCGATCGGGATTCCAGGGAGGAGTCCAGGGTCGGCCAAGCAGTGCTGCGCAACCTGTTCGCCTGAGGTGAGCCTGGTGAGGAGGTAAGATGCTTAATGTTGAGTTTAATGCAATGCTTAATGTTGAGCCTTTGCCACCTCCCGTGGTTGTGCATGTGTGTACTGCTATGTATTCTTTATTCATGAGCATGTGAATCCATGCCAGACCCCATGCTGGAGAAGGAACAAGTTACTTACCTGTAACTGTTGTTCTCCAGCATGGGTCTGGCATGGATTCACATGTGAACCCTCCCGCCTACCCCTCTGCGGCTCTTCACTTGGTCATACTGCCACTTCACGTGCTTCCAAATCTGAAGATGGCTGCCAGAGGTGGTGCTTAGGTAGAGGGCAGTCATTGGCTGTGTTATTACTACGAAAGACAGATCAGAAACGAAACTGATACTGGTTTTTTCTTTACCGAGGATTCCCAGCCTGACGACGGGGAATATTCATGAGCATGTGAATCCATGCCAGACCCATGCTGGAGAACAACAGTTACAGGTAAGTAACTTGTTCCTTCCTCTCTTAAGGGAGTCTTTTGATGAGGCGATGTACAAATGGGCTGTATATTTGTGATGTTTCTGGCTTGGGTCTATGATGAGTAGATCGTCCGATTTAATCTACGGCAAGTTAGGGATGTAGCTGAATAAGGTTAACACCGATCTTCGATTTAGAGTTACTTCATCGTCGTTTCCCGGTATTTGTTCCAGCTTAAAGATCCATTTTGTATCATCCTGCTTCATGGCCACCTTATTGTAAATGTTCCTTCTAGAAATGTAGTGCACCCTTCCGGTGCTATTGTTTGAATTTTTATGTTTTGATGAGTCTCTAAGGGATTGGGGGCTCTTGTTGTTCTCTTTGCGAAGGCAAGCTTTCCTTGCGATGTCATTGTGTTGTTGGCTTACCTCTAAACTAACGTCTTGTACCCTCTTTTTGCACTTCAGTGACCGGGGTTTGAGGCGAAAGGACCAAGTGAGAGTTGTTCCACGTTACTTTCTGTGATAGTTTTTTGCATCGGTCTTCCAGGGTATGGAAGGCTTCTTCTATGCCCTCCGCCTCTGCGTTTGGGCTAAGGTGAGAAGGGCAAGTATGATTGCCCAGGGGCAACGTGGGTTCCTTCCCTGTCCTCAATTCAGACAGCGACTGGTCGTTGTGGTGTAAGCTGATATTCATCAGCACCTCCTTCTCTAGAAAATCATCTATTGTTCTCGGTGAAGTGGAGGGATTCTCTGTTTTGTTACTTGAAAATGTCGACTCTGCGTAGGCCTCTTTAGAGGTAGGTTCTTTAGAGGTAGGTTTCTCAGTCAGGGAGACAGATCGAACAGAATCTTTTGAGTTTACTTTGTTCGAGCCTGTGAGGGGTCGCTTGTGTAAAAAAACAGGTTCCAGTGACTTTTTGTTGGTGGTCACTGATGTTACAGCTGGTTTTTTGTTCCCCTTGGCAGTACTTGAGCAGGATTTTTCTTTGATACCGCATAAGATGGTTGGCAGTGATTATATTCCACGATGGGCGCTACATGAGTAGCTTGGCTTATTTGCGTTGGGTGAAGGGACTGGACTGTATTAGTGTCGTTTGAATTGCTTAAGGTTCTTTTGTTGTCGACTGTTAGGTCGATCATTATTAGTGTTTGAGGTCCTGTCTCCTGTGAGGTCGCCACTGATGTTGCTGAATCCAAAGGAGCTAGTGCAAGCATGGACGTGGTATCACGAGTTAAGAACAGTTTTTTTCCTTTATCTTCAGTTGCCATGATGTAAGCCTCAAGAAAAATAAGTTTATTGTGGATCATGGCTTGAATTGACGTATGATCTTTTAGGGTGTCGCTGACGGCTTCATATAGCTTGGTGAAAGGAGCTAGTGCGATCGTGACTGCCGACATTATTGAGGGAATGTCTACTTTCTTTGTTGGGGTCTCCGCAGGCACTGGTTCAGTGGGGTAAGAGTGTCTTCCTGTCACGGTAAATCTGTCCAAAGTGGGGAACGAGCCAGTCGCTGTGGGGTAGAGGCTCTATGGGAGTCCAAAGAGTTTTTTCGCTTGGGACCATATTTAAAGAGTCCCGTAGGTGTTGGTCACGTGGATGTCTGGAGGCTATCTTGCCCCCTCGTTGGGCTTCTAGCCGTGTCTGGTTTTGTCGTGAGGAGCGGGACCTTAGCACTCGCCTCCAGCAACACGCAGGCTTCTCTAGGAGTGTGTGGAGCGTCAGCTTGTGCTCTCCGACCCACAGGGAGAGCCGGTTGGGTCTCCAAAGATTCTTCCTCTTCTAGTTCAAAGGTCAAATCCACTGTTACTTGTGCAGGATCTCCAGAAATAAAGGGGGCAGGAGGATGGATCATTTGAGTCTGTTGCCTTAGGAGAAGAAGCTGAGTGCGACACAAGTGGCACTGGCGTGATTGCATCAATTGCTGGTCTTGTGGGGAGGGGACTAATGGTATCTTGCCTCCCGAGGGGCCGTTCAGGATTTTTGGTTGTCTGCGTGGGGGACACGGTAACTGAAGAAAGAGGTACTTTGTTGTGTGTAGTGCCGCCATCGATCCTTCATAGTTTTGTAAACGGGAGGCATTCTTTAACTGCCTCCAGAATTTCCACGTCAGAAAGTTCTTCACAACGAGTACTTCTGGCATTAGGTCTAATGTGAAAGAAGTCCCTTAAACTGTTGCACAGATCTCGAGGCTTATTACCCTTTTGTGTGGTAGAAACTGTTGTGGCTTTTCTCTCTTTCTGTGTGTGAGACTTTTTTTTTCAGCAACCCTGGTGTTGATTTTGCTTGCGGTTCGCCTTTGAAGAGCTCAAAGATCTTGTTTTGGCCACACCCATCCAAAGGGTGTCTTGGTTTGTTTGGGCCTCATTACGAGTCCGGCGGTAACCGCGGCGGTAAAACCACCTGGTTACCGCCGGACTCGTATTACCATTCTGCCTCCGTGATTCCCGGAATTACCGGGGCATTACAACCCCGGTTTTCTGGGAATCACGGAGGCGGAATGGTGTTAATCCCCATTCCCATTGAGTCTTGTGGGACTCGATGGGAATGGGGATCATGGAAACACCGGCAGCATCTCGTAATGCGGCCGGTGTTTCCTCGTCCGCCTGCAGGCGGGCGGTGTTAAACCCGCCAGGTCAGACCTGGCGGGAACATCACCTCCCGCCTGCAGGAGTCGGGATCAGGCGGTCCGGAAACAACGGTGGCGGCAGGTTTACCGCCACCATTATTTCCGGACCGCCTGAGTTATAATGAGGCCCATGGTCTCTTTTAGGTGTTGAGAATATGTTTTGTGATGCTCTGAGGTGTAGGGGAAGCTAGGGTGCCCAAGTTAGGGCTGCCCAACAGATGCTCGCCTTCAGGGTCTGATGTTAGGAGAGGCTCCGTATGCACCAGAGCCCTCACTGTTAATGCAGACGAGGGAGGCGAGTCAAGATGGCCAGTCGGCGGGGCCACCAAAGTCCGCTGCAGCAGCTGACGAGCCTGGGGCTCCGCGATGGAAACGCTCGCGACCAGGTGCATGTCTCCTCCCAAGCCGGAGGGCTCACCGGAGGGGGCCCGCTACCGCCCCCCAAGCAGCCCCATCTCCGAGGCCGGACGCACGCAACTCGCCCCCCCCACACCCGCCAGAGAATCACCGAACGGACAGGACCCGCCCGCCTCGTCACTCGAGGACTCCCCTTCAGGTACCACCGTTGAGTCAAGCGGGACCGGGTAGCCCGAGACAGACAGGCTCGGGCCGGCGAGGGGGACGGCGGCGAGAGACAGCCTTTATCGGAGGAGAAGTCGACGAGGCTGGAGGCGAGAATGAAGACTCTTTGCCCATGGTCATAAGCAGGCCCAATTTGTCAGAGGTAGGAGGGGCGGATAACTTGGTGTTGCACGCCATGGAAAGGTCTAGAGCTTTACCTCTTATGATAGTTTTAGTCCGCTCTCCCTTCTTGGGCTTTGATGATGCCGAGTCTTCTGGCGTGGTGCGATCTGTAGTTACATGGAGAGGTGCGCTCTTCAGGCGGCAACGGTCATCCTCTTCATGGGGTGAAGTAGCACAGGTTACCGTTCTGTCAGCCATGACTGCAGGACTGCCACTCTACGTCCACTCTGCCTACTACTTTCAACATCTAATATAGCAATGCATTCAATGGGGTTTGTTATCCGATGCACCAAACATCGCAACTATTAGGGCATTCCAGGCAATATATTGTCAGTGGTCTCTCGGGATCCTCTCTGCAGAGCTCTATACCATTCGGCAGTTTCAGCCCAGACCACCTCCTCATGTCCTAAAATCACACCCAGAACGCCCCTATCTACCCACCTATCTACCTCTCTGAGAGATTCCACAAACAGAAATCCATAAGCCCCACCAGATCAGCTAACAGTGACCGCTTGTCCATCCCTAGATTTAAACTATACACGATTGGAGGTAACAGTTTCCCTGTTAAAGCGGCTAATCTATGGAACTCCTTGCCTCCTACACTGAGAACAGACCAGTCTTATCTTAACTTAAGAACCAACACCATCCTGTGGCTGAAATCCAGTGACCATTAACTTAAATGATGTATAACCATCTGCCTGCTCACATGATGTAAAACCATCTGCCTGCGCAACTGAATGGCAACCAACAACGCCCATCCCTAGTGTGCAACCCCTATTTGATGTCTATAACATTGTAAATACTTGTATATTCTGCCATTGTAAAAATGTATTTCACTTCATGACTCACTATATGTTACCCTGTGGGGATAACTATAACTTTGTATATAAGGCCTGTAATATCTGTAAATAGCAGTATACCCATTTTTGACTCCCTGTAGCTAAGCTTCGCATTGTCTTGCAACTGCTGCACCCTGATACCCATGGGTCTGGCGCGCATTATAAATAATAAACAAACAAACAGAACATTGGGCCTGTCTTTGTCTTCCATGATATGGCTATTTTATGTTTTGCCATTATACAGATGATGTCCCTTAGTTTTACCACATGTGCTGCTTTCTTTGGTAGGGGTACATTCCTAGCAAACAGTTTCAGTACTCTGTGTCTAGCATTCCTAGAGACCATTTTCACGTACACCATAGCTTGTTCCCATTCCTGGTCTTCTATGTTCTGGCACAAGTCTGTTTCCCATAGGTATTTCCCCCGTAATACATTTTACCGCTCATGCCATTCAATAATTGTTTGGAGCCTCGACATCCGTTTCCAGCCATCATCTAACTTGTACATCAACATCAATACAATCCTCTTCAGCCTCTACAGGTATACAATGCTACTTCCCACTCATAGTCCTCATCAGTCTCATGTATAACAAAAACTGTCCAGCACTTAATCCATATTCTTCCATTGCTCTCGGGAAGTCCTTCAACCTGCCGTCCTTGAATACATCACCTCAATTGGCCAATCCCATACATATCTTTCCAGCCTTTTTATGGAGAACATCCCCTCTGTCTTTGGCTATTGCTGCCACCAGCGGGACATGTGTGCAGAAGGGATCCCGAGATTCAAGCAGCCATGGTGTCCTGTCCCAGACCTCTCTAGCCAGCCTCAGCAAAGTCAGAATACACAGCAATCATTTCTCAGGTATCCACAGTGCGTCCTTAGCACAAATGGCTTGAGGGCATATTGGTTCATGTCCATGGCCGAAGTCTTCTCACACGAAAACCACCGTGTTCAAGTATCTCATTTGTGTTGTTAAATCATACAATTCAAACCAAGGAAGTTGTACCTCTCCCTTACCTCAACTTCTACACAAGGTTGACAGTGCCTGTTATACCTTTTAGTATGGATGGAGGGGTTTAGGGAGGCACTACAGAGTTGAGTGTTTGACATACTGGTACCTTTGTTCTTATGCACAAACCAACATTTGAAGTGTCTCATTGGAATTCCAATGTACCAGGGATTTATAATCCTGTTCCTAATACACATAATTACCTTGACACTTGTGGCTAAACTACCTTGGTATTGTTGTGCATCCCCATAGGAGTGCATCATTTGGCCACCGGTTAGCGTTTAACAGGTTCAGCTTGCCTTGATACCTTTTAGTATGACCGTGTCACTGATCTCACTAGTGCGTGGTGACCATCCTCCCGGGCCAACAGGCACAGTAAAGTTATATTCCATTGGTAATTCCACGTACTCTTCCAATTTAGTAATTTTGTGTTTTTTTATTTTTTATTTTATCAATGTGGTCGCAATAGGTACTGATGCTGACCTAGTTGCCCACAGGCTGTGCCATTTGCTGGCAAATCAGAAAATATCTGTTCCATTTCTTGCTTAGTTATCCACAGCAGTATAAGACCATTACACCTCACACAGTTTAATAATTTGCATATCTAAACACGAATGACAATCAACCACTTCAATGCTGAGGTGTTTAAATTCCCATATGTCAGGCAATTATCTAAATGTCTCAAGAGGCATTGGGCAACTATGGCAAGCACTTTTTCTGCCTGCTGCAAAATAATCATATTCAATAGTTTTTTATTTTTTTCAACATATCTTTTTATTAAGTTTTCAGCAACATGTGGTAAAAACAAACACGAGAAAGCAAAAAGAAAAGGAGAAAATGAACTAACAAAATATTACAACATAATTAAAGTAAGATCGGGAAGGTCGGGGAATGGCAGCGTCATGAATAAACCTGGGTAATCAATATTGGGGCAAATGTAGATTAATAGTCTCTTGTTGTAGTGTTTTTCAGGGCTCGAGCCAAAATGGATTGTACGCTGGGTCCGGGTTCTTCTCTATTCTGGATTCTTTATTGTATTGGCTGCCTAACGGCACATTGGTACCAGTGTCTCCCTTTAGTCGTGCGTCGCCATCCACCGGAGTGAGGTGGGCCGCCGAGCCACACCCGGAAACTGTTCCGCATAATCTAGGAAGGGCGCCCAAATGTTGTGTAATCTGATTGTGTTTTCGTTGCGGAAGCCTGTGATTTTTTCCGCAATCACTGTGTCCCAACACTTTGCCCACCAGATGGGGATTTCCGAGCCTTTGGGGTGCTTCCATAGCCTAGCTATGGCCATCTTTTCCGCTGTGATAAGCGGAGTACATAGTTCCGCCAGTCGGCCAGACAGCGGGAATTTCCCCTCGCCGTGTCCTCAAGCAGTACTATCCCCGGGTCCCATGGGATTGTTAGCCCTGTGATTAGCCGGATCTGCTCAAGTACATATTTCCAGAATCGTCTACATTTCGGACAGGACCATAGTAGGTGAAATAGGGTACCTGTATCCGGGCAGCCTCGCCAACACTGTGCTGGGATTGCTGGATTGCTCTTGTTAAGGATTTCTGGGGTTAAATACCATCTATAGCACACTTTAATCAATCCCTTTTTGTTTGTGATAGATTTTGAGCTCTTATGCGTTTGGGTCCAGATTCGGCACCAGTCCTCCGGATTCAGTTACTTTCCTTTATCTTTTTTCCATTTTTGCATATATTTTTCTTTTTTCCGGGGTCTGTTTTGTCTAATAGTCTATATAGGGTTGATACCGTGCCTTTAGGTGCATTTGCTGTTAAGGTGCATTCTAATGCTGTTAACACTCTGCCCACGTGTGTTTTTATGCTGCTGTGGGACAGCCAGTGCCTTAGTTGCGCATAACAGAATCTTTCAATTTCTTGTACCAGGAATTTCCTTTTACACTCTTCAAATGTTAGTGGGGTTACGTTGACAAGAAAGTCTGCTACCTGGTTCAGTCTGCCCTCCTTCCACTTATGGAATCTTTTCGGAAGCAATGCAATCCCGGGGAGAAGTCCGGATTGTTCCAAATTGGGGTTCGGGTCCCACAGTTCTCCTGCAACCCCATTTGCGGGCCGCCTTTCTCCAACATTCAACTGTTCTGGTGGTAGCTAATGGTCCAGAGTCAGGGGAGCTCCGGGGCATTGTGATGTGTGGAAGCAATGATAGTGGAGCGTGGCTCCAGTCCTCCACGAGTTTTTTCCAGCGGGGTTGATTGGTGGCGTAGTGCCATGTGAAGGCCTGCGAGAGCTGCGCTGCAAGGGAATATCTAGCAATGTCCGGGACCCCTAAGCCACCCAAACCTGTTCCTTGAAGCATGACTCTCTTAGGTATTTGCATTTTTTTCCCATCCCAGACAAACTTCAGCATTTTCATTTGCAGCTTCTGTAGATCCCTCTCGGGGATGGGAGTCCGGAGGGCTAGGCAGTGATAGATTACTCGTGGAACCAAGCTCATTTTCAGAGCTGTGACTCTCCCCAACCATGAGACTTCTTGATTGAGCCAACGATCCAGGTCTTTGCTCAGTTCTCTAAATAATGGTGGGAAGTTTATTCGGTATGTCCTGTCTGTTCTGTTTGGAATTTAGACTCCCAGGTAGCTGATCTGAGATTTCACCCATGGGACAGGGTGTCTACTTGCCAGTGCTTCCCTCTGCTTTAGTGAGATGTTTACACCTAAGGCTATTGACTTGTAGTTCACCCTGAATCCTGATGCTTTGCCGAATGCTTCAATCTCTAGCCAGAGGGCTTTCATGGATTTGTCGACCTGGGTTATGGTGATGAGGACGTCATCCGCATACAAGGCTGCTTTGTACACACTACCCTTAACCTCCACCCCGTGTATTTGTGGGTTATTTCGAATTCTACTGGCAAATGGCTCAATAGAGAGTGCAAATATTATCGGTGAAAGGGGGCATCCCCGCTGTGTACCTCTAGTGATGACGATTTTAGGTGTTCTGGTGCCGTTAGTACTTAGAGATGTGTTGGGGTGTTGGTAGTTTGCTAGATACCATTTCCTGATGTTCGGGCCTAATCTAAAGTGAACTAGTGTTTTCTTTACATATCCTCAGTCTAGTAAATTGAACGCCTTATGTGCGTCGAGTGCAGGGCCGCCAATTCTTCCCTGTTCCTATTTGCATTTTCTATTATGTTTAGGGTGCGTCTAAGGTTGTCCTGCGTATTGCACTCTGGGATAAATCCTGTTTAATCTGAATGGATTAAGTCTAGGAGGATTTTTGCTAATCTGCATACTAAAATCTTTGAGAATATTTGGGCATCATTATTCATTAGTGTAATGGGTCTGTATGACTCATATTGTTCAGGGCCCTTTCCTGGCTTTGGGATGAGGACTGTCAGAGTTTCCTCCATTGACGGGGTGATGCTGCCCGTGGAGAGAAATGTGTTGAATAGTGCTGCTAGTTGGGGGGGCTAAAATGTGAGCAAATGTTTTATAAAATGCCGCTATGAGCCCGTCAGGGCCTGGGGCTGTGTTTTTTTAGAGACTTTATTATCTCTGCTATCTTGTCTGCAGTGATTGGGAGCTCCAGTGGGTCTAAGTGGGGTTGGGGATTTACCTTAGGAGTGTTTTGCAAATATTTGGTCTGTGCTGCCTTATCCGTTTGGGTACCAGACATCATTTCCCTGTGGTGCTCTACCATGGCCTGTAGTTTGTCTTTCTTTGTGAAGCAGGGCCTGCCATCAGGATCTCAAAGTATTTGGATGTTGTTTCGGGTGTGTAGCTTTCTTAATTTGTACGCTAGTAGACAATTTGCCTTATTGCTCTTTATGTAGTAATACTGTCTAGTGTATGCCAGTGCTCGCCGCTATGTCTGTCAGATGCATTTCCAGTGAAGCTTTTGCTTTTTTTAAGATCTGTGCCTATTTTGGTGGATTGGTTTCTTTTAAAGCTTTCCTCCAGCACCGTGACTCTTTCCTCCATTCTAGTCTCCTGTAATTGCTTCTTTCTTCTATACTTGGCAGCGCAATTAATTGGGACCCCTCTCACAACTGGTTTCATTGCGTCCCAGACCATAGCCTCCGAGGTATCTCTTGCTGCGTTTTCCCTGAAGTAATGAGTGATTTGGTTAGTTCCCTGCTGGTTGTTGTATCTAATAGGATATGGTCTTGTAGTTTCCAGAATTTTGGCAGAGGATCTGGAAGGCCTTGGACTCGTAGACTGGGTATTACTGGGGCATGGTCCGATAATGCTCTATGGCCAATCTGTATATCCTCAATGCATGGGAAGAGGTGCTAGACATTAGGAGTAGATCTAATCTGGAGAACCCCTTGTGTACATGTGAGTAGAATGTTTAATCTTGTGCTCCCTCGTTGGCGAGCCTCCAGGTGTCCACTGTTCCTGTCTCCCGTAAAAATGTGGCTAGCCCTATTGCCCTTGGGTGGTAGCGTTTTATCGTTATATGGGTCAGGGGTTAGGTTGAAGTTGCCCCCAATTAGCAGGTGATGTTACGAAGGAAGCAGTCTTGCACGTTGTTCCGACAGTATATGGATGCTACAGTGATTGGTTGTTCCACCAGTAGTCCCTTAACCAGGAGTTATCTCTCCGGGTCTCTTAACAGTGATCTGTGTGAGAGGGACTTCTCGAGTAATCAACAGGGCTACCCCCCTTGTCTTCTTACCTGCTGTGGCAAAATATCTCCTAGTGTACTGGTTGAAGTTAATGCGCTTCTCATCCGCCTGTAGGAGATGGGTTTCCTGTAGACAAACAATGTCCATAGAAATCTGGGCTAGCCTACGTTCAACTGATTTTCTTTTCTCTGGAAAGTTCAGCCCCTGCACAATCCATTTTATTATAGTGAGCTCGCGGCTTGAGTCCGTGGTCTTGGGGGTTCCCTATTTTTCTGCTTTGTTGGCCTAATGTCCTGTGCTCACGGTATGGCATAAGTATAAGGTTATCTTTGTTAGTTGTCCTTTGGCCTCTTGTGATTGGTAGTAGCTTGTTTTTGCCGTTTTTGCCCGATCTCCCCTTACAACTCCCCTTGTCCCAACTTCCCGCCCCCCACCCGCTCCCAGAAAAACCTGGTTGTCCGGTCCACCCATCGACCTGTAGGGTATCCGGCCCGGCCACCACAACCGACAATCTTAGATGCAAACAGTGCCTCTTGCAAACTTTGGTAAACTCAGTACTTGCATTTTGTGTTTTCGGTCATGCTTCATATTGTGTACAGGGAGACAGCTTCTATGGGCTCCTCAATTCTGTAAGCCTGGGTTGACATAACTTGCTTAGGTGGGGTTCCCCTGGCGAGACTGCGAATCCTCCCCGATGTGTTATTCCTAAGTTTGCGGGCAAAAAGCACAAGACTTGGTCGAACTCTGTATGAGTTCTGGAGTTCTCACCACTGTCCATCTTTGTTGGTCCTCTTGTTTTTTGTCGGTGATCCCTTGATCCTGCGCTGTCTGTCCACTCAGGTCCAGGAATTTGCTGAGTCTTTCGACGTGTCTCCGAAGCGAGCCATGTCCTTTCCGGCGCTTTTCTCGTCTGCCTCCATAATCGGGAACCTCTCTGCCTCCTTTGGGCTACGGATTAGCTAGGACGTGCACTCCCATGAGAAGTTTAGGGCAGTAGGGAAACCCCATCGGTATGGTATTCTGTTCTCCCTTAGCCATTCTGTCACTGGCTTTAAGGCTTTTCTCTTAAGAAGTGTAGTTGCTGCTAGATCCTGGTATAGGGAAATAGAGGCATCCCTAAATTGAATATGCGTTGAGCTTCTTGCTTATCACATTATTTCTTCCTTAACTTTATAGAAGTGTATCCTAGCCAGGATGTCCGGAGGAGCAGACAACCCCTGCTTTGACCTTGTTCTGTGCACCCTGTCGAGTTCAAGCAGAGCTTCGTCTGGTAGGGTTAATATGAAGCGGAACAAGTCCCGCATGAAGAGTTCTAAATCCGCGCCTGCAACCGATGTCGGGATGCTCCGCAGGCGGATGTTGCTGCGCCGGGAGCGTTTTTCTGCATCTTCCTCTTTGAGTTCCAAGGCTTCACACCTGGCCTCAAGCGCCGTGATTCTGTCCACTCCCTCCCCAATTTCGAAGTTTTGCTCGTACAGTGTAGTTTCAATCTCTGTTGTTCTGTTTTCTATTTCATTCACTCGTTTGTGTAGTGACGTGATTTTGCTCATCACCTCCTCCGTGCCCTTCTGATAATCTTTTGTTATGGCTGTCCGCAGTTCTTGAAGATCTGTTTTGGTTACTGCTTGTACAGGAGGGGTACTCGTGGAATCTGGGCTCGTTCCTGGGGCCATCCCTTCGCTGCGCTCCCCCCTCTTTGCTTTTTCCGTGGTGGGTGTTGACAACAACGCTGAAATGTGCATCTGTTTGCCCGATTTTAGATTTTTCCCCATTCTTCCCCCACTCTCTTTGCTTTTGTAGGAGTGGGTGCGGGTGCGGAGGGGAGCTAGAGTCCTTCCCGGCTCGTAAATATTTCAGGGCTATGCCGGTGCTGAATCACAGCTTGTGTTTGCACTGCTTCTATCGCTGTGGAGTTGTGGCTGCGACCAAGTGTAGCCCTTATTGGTGATGGCCTCCCCAGTGAGGTATCTGGCGTTAGCGGGGGAGTTGCGCCAGAGGAACCCGGGGTTCAGTGAACAGGCTCCCCCCAGTCGCTGTGGTTGCCGGATTTCAGGTGTCCTGCATTTCCTCCTAAACCCTAACCTGCAGCCGTGAAGAGGCTGCCTTCTCCCGCAGGGTGTCGCTTGCAGGAGTTCTGTTGGCCCGGAGTGAACGTCCGGCTTAGCTGGTTATTCCTCTGCTGCGTGGCCCCTTCTGGCTTTGCTGGGGCCTTATTACTTCTAGGCGTGCCTTGTGTTGATGTTTCCAACCGGATGTGGGCGTCTATGGCTGCTTCTGCCCCCTGGGCTTCAGGTCAAGGCTTGGGGGGTGTTAAGCAGTCCCAGCTGGCCCCACCTTTATGTAATGTGTGCGCCCCCCCCCCTCATTAAGAGCGTGGGATGGTTGAGGGGAGCGTTGCCAAGAACCAACAAACAAATAAAAAATTAAAATAATCCTTAGAATGGTGTGAGCATTCTCTGTAGTATGAAGACGTATTTGATTAGGATTCATTTTGCTTGCCACTTCTTCATGCGCCCACCTATCCGGATTGCAGTCTAAGAGGGGGAGAGAAGTGGCGATTGGGCTGTATGCCTTGAGGGCCATAGGGGCTGCTGGCAGGCACAGAATTGCGGGCTTCTCGCTGGTGCATGCACACAGCACGGCGCGGTCCGCTTCCTTGGGAAGCAAAGCAGGAATTTCCACGTGTCTTTACTTTATGTTGCATAAGCGGTCCTACCTTTGAACTGTTCTGCCACGGAGCGGCAGGTGTGGACTGGCTTCTCCAGTCACCAGGCAAGGGACAACTACAGTGCTACGTGGGGCACTGCAGGAAGCGTGGCAGGCTCTGATACTTCTATGCTGCTCTGTTCTTATGCAAGGCGTCCTTCCTCTCACGGGCTAGTGCTCTATGGCAGCTGCTCCTCTGATATCATTGAGGTCAGAGCTGCCTGCGGATTGAAGCCGCTCATGCGGTACGCTGTCTGGACGCTAACTGGGGAATCGCCTCATTAGGTCCTGCTTCTGAGACCCAGGGAATCGGGGGCTCAAGAGTCTCGGCCGCCATTTTGCCTCATTAGCTGAGTACGCGGCAGAGCCGATCATCCGCTGAAAACTCCTGATTCAGCACAGCATACTGGTCGGGATCATCTCACAGCATGCCTCAGATCTTCACCAGCTGATCAGCCTCATTTCACTCCGAAGCTAATAGTTTTACCGCTGCAGTACGGTTAATTGCGTGGCTCGGCCTGTACATTTTGTTCTGTTGCATGCAACTTTGGCATCCATCTAGCCTTATGCACACATTTATGCTGAATTTTTATCAATGGTTCCATACTTAAAATGATTGCAGAAAAAAATGCTGCACATGAATTTCCACAGAAGCTGAAAAACTAACTTTTTAGACCACAATATCATACATTGTCAGTTTCGATTTTCAAGATTGTTGGCACAAGCCTTGTCCTCATATTGAAATAGTGCAAGCCACAATAAGTATGAAAATCCGATCAGCAAAAATCGGGATATTCACATTTTAAGTAAAAAAAAATATTCTCTTTCATACACACACAGAGGGACATATTAAATTAAAAGTATCCTTAAAACATCTGCAGAACCAAAAACAAACACACATATACTTCTATTCAATGTTTAGTGAAGAGCAGTACGATTGGAGGGACAAACAAAATATTAGGAAATGAAAAAACATCAGTAAAATGCAAAAGATGATTTGCTACACCAAACATCCAGTAGGGCCATTGTACATGAACCACATTCTGCATTCTGTAAAACCCACAAATTCATCCACAGCCTCCAAAAACACATACACACCCTGTTCCGTCATGTGCAGTTGTATCAACAGGACAAAAATGCATGAAAAATATACATTGAAATGAAATGGAATATATACTGCAAAGAGAAATATATTTGCAAGGAGAGAGAGAGACAGAGAGAGAGAGAACATTCCCATTGCACTACAAAACGCCGTCACAGCCTGAAAATGAGGAGGATGCAATGAAAAAAGAAAAGTAAAAAAACAAATACACAATCACAAATCCTAGAACTCTTAGCGACCCAGCAACAGGATTGCAGGGTCCAAATGTCTTCAGAACTATTCCTTTTAACATACATGTGGAGGGACACAACGAAATAAGAAATGTACCGTGCAACCAAAAAAAATCCCCAATAGCATATCTGCAAATTTGCAGCAAAATGAATCCTATGAAATACGTATTCATACTACAGAGAATGTACACACCATTCTAAAATTCAAGTATTATTTGAATTTTGTATTCATTTGTTTGTTGGTAAAAACATATTCAACCTTAACAATACAATCAATAATAACAAGTACTTAAACAATTCATGAATATGTCTCAGAGATAAAAACCACTGTACATTAAAATGCACATTTCCTTCGAAACAAAACATTTTTTTATATCAACAATTCAATTAATACAATTTAAAATTCTCCATTCAGTCATACAATACACTACTAAAACTTATTTAATTTCAAACTATTCTAAAAATTCACCACTGATATAACTATCGATAATCAATGACCAAGTACACATATTCCCCAAATTGACTCACAATCAATACTAATACAAGTATCAAAACACTTTTGTGTCCTCAAACTCGGGCACTCAACCAGTCGATGCTTAAGGCTTTCAACCGTTTTACTTTGCTTACAAAATCTAAATTCTCCTGTACAAGCTTGTGTCTCAATATCACTTCTCCTGTTAAAGGCAGGTTCCAACAAAAGCGGAAAACATCCTTGCTAGTCATAGCTCAAGGAAAGATTTCTAAATAATGGGCAATGGTCTCCCTTTGTTTGAGTTCGCCCTGAAGGTGTGTCAAACTAATGTAACCATGCAACAGTTGTAAGTTTAAGCACCACTCTTGATTGAGCATATTTTTAGCCTAGTTGGTTCATTCACCAGATCATCATTAGAAAGGCCATTGGCACTCAGTATTAAAGTGCAACGTTCAGCATATTCCACCAAAGTTGGAACCAGTCGCTTCTCCATCATTTCAGCAATGTCGCTATATAATGTGTTGTCTGGAGCTTGCAAGAATTTCCGATATAGTAGTAGCATAGTACACTACTGACCTTCAACTTTCAAGGAGTTTAAGCCCAGCTCATTTAGTCTGTTAGGAACAGACTAACTGGAAGTCTCACAGAGACCAATCATAGTGCGGTACATTCCCCTTAGCAGCAACACGCCTCTTCAATCTGGAGTCATGGTGATAGGCATCTGCATATCCTTCATGAAATCCTCCTGTTGGGGCTACCCCACTGGTGTACAGTTGTATTTGGTATAGCTTCTAGCAAGGGGGTGTGAGCATTATCTTAGTGCTGGGGCTGAACTCCTGTGACAGAGCAAAAATTGCAGACATCTTGGAATCTGCTTGTAGGCTGGTGAGCCCCGCTGTACCTCTAATGCGCTCTGCACTACCACAGCTGTGCAGTGTGCAATGCTGCCAGCTGCAAGCTTGGGTAGCCGGTGGGAACCCCACTGCATGGTGTGTAATCGTCTCTCTGTCCAAGAGGTTGCATGTGGCTTCTTGAGGCTCCTGTGATATCTAAATGTTCGAGGCCTCATATCCCCCCTCCCCCCCAGCTCACGACCCACTGAGTGCCATCGCCTTGCTTTTTCTCCTTTCCTTGGCTAGCAGTGGTGGTGCAGCACATTGATCGCAGTTGCATCTCTCGCGTAAGTGTGCCATTGGCCCGATTTGGACTACTTGCGTCTCACATGTAATTTCTCTAAGGCTGAACTTGGAGGACGATCTCCACCAAAAAAGCTCCTGTATAACCGGTGGGGCCAGGGCCGGTTTTACACCAGATTGCACCCCAGGTGAGAAGTATCATTGGCTCCCCCTCCCCCAAAAATTACAATGACAAAAATTGTATGTTACAAATGTTGAAAGTAGGGCACTCGAAAAATACCTAGATGGAAATAAAAATTCAATAGAAAATGCATACTTTAGATACTAGGTGACAGTCTTAGAATGTTACCTGTATTATGGGTCTCATCATGAGATAGGTGGTATTCCAGTGGTAAATCCTATACTGGAATACCGCCCAATGGAATTACTGTTACCGCTACTTGATCCAGCAGAATTACTGCCAAATTACAAGTGGTGATGGGAGAGTTAATCCCCATTTTTTAGAGTCCTTTGGACTCTATGAGGCATTTTTGGTGGAATTACCACTGGCAGGATTACCCCTGCAGTAGTTCCACCGATGTTGCTGCTTTTCAGCAGAAAGTGGGAGGATTTACCTCTGGCATGATGCTGGAGGTATATCCCTCACTCCAGGGCCATACTTGTAGCATGGCGGTGTGAGAAATGTGGCAGGTAATTCTGTTACCGCCAGTTTTGTACTGCTTCACCACTTGTAATGAGCCCTATGTGTTCAAAAAGTAACTATTCTTGACACTGCTGTCAGGGAGCTTAAACACAAAATGCCCACTGAAGAGCTCTAAACCCTTCTTTGTCCAAAGTGGCTGATGTGGAGGAACCAGTGCTAGAAGGCAATGAGGTGATAACACTTCTTTATATCCCATGGGAAGAGAAAATGCAGCTTGTAATGAGAGTGCCACAAAGTGCACATTTTAAGCCCTAGAACAAAAATAGAGAAATAAATATATTGCAATGTTACAAGACTGGTGACTGGCAACATGGGGATGCAGTGGTTGGTGGGACCCCCTGAGGCTCGAGGCCCCTTTCATTTTGAAAACGTTGAAAGGCCCTGATGCCGTGACTGCTTAAGGTATGGTGATTGTGCCAGGCATACAATGACATTATGGGAGCATGTGGAAAAGCACTTGGCATGTGACAGAAAAAAAGATTGCCTTTGCCAATGCTTGTTTACATTGTGATCCGAGTTTTCACTGAGACCATGAAGATAACTGGAAGGGAATGTTTTAAGTACCAGGGGGCTGCTGACATTTCTCAACTGTTTAAAAAAATATATAAAAGCCAATTTGTTCTTCTATGTACTAAACAACAAATGCATGGTGAACACGACACGTATCCTACCCGAGTTGCAAGCTCCTGCGGTGTGGCTTCACTGCGAGAGGCTGAAGCACGTCATGTCTGACAGGCACGTGAGGTCCTCTGGCTTCAGAGAAACGGTTCCTCTTTCTGTGCCACAGCATTCAGTGCATTTACGAAAAATCCCCGACCACGTGCCCAAGCCCGGCATCCAAGGTCTATTGAGACTCCATTCAGAAGCTGTAAGCGCGTAAATGGCCTTGATTATTGTGTGACGGGTTCCGGACCTATCAAAAAAATTGCCTTTATTAGGGACTGATTCGACAAAGTCATTCCTAGGGCAGTTCCCCCATTCAGTCTAGGCCACACCAGCCTAGGAAAAAACTGCAAATCAATTAGCACATAGGTGGCCTGCATTTTATACCGCCCATGGTTAAACATGAAGTGTTTACAGCGTTCTTAGCAGTGTCCTCGCATTGGCAGACAAGACGACAGCATCACCTTGGAGTCTGATATCTGCCAAGACCTTTTATTGGCACAGATTCTTTTCCCATTAGTATTGCTTTGCTTGTAATGGCCAGCTCGAGCACTCATCTGCTTGGAGTCGCTATGCTGGGTGTGTTGACACAGGTTCCAATTGTACCGCTCAATGCCCTGTTGCTGTGGCATACCTAAAGTGGAACCTTGTAGCTTGCCACACAGTCCGGCCGGCATGGGAATGACCTTGCCTCCACTTTGGGAGGTACTAACTTGAAGGAAATGCCAGTGTGGTGAAAGGCACGGGGGCTTAGCTCTGCCTCCTCTGCTGACTGCGAGCTGAGGCTTCCTCTGCAATAAGTACCATGGGAGAAAAAGACTGAATGGATGTTCTCAACCAGCTTTTTAAAGAAACCAAAAGCACTGGCAGATGAGTGAGGGCACACTAAGGGTCTGCTACGGCTGGAAAAGCTGCTTTCGTTTTTGGCAAGGGGTTTCCTTGTATGTGAACTGAAGCAGGAAGTAAACACCCAATGGGCCTCATTACGACCCTGGCGGTAGAGTGATAACGGCACTGGTAGTGCTGCCGGCGTACATTACGAGTTCTGCTCGCGGGGCCGCTCTGTACGCCTGGTCAGACCAGACGTGCAGAGTGGCACCCGCTAGCAGAAAAGGATGTTAACAACGGTCCCGTTACTAATGGGACCATTGTTACCATCCTCCCCATTCCCATTGAGCCTTATGGGGGCTCAAATGGGAATGGGGACGTACCGGGTCCCGCAAATGGGAATTACCAGGCCCGCAAAGGTCGGAATGGCCCAGTAACTCCCATTTTTTTTTCGGGACCCGGACCCGAGTTTTGGTGTAGTCATGCCAGTAAAAACTGCATGGCTACCTCCAAACTCGTAATGAGGCCCAATGTCATTTAGTACCGCCCCCTCGGCCCCTGCACACATGCTTTCAAGTCCTGTAACTATTCGTGGTTGCAAGTTACAGATCTCTTGAAAGCAGGAGGAGACCAAGTGGCGCCCGCCGCAGGAGGAGACCCAGTGGCGACCCCTGCAGCGGCACAGGCAGTAAGCTGACACCTATATTGAAAAGAACGGATGCAAAAACTGAGCTTCAATTTTTACGTCTGTCTTTTCAAATATAGTAGGGGTCGCAAAGGGCAAGTCAGGCTTTGTTAGGGAGCAACCCCCATATGTCGTCCCTGCCCAGGCATCTTGCAGGGGGAGTCAGACAGTGCTCTCAGACTGAGTCTGATTTCAAATTCGAGCAGCACTTTGTTTTTACATAGATAACATTACCCTCGAACACGGTGTATGTACTACTTTTTCAAAAGAAATGATGCAAAAGAATGTTTGTGTTTTGCGCCCCCTAGAGGCTGGCACGTCAGGCAGCCGCCTGCACCACCTTATGCATGCCGGCCATGGGTGGGGTGTTCTTGCTGATTTAAAATTCTGAGTTGAATCGCCTTAATTGCCTCTGCCCTTAATATATCAGTCTACGGCTTTGAACTAAGCGACTATTTGGATTACGCAACACTAGCCGATGGAAAATGACGAAATCATCATAAAACGAGATAGATAGGCAAGAACCCTTTTATTTTTATTTTATTTTATTACATTTGTTAAACGCCCAGACCCGGGGGTATCACGGCGTAGTTACAGACAATGGGAGAATGCAATCTTAGAAAGAACTCAGAGGTCCACAGGAATAGCAATCAGTAATATACAATAATATACAAAGCAGTCAGGAGTCAATAATATACAATAATATACAAAGCAGTCAGGTATAAACAGTTAATTGGAGGGGATTAGTGCTCTGGTTCAGTTAGAACTTATTGAAGAGCCAAGTCTTCAAGAAGCTTTTGAATTTAGGGAAGGAGGTTTCATTCATAATGTGGGAAGGTAGCGCATTCCAATGTCTGGGGGCCAGTGTTTTGAAGCTACTACCCCCTGCTTTCTCTCTTTTGTATCTCGGGGTTTCAAGGTATGCGTTTTTGTTGGACCTGAGGAGTCTGGTCTGGGGCTTCATGATGACTGTGTTGTTGAGGTATTTGGGAGCTTTGTTAGCCCTGCATTTGTGGGTGATGCTCAGGGTTTTAAATAGAATTCTGGCTTGGATGGGGAGCCAGTGGTGGTCTCTTCTGGTGTTAGAGATATGTTCGGATTTTTTTATGCCTAGAGCTGCTCTGAGGGCTTTGTTCTGTATGAGTTGAAGTTTGGCTATGTTGGCTTTGGAAGTGCCAAGGAATAGGATATTACAATAGTCTAGTTTAGACAGTATGAGTGCTCTGGCTAGGGTAACACAGTTGTTGGCTGAGAGGAATTTACGGCTGAGTGAGATGAGTTTGGAGGTGTAGGAAGTGGACGAGGCTAATGTGTTTACTTGTTTAGACATGGATAGTGTTGCATCTAAGTAGACGCCAAGGGTCTTGACTTGTTTAAGAACAGGGATTATGGTTCCATCGATGGTGAATGATTTGTAGGCGGGCTCAAGGGTGTTGATTTTGCTGGAGGAGCCTAGTAGGAGGAGCTCGGTTTTGTCGTTGTTGAGACAAAGGCTGTTATTAGCCATCCAGTTTTGGATGAGTGAGTAAATTTGGTTAACCAGGAGGGAGTCTTGTTCATGATTGCCTGAGAGAGGAATGAGGATTTGGGTGTCATCGGCAAAGTTGGTATAGATGACACCCAAGGCATCCAACGCTGCAAATAATAGCTTGGTGTAGGCATTATACAGAGTGGGGGATAGTGGGGGATAGGCAGGAACCTTGCGGCACACCTACAGGGACAGGCACTGGGTCTGCTGATTCTTTGCCGATGGATACTCTGGAAGTCCTATCAGCCAAGAATGATTTGATCCAGTTGGTAGCGTTCTGAGCTAGGTTGAAATTGTTTGCTAAAGGTTGCAGAGTTTATCGTGGTCAACCAGAACGAAGGCCGCTGAGAGGTCGAGGAGCATCAGTAGACAGAGTTTGCCTGCTTCTCTAGTGGCATCCATTTGGATCTTCAGATCAAGGAGGGCTGTCTCTGTGCTATGGTTGGGACGGAATCCTGACTGGCGGTCTCCTAGTAGTTGATGTTGTTCCAAATGGTTCTGAATTTGGCAGTAGGCTATTTTGTCAATTATTTTTAGGAGAAATGGGACCGTTGTAATAGGTCGGTAATTAGTGGGTATTGTTGGGTCCAGGGATGGTTTTTTTAGAAGTGGTGTCACCCAAGCTTTTTTGATACTGGTGGGGACTGCGTTTGTGAGGAAAGAGGCATTGATGAATTCGGTGATGATAGGTGTGAGGGTGGGGGCGCATAGTTTCACTAGGTGGGAGGGGAATTGGTCTTCTTTACAGTTGGAAGCTTTGAGTTTCATTATGGTGTCAAATACTACTTTGTTAGTCACTGGTGTGAATTGAAATAGGGGGCCAGTAGTGGCATTTGATGTGGTCACTGATATGGTGGGTGGAGTTTTGTCAGCTAGGAGCGTTTTTTTACTATCGATTTTATTTTGCAGTAGGAGGATTTTAGATGAGAGTGCGTTTTGAATAGTGGTGCACCAGTCTTTGCTAGCGTTAGAAGGTGCTGAGGTTTGACAAGGGCTTTCAAGCTCTCTAAGGATGGTAAACAGTTCTTTGCTGTCTGAGGACGCATTAGTAATGCGGAGGTTGAAGGCATTGGCTTTTTGGGTGATTATTGCTGATTTATAAGTATTGTTGGCTTCTGCGAAGGCTAATGCCGATTCTGGGGTATTGTTTTTCTTATGGAGGTGTTCAAGTGATCTTTTTGTGCGTCTTAAGGCTACAAGTTCCTCATTAAACCAAAAACCTGAGCGTTTGTCAGGTCTACGGGTTTTAGTGGTGATGGGAGCAAGTAGGTCAATAGTTTGGGTAAGGCATTGTTGGTATTGTTCTGCTAGATAGGAGGGGTTGTTGGTGCCTAGAGCCGTAAGGGCAAGGGCAGCACTCAGGGCTGGAGTGAGTTTGTCGGAACAGAGCTTTTTGATATTTCTAGTTTCGAATCTTTCTGGTTTTTTAGGGGTGATGTGCTCTGCACTGGCATTGTCTATAGTGAAGTTAATTACATAGTGATCTGACCAATTGACTGGGAGGATGGAGTCAATGGTGACTAGAGAGTTAAGAGTGAGAAGCCAGTCTAAGGTTCTTCCTTTTGAGTGGGTGGGTTTATCTATCAGTTGTACGAAGTTCATTTCTGACATGGCTGTATAGAATGTAGATGCTTCTGAATCCAGGGGATCATTGTATCCTAGGTTAAGGTCACCGAGGACTATGCATTTAGTTTTAGGCTTGATGAGGGGCGTTAGGAGTAGTGGGATGTCCAAGTCGGGGTGGGCCCTGTTTGAATTGTTTGACAAACTGAACACCGCTGTAAGATCTGTGGACAGCAAGATTGACATGTGTGTACTGAGAATGGAAGCTTCACAGCATAAACTGGACTAACTCTGTGGATGCAGCAATGAAGCTGAACACAGGATTTCTGAGATTAAGGTTAAGGTAGACAAACATGAATTGGAGTTGGTAATTTTGAAAAAAGCTGATGTTCAAGCCAAGAATGATGTTTTAGAATATAGGTTGTGCCAAAACAGTCTGCATGATTGGATTTCCGGAGACAGCATCCCACGGCCCCCGGGAGTTTTCCCTTCAAAATTCTTTGCCACAATTACTATGGAATACGGTTTTCTCGCCGCATTTTCAAGTTGAGAGAGCACACAGACTGGGCTGCAGACCTGCTCCAGGGCAATCTCCTTGGCCTATCATTGCGCAGATCTTTAACTACAGGCATCGTGATTTGATCCTGAAAGCTGTAAGGGAATTGTCTGAGAGCTCCCAGATTCGTATATTCCCAGACCTCAGCCCATCTGTACAAACTGCACGAAAGACATTCCTGGGCATCAAGAAATCTGTCCACCAACAAATGTCCCGTACAAAATATTATTCCCTGCTAATTTGAAAACTATCCATCAAAATAAATCACATTTTTTCACTACGCCCTCTCAAGTGCATTGAACAAAACCTCAAGAAAAGCTGAAGGTTGGCCAGTTTGTCTCAGTGAGTGAGTTGATTATTATAGGGCATAGGTTTTTGCTGTACAGCGCTACCGATATATTCCTTTGTAACAGGTTAATGTTGGAAGGACTCTCCCCCCCGCTGTGCACATATTAGCAAGTTGTTGGGCTGTTGATTGGGTGGGTTGCATCCACCGTTAGGTTGGGGAAACAGTGCCGAAGGTCGGTGGGAAGGGTTGTGTTTGGACATGTTTGTGATCAAAGCAGTAGAGTGGGACACTGTTATGCTCACTTAGGGTTTTAGTGTTCGGCTTTTCAATTTGCAATAGATTTCTGTTAACAAAGAATCCATGGGTACTAGAAAATGCATGTCGTGGAATGTCAGAGGCCTTTATAACATGATTAAAACGGGGAATGTTTTTGCCTATGGTGGATACATACAATCAATGTTTTCTTTTTGCAGGAGACTCATTTGGTAGCAGAAAAACATAATTCGATTGCCAGAAATTTGGGGGTGGGAAGATGGTTCGATTTCTACACCATATCTGGGGTGATGAACTTGACACACAGAAAGTGCACTTTGTAGCAACAGCACATCTTTCTGACCCAGAGGGGTGCTATGTTCTGGTCCACGGCAAGTTGCTAGGTTGGCCTTCGTAAATATATTTGGCCGACACCATGATGCTGCAGAATTATTTCTGAAAACATGGGAGATATATGCTCCTTATTTTGAAACATGTCTACACACAGTTTTAATTCGATGTAGAATCCCCACCAAGGCCACCAAAAAGATACGAGAATGTATGTCCTTCTTTAACCTTCAAGAGATCTGGAGAGGGCTACATGATTAAAAAAAAGGCAATCTACCTATTAGTCTGCAACACATAATAGCTACACTCAGATTGAATATTGGCTAGCTTCCACACAACTATATAATGCGCGATAAATTATTCTGTCTTCCCTTAGACACTGTCTGATCACTTCCCAATTACATTGTCAATAGACTTGGAACCACGGAGGGATTAAAAGGGTACTCAATTAGAGATGAACAATTTTCTTCAGACATTAGAAATGAAATCCTTCGACAGAAATGAGAAATCTTTGGATGATTTTAGTATAGTCTTGGAGACCTTCAACTTGGATATAAATCTAGGCAAGCAGTAATCGGTGACTAGAGATGTAATAAGCAACATGTAATAGCTAACTGAGAGGTTAAGTTCCTATATGGGGATAGGGCCGTGAGGAAGTATGGGGAATCCTATAGACCAGGCATACTACTTGCTAGACTCCTTTGAGCAGAATTAGATCATATTCCAATGGAAGGATGGTAACCTAGTCCATGAAGCTTATAAAATGAACTACTGGTTTTGCGAATTTTACGCAGACTTGCACACCTCATCTGATATTGTTTCAGCAGATGAGATTGTGGTATCTTGGATGCCGTTCCAAGTTCCAAGGGCTAGAACTTGCAACCTGGAAGGCTGGGCATTTGGGGGAAATGAGACAGTTGCAGCAAAGCTGCGGAGGTGGCCATGGGCTCTCTGCATTAAATAAAGTACTTACCTGCACCTGATTCGTCCTGTCTCTTTTCTACATTTTGGCGCCGAGTGGTCCAGACCCATGTGCAAGAGCTATTTACGATTGTTTCTGCATGGGCCAGGATGGTTATTTGCAGAGAGACCCTGTGGCAGGTGGTGCTGGACGCCGAATGTCTGTGTGAGGCACAGGCTGTCCTGATCTAGGACACGGTCAGTGCCAGCACGGGAGTGCATACCCGCTCGTGAGAAAAGGAAGTTTAAGCTGCTGGGCCATTTGAATGTTAGAGGAAGAGACGTCTAAACGATCTGGTACGTTCACCAGGAAGCCCACGAGGCACTGGAGTGTTCAAGGAAAGGACCCTATGCTGAGGGGGAGACGTGCATCCATTTTGAGTGTATGCCGATTCCCTTTCATCACCAATCATTATTTTGGTTCATCTTCTTCGTTTCAGTTGTGCCATAAAAGGGAAGAGGGACTTCTGCAACACGCTGGCCATTGTTAAGCGGAGGACAGTATTTTCTAACAAAGTTGGATTCTCTGAAGTGCAGATACACCATCCATTCCTTGCTCTGACTGGAAGCAGTATTGGTGTAATTATATTGGCACAGCGGAACATGAAGGCATGGGATCAGAGAAGAAAAAGTGTTTACTGTTGAATGCGCTAGGTCCTGAAGGCCAGAAGAAGTATAGTGAGATCCTGCCACTTACTGACAAGCAAGTTGGGGGAGACATGAACATTTATGAGAAGGCCCTTAAACAGTTGGATAAAATATTATGCTCCCCAAACAAACATAGCGATCAATAGGTTTAACTGAAACTGTGGCGGAATATGTCAGCTTTTTTGAGGAATCATGCTCTTTCTTGCGACTTTACAGCTAGAATCGGGACTGATAAACGCATTACGGACCAAATAATCATCCGCACAAACCCAGTCACACAGCAGAGGTTATGGATGTGTGGGAACCCTACATTGGAGGTGATGGCTATTGTAAAGAAGGTGTAACTCACCCAATTGTGTTCTAAAGCTAGTAAGGAAAAGTAAAAGGCAGATTGGAGCTGAAGTACGGAATGGAAACTGGTCAAGTGAGGATAGTGCTTAAAAAACAAGAAAGGGAGCACGGATAAGGTTATCAAGAAGGACAGCAAGTATGTATATATATTTCTGAGGTTTGTGGAATCTGCTTAGATCACATGCTGTGCATAGGCCGACATCTAGTGGAAGCTGTGGAGTATTACAGTTGTTGTTTTCGAAACTCGAAAAGGGACGTCTACAGGGCATGCCAGTAACACTATCCCTATGGTGACGTCCACTGTATCCATGATCCCTCACGTGTCGAGGTCCCTCAGATTGTTTTTTTCCGCCATGCTAGACAGACGCGTATAGCAGAGTTCCTTTCAGTGCTAAGCCATTAACTTTTTACAATTACGATAGTATTTCTTTCTATCCTTTCACCGACTGCCGAAACACCACGCCGATGAAGAAAGAAAACTGCCCATCGGAGACCACCGCGACAGACCGTTTGGCCTTGGAAGGCTGCCTCAGGACTTGGCCCAGACAGTAGAGAGAGAGAGGGGGGAGGCCATTTTAGAATACATATTCTCCCCTTCCTGCCCTTTGTTCGCCCAGCTGCCATACCCATAACCTATAAATATAGAAAACACACAGTTTACATTTTGCCCCAAGTGTAACCGAAAATTCCCGTGGTTCGACAAACACTTAGTTTGTAATTTGTGTCTTCCAAGAGACCACGTCGAAACGTCTTGTCGAGCGTGCAGGCTCTTCAAGCCAAAGACGTCAAAGGACCGCTCCACGAAACGCTGGGCCCACTACACCAGGCAACTTGAGGCCATGGAGGTAAAGGAAACCTTTAGCGATGGCAGCAATGCCATACTTTCGGACGACGAGAGCGACGGAGTAGCTTCAGCTACTCAAGCGCAGACCACCGACCTCGTAGGACAGGCCAGCAGCCATGTTGTGCGGACTACACCCGGCAGTGGCAGCACTACAAAAGCACACTCCACCAAGCACATAAACCCCAGTCGACATTCGACAAAGGAGTCGAACACTCGACAACGTTCGATATCCCGAGAAAGGTCCGCCGAGTCCCGGTCCTCTGGGCCATCTGGATCAAGATCGCCACACGACAGGGTTCAACTGTCGAAGGACGGCAAGGGTGTCGCTCGAAAAACTCCTTCCGAAGGTCGTTCGTCCGCGGACGAAGCTGTGGCTCCCACATCCGAAATTCGACGCTCGGCATCGGATAAAGCGGCAGACCCCAAAAAGTCTGTAAGACACTCCTCTGTGTCCCAGGGTGGGGAAAAACATCACAAAAGACCTCTAAAACCCCTCATAGGAACAAGAGCCCTCCTAGGGAGAAGACACCACAAAAGGGAAAGCCTATATTATTCAAGGCCATAGAAAAAGCTATGGACTCTAGGCCTAAAGTAATACCTCCCACCAATGAGGAGTTAGGTCTTTCCCCACAATCTATTGTGATCCCAAGTTCCAAGGAATGGTCTTCCCAAGATATTGATAGAGTAATGCGACGAATGACCTTCATGGCCAATTTTTATGAGGAAAAACCCAGATTACTTTCAGAGTTTCCACTCCGCTCCTCCCACCTCAGCCCCTTCCGGCTCTCAAGCCTCTGCCTTACCCACTCAACCCCCTTCTAAGAGGTCTCGTTCTAATGTCCCCTTACAAAGTACGTTTATAGATTTATATGACCCTGAATAAGACCAAGAAGACCAAGAAGATCTCTCCTTTTTGGAGGCATCTGACCCTCAACTTAATGAAGAGGATACAGATCAACCTTATTATGGAGATGACGAGGACCCAGAGGCAGACCAAGAGGCTAACATGTACTCCATAGATCCCCTCTTAATCAAGACACCCCAGTTGTCTATTCCCCTGTCAATAATTAACCCCTCCTCAATGAAGTATTAGCCAAGGCGGCGGAACACTTGCAAATTGACACACAGGAGGTACAGGAGGATAGAGACTTCGCAGAACAAATACTGGGGGGAAAAAGACAGTGGGCCAGTTTATCCCAATACTAAAATCAGTGCAACGCAGGATACAGCCATCCTTAGAAGCACCCAGTCTCACACGGGGCGTTAACACGCGTGTGGAAAAACTATTCAGGCCTGCACCCTCAGACCCTTTATATATTAGAGGCCAACTAAGACCAGACTCCTTAGTTGTCACCACAACTAGAAAGAGAGCAGGCACACCCCTTGCTTCCTCCGAGGCTCCACCGGATAAGGAAAGCAAAAAGATCTATGCCATGGGCAGAAAGGTCGCCTCCTCTGCGGCCTATCAAACCAGGATAGCCAACAACGCAACCCTGTTGGCTAGTTATAACTAGGAAGAGCCGTATCTACCCGTCTCCTAAAATCAAATTTAGATGCAGTGGACAATGCCGGAAGAGTCATTGCAGAGGGGACTGTTATAAATAGGCATGCATGGCTGCGCCAGTCAGGCTTTAGGCCAGAAACAAGCCACTCTAGTGGAACCTAACGTGCTCTTCGGTAAGGCCGTGGAAGACGCACTTAAAACAGCACAGGATGAGTATGACATTCTAAAATCTTTAGGTCAGCTCATAAACAAGCCTACTGGTTAAAGAGGTAACAGTAATTTTCGCCTTTTTCGGGGCCAAAATTCTCAGAGGATCCGGCTACAATCAAAGCCAAGGCTCCTCCTGGGGGAATAATGAAGGACAAGCCTTCCAAGGCTATCACAAAGGACAACGCAGAGGTTGTGGTCGGGGCAGAGGCCCTGCTCGAGGTGGCACTCCACCTCAAAGCAAGTGACGTTCCGCACCAGGTACCCTCCCATGCATCTCCAGTAGGAGGACGCATTTCCAACTTCACCCAAAAATGGGAGGGTATCACCTCAGACAGATGGGTGCTGTCCACGATAGCAGGGGGCTTCTGTATAGAACTACTTCAAAGTCCTCACAACCACCCCCCACGACAGAAAATCCACATCAGCAGATCCTTCTCGAAGAGATAACTACACTTCTATTAAAGGACGCCATAGAAGTGGTCCCAGCCAACCAGGTAAACAGGGGTATTTATTCAACTTACTTCCTTGTGCCAAAGAAAGATCTAACAATGCGCCCTGTATTAGATTTACGCCCTGCAAACAAGTATGTCAAGCCACAAAAGTTCTGCATGACTACACTACAAGAGGTAATCCTGGTACTAAAAAAGGGGGATTACATGGCAACACTGGATATGAAAGATGCCTATTTTCATATTTCAATGTTCCCAGTGCACAGAAGATTCTTACGTTTCAAGATAGCGAACAAGCACTACCAATTCAAAGTGCTGCCCTTTGGAATAGCATCGGCTCCAAGGGTATTCACAAAGGTACTGGCGGTAGTGGCAGCACACCTGCGCAGGAAGGCAATCCCAGTGTACCCTTACCTGAACGACTGGCTCATAACAGGGGAATCACCTTTGATTTGCAGACAAAACATCCAAAGAACAATCATCCTCCTCTTTCAATTGGGCTTCTCCATCAACAAGAAACAATCAAGCCTAGTGCCAAGTACTTCAAAACAGTTTCTAGGAGCTGTCTTAAACACAGAGAAAGGATTGGTCTTTCCTTCAGAGGAAAGAGTAAGACATTTGTTACTGCAAATACCACATTATCAGGCCGGCCGCCAGATAAGGGTGCGCAAAGCAATGCGTTTGATAGGCATGATGGCATCTTGCATTTACCCGATTCCTCACGCATGCCTACGCATGCATCCCATACAGGAGCGGTTGGCGAAACAGTGTTCTCAGGCAAACGGTCAGTGGGACGATCTAGTGGTCGTTTGGCCAACACTTGTACAAAATCTTTGCTGGTGGACAAGAGAAAACCTAACGAAAGGGAAACCTTTCTACGACCCAGAGGTACAGGCAGTGGTCACAACGGATGCCTCACTGGCAGGGTGGGGGGCTCACTACCTTCACCAAACAGATCAGGGTCTGTGGTCTCACACTGAAGCTCAGAACCACATCAATGTGCTGGAGCTTCTGGCAGTATTCAAAGCCCTTTAAGCATTCGAACCCCATTTAACAAACCTGTCGGTGCAGATCGTAAAAGACAGACAGCACTACAGCAATGTTTTATATCAACAAACAGGGGGTACACGTTCTCCAAATCTGTCCAGACTGGCACAAAAAATCTGGAAATGGGAACTCAAACGGAAGATGTTCCTGTCCTCAAAACATGTTCCAGGTGAACTCAACGCTCTAGCAGACTCATTGAGCAGAGATCCCCTACCAGAGGAACATGAGTGGCGTCTACATGAAGGAGTCGTAGAACACCTCTTCTCTCAATGGGGTTTCCCAACTATAGACTTATTCGGCACAAGCAAAAATCGTCAATACCCAGACTTCGCGTCCAGGTTTCCCCAGCCAGGCTCCAAGGGGAACGCCCTATGGATGAACTGGTCAGGGAAATTTGTTTACGCTTTTCCCCCAACTCCTCTCATTAGGAAAGTGGTGAACAAGTTACACAAGGAACCAATGACGCTTATTCTAGTTGCTCCCATGTAGGCAAGACAATTGTGGTATCCACATCTGCGCAAACTGGAGATATGTGATCCCATCAAACTCCCGTGCCATTACAACCTACTCTCCCAGCACGAGGGACTAACAGTGCACCCACAACCACACTCAATGAACTTGGCAGCAGGGCTCCTGAAGTCATAGAGTTCAGGCATCTCAATCTACCACAAAGATGTATGGATATCTTGAAAGAATCAAGAAAACCAAACACTAGGCACTGTTATTTTGACAAATGGAGAAGATTTGTGATTTGGTGCCACTATGCAGATCAACCCCATACATTGTACTCCATCTAACATTCTAACCTATATGCTCCACCTGCTAGATGCAGGGTTAGTGTTCAACTCCCTAAAAGTCCACCTGGCAGCCTTGTCAGCCTACACCACTTCCAATAATAAGGTCTCATGGTGGAAGGTAACAGTTATCAAAGCATTTATGGAAGGGGTTAAGGGACTCCACCCTCCAATTTCTAACCCACCGCCAGGTTGGGACCTCAATGTGGTACTCGCTAAGCTCATGGGACCTCTGTTCGAGCCTATGCACAAGTCTAGTCTCAAACACCTAACTTATAAAACTGCCTTCTTAGTAGCTATCACTTCAATAACAAGGGTTAGTGAAATCCAAGCATTGTCAGTGCAGGATCCTTTCTTTACTATACATAAGGACAAGCTGGTTTTACGTACTCACCCTAGGTTCTCACCTAAATTCATCTCTAAATGTCATGTAAACCAGTCTATTGAGCTACCGGCTTTCTTCCAGGAGCCGAAGAGCTCTGCTGAGGTAAAACTCCACACACTAGATGTGAGGAGAGCGGTCCTCTACTACATAGACAAGACCAGACCGCTAAGAAAGACAGATCAACTGTTTGTCTCCATAGTGCCAGGCAGAGAAGGTGACCGCATCTCTAAGAATGCCATCTCTAGGTGGATAGTCAGATGTATCCAACTGTACTATTCCCTATCAGATAAAACACTGCCTTTTACACAAGAGCCCACTCCACAAGAGGTACTGGAGCCACTCTGGCTTTCATTGCAAATGTCCCCTTAGACAGTATTTGCAAAGCAGCTACATGGAGCTCAATACATACTTTCACTCAGCACTACTGCATTGACACTCATTCCAAGACAGATACACAAGTGGGACAAGCGGTTCTAAGACATTTATTCACTCATGAACCTTCTCACATCCCACCTCCTTCTTCCACTGCTCGCTAATCTATGCACAGCATGTGATCTAAGCAGATTCCACAAGCCTCAGAAGGGATACATTACTCACCGTAATCGTATTTCTGATGATTGTAACAACTTAGATTCACATGCGACCCACCCTCTCGGCTCGGAGAGAAGGCGCATGGATGCTTATGAGCTTGTCTAAAATGTATCTGCTTGAATACAACTGTACTCACGCTGCACCTCATGCTACCTCATGTCAGAAAAAATAACAATCTGAGGGACCTCGACGCGTGAGGTTCATGGGTACAGTGGACGTCACACTAGGGATAGTATTACTGGTACGCCCTGTCAACGTCCTTTTTTGAGTTTCGACAAACAACAACTGTAATGCTCTGCAGCTTCTACTAGATGTCAGCCTATGCACAGCATGTGAATCTAAGCATATATATATATATATATATATATATATATATATATATATATATATAAGAAGGAGAGATCGCTGTGAAGAACCTGAGGGTGTCCTCACTTCTTATTCCCTAGAATCCCCCTCTTTAGTGGCTGGGGAAAGGCCATTGCTTTTAGATCCCGACCCAGGGGGTGAATATGTGAGGGAGGATCACTTTGGTGAAGAGAACTTTGGGAATGGGAAGAGGATGTCCTTAATATGAGGCGTAGTATCCCCCTTTTTCCTTTCATAATGAGCCTTCTATCCCTAAAGTATTTGTGGGATATTGCCTCCTTCCAAACTGGTCCCTAGAAACAATACCTTAGTACTGGGACGAGGAAGAGACCAGCTAGTAGGAGACATCCTTATTTCCCTCACACACACATATATCAGAGACCAAACAGAGGTGCAAATACTTTTTATTAAATCAGACAATACCAAACACCAGTCTGGTACCGAGACGAGGAAGGGGACTATGGGGGTATACCAGAGGGATAGCCAGGCATGTCTGCCTAATGGAGTCTTCCACAGTCGGGCAAGAGAAGTCAGCGAGCCACACCTGGGGCCACTTAACACACCTGAGGAGTATAAAAATGGCTGTCGTTCTGAGGGAGGACAAAAGGGCTGGAGGAAAGGAAGTTGAAGACACAGGTGGCTGGAGCAGTGCTGCACAGGGGAAGGGGATGCCGTAGCCGTGGTTGGCTGTGAGAGGGTCCAGAGGTCCTGCTATCTGCCAGACCGGTTCTGGTGGGGAGAAGCCATGGAGCTTCCTGTGACCGCATCCATCCCCAAAGGAAGTCAGGAGAGTGGGCAGTACACGCGGTGCAGACTGCGAGAGGGAGGCGGAGTCTGGAGAAGCCAGGAAGCCGCCAGAGCCTGGAGAAGCCTGTTACGAAGGACGCCAAAAGGGAGAACGTTGTCATATGCAACCGGTGAGTGCAAAACCAATACACATTCTGACCGGAGTAACATATATACAAGTCATTTTGCAAATGCTGAGTGAATGGCGAGGGATTAAAAATACTGTTGAATACTGGAACAACTATTGTCAAGATACGGGGACGTGGCTTAACAGCCATGGAGTAGGGCTGTTCTTCCGTGAGCTCCCGCACATCTGACATCGACCCTGTCGCTTACGAACTGTACAGCAGAGGCAACTATGCATAAACAAACATGCAGCTGTCGGAATACTGGTGGCGTACATCGTAAGTCCCTCGGTGCAGAACGGATGCTTAAATCCCAGGTTATGGAAACGTAAGGAATTCAGCTTGGACCCGCGAAGTCGGCACCAAAATGGCAGAGCCCACGAACAAAGGACTGGACTAGATATGGACGGTGACGGCTGCGCGTCGCTGGAAGCAGACAACAGCCAATGGCAGAGATCACTTCTGAACTAGCTGCAGGGATAAAATTGTTTCCGACCACCCCTCGCACACCACAGAGTAACTTTGTGTCAGGACGCATTAAGCGATCCAGTGACATGGTGCACGAGACCAACGACAGGGCTGGTAATGGTGTGCCTGCGATCGACGTCCCAAGTGGCCTCGGGGAAGGCGCTGGGGTCGAGGCGCACGTCCCGGAAAAGAGATAAGTGTCGGAGCAGCTGCAGAACACGTGCAATTGGAAGGCTATTTGGTCCCGGCTGGCGCAAACAGCGAAGGAATATAGAGCGCAAGGGAGCCATGAGGTTCGAAAAGCTTGAGGTGCCAGGACACCGTTTGCTGAGAGGGTTGTAGGGAGGCTGCCTGTGGGCAGAAAGGGCCTCCCCCCCGGACACACATGAAGAAGGTGCCACGCACGACATGTGCCTCTGAGTATTCGGAAGAGCAACAACAGGAACCTGCCGCGAGGAGACTCAGCACTGATTCAGCCCCAATAAACATTTCCAGGAGGGGCACGGTAGTACTGCAAAGCCAATAAAGTGATTCCTGGGAATTTGGATGCCTGCTGGCATACCACATGAATATGCATATGGCACATATAACCTGAGGTGAGCTCAGCCTGCAGACAAGGGGCACTTGCCTCAGAGGAGGGCGCACAAGAAGGGGAGGAACGAGGCACCACTGCGGGGCACACAGCACTACAGATTGAGGACCCGACCAATGGCAGGACACCCGACTGGCGATGTGTAGGCAACAATAGTTGACCAGGGCGTGAAAACATGGGGTGGAGCGCTGCCCTGAACTAGGTGCCCGGCGGAGGTGACCAGAAAAGGAAATTGCATGTGGTCTGCAGACAAGACAGGACATACCACCTTGACCGTGAAGCACACAGACCATACGCCAAGGCACGACACTGAAGGGTGCACCAGGCGTCTGGAGCAGGTACCGCATGAGAGGGATGTTGAACGGATTACGCACCACCCTAACGCCCTCTACGTCTGATGCAAGATAAACTGTTCCTAGGCTGAGAACATAGGGTCAAGGCTGAACTACCCCTCACATATAGAGTCCGGAATGCACTAAAGACAGGAGGCTGAAGAGGGAAGGCAGCCGGTGGCACCACCAGATAGGATCCCTATACAAGGAGCCCCGACAGGCCATAGACAGCAGAGCATACTACCCTGGGGCAGTGAGCTAAAGTAGGAATCCACCCAGAACCCCTTCCCGCGAGTGACATCAACCTAGGGACGGGAACGCAAGCTGCTTGGAACGGCATAACACAGAGAAGCGGCTGCTGGGGCCAACGGACAACGTGAAGAATGTTGCTCAAGAGTGGTAAAGGTAAAGCGAAGCAGCCTATAATGGACATCTTCACCAAACCACCGCAATCCCCGAACCCGCCTGCACAGGCAAAGGATGATACACAAAGGGCAGCTGCTGCACCACATAGGGAGCAACAGATCTTGGATGCTATAATGGAGCTGAAATCCTCATGGGGAGCCGGCTCGACACAGCCATGGCAGAATTAAAAACAGCGCTGGAGCTCAAAATCGACGCAATTGGCCTGGACATCGGCCTCTTAAGACAAGATGTGAGAGCTTTGGCGTAGTGAATGAGTGGCTTGGAGATTGCAGTAAAAACCAACACAGATGTCAGCACGACCAACGCTGAGGAGGTTCATATACTGAAACAACAGGTGCGCAACCTGGAACACTGGGCAGAAGAAGCGGAAGGACGAGCGAGACGTAACAACATTCGATTGATTGGACTGCCAGAGGGAGAAGAAGGCACGGACCCTACAAACTATGTGGAGAATATGCTGATTCAGGAAATAGGTGCAGGCAAGCTCACCCAAGGATTCACGGTGGAAAGAGCGCACAGAGCCCAGACCAGGAAACCACAACCAGGAGCTCCTCCCCAAGCAATCCTCGCTAAAATCCTAAATTATAAAGACAGGGAAAAGATCCTGGAATATTTTCGCAAGGGCGGAACGATAAACGGAGCATCAGCAACTGTCACTGCGTACCCTGATTACACCATGTTGGTACAAAGGAAACGTTTCAACTACGTGGCTGTTAAGAGACGACTGAGAACATCTGGCTTCAAGTATATGCTTTTGTATCCCGTGAAACTAAAGGTCTTGCACAAAGGCAAAGCGTTCTTTTTCGAGACACCTAATGAGGAGGCGAGTTGGCTAGACACCCAAGGCTACCTGATGGATGCGGATGACTGGACGCGGAGCGGACAGGATAAGTGACCCATCGGCTCGATAGTGATTACTTGGACAGATGTGAATGTAGCGGCTCAGATGTTAACAGGGTAGTGGGAAATATTAAAACCTAGAGGGGCACACTGGGTATGTAGACAAGGAAGTGAAGATCTTCCGTCCCCTATACCCATCATGTGGACCCTTCAAACTTGCATGCACACATGGGCCAAGCCAAGCACAAGATAGGCATGTGAGGCATATAGCGGCTGTAATTTGGGAGATACAGATGAAAAGTGATTTTATCCCCGGTAGTTAGGTTGGTTGTAATTGATATTATTATAATGGAAAACACAAAGAGATACACTGAGTTCATATGCTTTGTCCAGATTTTGACGGGCTTGCACAATCATTATGTGGACTCTTAGGACCAGACTACAGGCAAGAGCAGTGTCAGGCCTAGACAGAGGAGCACAGTTTACTGAAGCATCATTGCGGGAGAGGCGGGAGTAACATGACCTCACCCACAATAGGTAGATTAGTTGAATCACCAGTAGGGTGATATCCCCCTGCTGAGTCCCGAGTACTGGCTGCGCCAAGAAAGGGCTGAATGTGGGGTAGCCTGAGATCCAGGGATGGAGCTGAGCACCATTTGGAGTTGGGAAGGGTGAGGGAGGAGTGGGAGTTGGAGGAGTTCAAAGGGGGTTACACTCTGGGCAGGGTTGGGCAGTGGTAGGGAAGGAAGTCGGGGGGTGGTTTGCTGAGGCATTGGTGGGGAAGGGTGGGAAAGGGGTTGGGGAGTCTGGTGTGATAACGTTGGTAGGGGAGAGAGCTTATGACTACCCGCCAGTGCATCGGACAAGGACAGAAGGGAAGGGCGGGATGGGATATGGTCGAGATGCGGGACCTTAAGATAGTTACCTGGAACTTCAGGGGGCTAAATAGTTATTTGAAGAGAAATAAGGTCATGATGTATTTGAAATGCCAAAAGGTTGATATCGCCCTATTGCAAGAGACTCCCTTAACGAAAGAGAAGCAAGAGACCGTGGGGAGGAAGTGGAGAGGCACCACCATAGGAGAAACATACTCAGCGTATGCAAGGGGAGTCATTACCTGGATAGCACCACACGTCCCCTTTCTGCTACTATAGTCCACCATAGAACCGGACGGGAGGACGGTATTGATTAAGGGCCTGGTAGAAAATAGGGAATTGTGTATCATAAACACGTACTCCCCAAACCAGGATACAGTGAGCTATTTCAGGGCCTTATATGGCAATCTCAGCCCGTATATGGGTGGGGCAGTTATATGGGGGGGGGATTTCAATTGCACGTTGGATCCCCGGATGGATAGGTCAGATAAGAAGTGAATGAACACAGGCCCAGCGGCTAAGGCCCTCCGTACCCTGTTGGAGGATTTTCACCTGGTAGACATATGGGGGCTGCACCACCCACAGGACAGGCAGTACTCTCACTATGCAGCGCCACAAGACTTACACACGCGACTGGATTATATATTTGCCTCGACAGACTTGTCAGGGGAATTGGTGCGCTCAGAATATAAAGCTAGAGTCCTGTCAGACCACTCGGGGCTGATTGTGGAATGGCAGTATTCCCCACCCAGAGCAAAGATTCCGACATGGAAACTTAGAGCAGAGGCCCTGAAAGATGTGATGTTTAGAGAGGACCTTAGGGAAGAAATAGTGGAATATTTTTAACACAATACAGGTAGTGTGGAGTCAGCGGGCACACTGTGGGAGACGTTTAAGGTAGTAGTGAGAGGAGTAGCAATATCGAAGTCCAAGGAGTTGCAGGGGGAAATCATTAAAGAGTTACACAAGGCAGAGGAAAAACTAGAGGAGATTATGCGCAAAGGCGGAAACTCCCTGGGAGAGATTGAGACTGTCAGACGCTTGCAACAGGAGTGCGAGACACACTCTGGGAGGCTGTGTAAACTGAATTATAAAAAATATGTGGAAAGACAACATGCAGGAGGAGATAAGCCGGGCAGGCTGTTGGCCTGGTTGTACAAATGTGAAACGCCCAGGCAGCCAATTAGAGCGATATGGGATGAAAACTGGCATGCGCTGGATACCCAAAGGGAAGTGAACGAGGGCTTTGTAGAGTTTTATCAGCGATTGTATGCAGATGCTGGTGGGGAGTCAGAAACAGACATAATTGACACACTGGAAGAAATAGGCCTCCCCCGAATAGAGGCGTCAGACAGAGAGACCCTGGAAGCCCCAATTACTTTGGACGAGTTGCAAGAAGTGGTCAAACTCCTACCTACTAATAAGCCACCCGGGGCGGATGGGCTCCCTAGTGAGTTTTATAAAGCATACAGGGCGGAATTACTTCCCCCCGCTGCTGGCAATGTTCAATGAGGCACTGGAGAATTGGGTATTGCCAGAATCCCTGAGAGAGGCGATTATCATCCCGCTCCTTAAACCTGGCAAACCAAGGATGGATTGCGGGTCGTATAGACCGCTGTCCATGCTTAACCAGGACAGTAAAATACTTACTGCGGTGTTGGCGAACAGACTGAAGCCAGTCATTAATAGACTAGTACATCCCGACCAGACAGGGTATGTCCCGCAAAGGAACATATCTGATAACCTTAGGAGGCTCCATTACGTCTTGGAACAAGTAGAGGAGGACCCACAGGAGGTAGCGATGATATCACTGGATGCAGTGAAGGCCTTTGACTCTGTCAAATGGCCATGGATGATGGCGGTTTTAAAAGGCTACGGGATAGGGTCAGTGTGTTTGAGATGGGTGCACCTGCTATATAACGCGCCACTGGCACGGGTCAAAACGAGCACGATTATTTCGGATAGATGGCTGCTTGGCAGGGGCACCAGACAGGGATGCCTGTGATCCCAGATGCTATTTATCCTTTCCTTGGAGCCCCATAGCGATTTATTTGAGACAACAATACGGAGAAGTGGGAATTGCCACGGGAGGAGGGCGGCATTTGATATCATTGTATGCTGATGATATGCTATTGTATCTAAAGTACCCTGAGGAGAATTTAGAATACATATTGGAAGTGATGGACAGATACGCAGCATTTTCCAGGATAACAGTGAACCCCAAGAAGTCTTGTATATTTCCCCTAGGCAGATATAGAGGGATATTACGCAAGAAGCTACCGATACTCCAAATACAGTGGGAAATTGTGACCTTCAGATACCTGGGAATAGATGTCTATCATACGACTGAGGCCGAACACAAACGTAACACAGTGAAGTCGGTGACGAATATTGAACGCAGCATGAGGTTTTGGGCCAAGCTCCCCTTGGCCATGATGGGGAGGGTGGCGCTGTTAAAGATGGTGGTGTTGCCCAGGCTGTTACACTTCTACTGAAACATACCCTTCTTGATACCCAACAGATTCTTTGTTAAGCTTCAAAGCTTATGCAGGGGGTTTATATGGCACAATACAAGGAATAGGATAGTGCTGTGGAAATTGCAAAACACATATGATAGGGGGGGCATCAAGTTGCCAAACTTCGAGATCTATTTCCTGGCTAGTCAGCTACAGTATGTGGTCAGGTGGTTATCGGATGACTCAACATCGGAGACCAAGCTATTGAAGGCAGAATGCACCCCGTTCTTCCTGAAGGAATGGATCTGGCTGCCGACATCAAAGCAGAGGGAAAGTAAGAGAATGTTAGAACTGGGAAGGAGAGTTTGGCAGAGAGCTTTCCAGGCTATTGAGATCCCGGCCCTGTGTTCACCTCATATACCATTGGTTGCACTGGCTGGGGTGGATGAGCAACTGCGGAAGGTGATCCGTAGATACTGGGAACCGAATGGAGTTGTGACATTAGGGGATGTATGGCAAGATGGGAAAGTATTGGATTTCGACACGTTAGTCGGAAGTAACGGTCTGTGTCGGGGACAATACATTGCTTAGACTAGGTTGGTTCGGATGGTAAAAGGCACATGGGATGATACGGTACTGGAGGGTCAACCTGACGAGGTCGTAGAAACAATCTATGACATGTCGGAAGGGGGTCATGAGGTCTCCCGGATCTATGAACTATTAATGTCTAAGGTTGGGAAAGAAGTGATCAAGCTTTGGCGGGATTGGGAAGAAGAAGCAGGAGAAACTATGGGAGATGGGCTTTGGGCGCGGGCCCAGAGATACCATAAGAAAGTGTCTAGAAATGCGTGATTGCAACAAATTCAGTTGTATATCACCCACAGAGCGTACATGACTCCTGAGAGGATTGCTCGATTTAAGAATGCGGGGACGCATACATTTCCTAAATGTGATGAAGTAAGTGCGGGTATGATACACATGTTTTGGGCATGCCCTGAAATACAGAGATTCTGGAGAGAGGTGGCCCATTGTTTAAATGAGAATGTCATTAAACTAGAAGTGGAGTCCGTGTGGGTGTGCATGCTGGGGTGTTTCCAAGGCCACACAAGATGAAACATGTGAGTAAACTAAAGGACTTGGCCTATATTCTGGCCAAGCATAGGATCACCATTGGCTGGAAAGCCATCAATAGACCGAGAGTTGAGGTATGGTGGAGTGACCTTCAGAAATGGGTGGAGGCAGAGACTGTGGTGTGGGGCAAAGCAGTTAATAGAGGGGGGTTGACTTGGGAGAGTCACTGATGGCTTGGAGACAAGTAGTGGCCACACTGTTTGAGTCGGTGCAGAACAACTCTGAGGTAGAAGAGTCCTCCACTGACGCAGAAGCGTGCATACCCTTACAAGATGTGATCCAGGTTGGTGTAGAGTAAGCTTGGCGGGTAGGGGGGAAGCTTTGTTGTTATTGTTTGACTTGTTGTGGTTGTTTTGTTGATAAAATTAAAATTTTAAAATTAAAATTAAAACTATTGTCAAGATTTCGAATTGTCATGATACCAGTCATTGGACATAATCCTCATTCAGGCTTTCAGGCTAGGCAGGGAACATTACATAAACCAGCAGGTCAAAGGTGGGTGTTAGCCTGGCATTTACATCATTCTCAGCATACACTTTCATAGACTATTCTGATGTTTTACAGTACATTCCATACACTTAACATGGCCGCCTCACGATCCATTTATAAGTTGCTGCACGTTCTATTCATATTGCAGAGGGAGCCATTTAAGCCCCGCCTCGCGTCTGATCTGCTGACAGTGGGTAACGCTAACAGCGTTTCTCCTCACAGAACCTGTAAAAGGAGATAATCGAGACATTAGCCTTACTGCAATTTACAGAGTTCATTAGTTAATAGAAAAGACTGACGTGACCAAGATTATCTCCGAAGCGATTATCTTCCGTCATAAGTTTTACTCTCAGCCGCAGCATCTTCTGTCAGCAGTCTCCGCTCGTAGTCGCAGCATCTTCCGTCAGAAGTTTCACTCACCGCCGCAGCATCTTCAGTCAGCAGTTTTCGACCGTAGCCGCAGTATCTTCAGTCAGCGGTTTCTTCCGCAGCCACCGCATCTTCCGAAGGTATTTTTCCTCAGCTTTCCAAAAACCTGCAGACAAAACAAGTTATTTAATTAACAATATACAAACTTTATAGTTAAAAGAAGAAGACATTTAATAAGCATTATGTATCTGAAGGTTCTTCAAGTTTTACCTCACTGTTGTTTCCGCACTCACAGAAAGAGAATCCAAAAGGTGTCCAGTACCAGGTGCACAGGTTGAGAAGGCATTACGCTCCCGAGGAGGCAAGGTTAGCGTTACAGAACACAAAGCCAGTACTTAAAATACTCCACCTGAGCATAATGGAAAACACAAAAATAGACAATTTATCCCAGATTTTGGGAGAGTAAAGGGCAGAAGTCCATGCAGCTAGGTCAGAAACCAATTCTCTCAGGAGAGAGTTGGTAGTTAATAGAGAACGCACTGATGAATTGGGTCGCCAATTACTGCAGTCCCAAGCAGGACAAGCACCACTTCCCGGTAGTGCTCCACAGGGTCAAGTTTCTGATCCCGTCCTCCTCTACAGGGGGTTTTACCAGGGAACATTCCACTAGCAGCCCCAGAAATGTTTACGGAGGATCCAAGGCATTTTGCAGTTTTTATGAACCAATGTAATTTACATTTTCTGTGTAGACCATGGGTCTTTCCTTCTGATCAGGCTAAGGTAGCATTTGTGTTATATCTGGGTGAACATGCTGCTGACTGGTCCACACCCTTAGTCAATCGAGATGACCCATTACTGAGAAACTACCCTGGTTTCCGGCAGGAGTTGGAGAAACTCTTTGCCCCTCATGCTCAGAGACAGGCCTTAGATAATAAGCTGCTCTCTTTATGCCAAGGTAACCAAGAACTATTAGCTTACATTGCTTTCTTTAATCGACTAGTAGCAGAGACTAATTGGCCTGAGGAGAAGAGAACGACACTCTTTTATCGAGGATTACGAGGGGAACTCAAAGACATATTGGTGCAAGTAGTGAACCCTCCTACAGGTTCTGCCGAATTCATTGATCTAACTATACAATTGGATCATCGACTGCAGGACCGGCTCTCTGATCGGGCTAGATCAGAGACTAGATCAATCTATGTTCGTTCAAAAGACAGTGGAACTCGTCAAGTGACTGAAAGTCACTCTGAGCCAATGCAGATAGGAAGTGTTCGGGGTCCCATTTCTAAAGAAGAAAGAGACAAAAGAAGACAACAAAATGTATGCCTCTATTGTGGTTCAGCCGGTCATCACTTGCGTAATTGTCCATTGAAACCGCCCTGGAAACCAGTGGGAGCCACAGAAAAAGCAGACAAGAATATAATAAAAAATGAATTGATGGAAAACTCCACGGCCCGACAATTGTAGAGGTCGACTTGTCGAGCCAGAAGAAGGAAATTCAGATCTCTAATTTTGTCATTCCCTCTATCTTAAGTAGTGACCTTCAACCTTCCAAGATATATCCTCTGGAAGCATATGTGGACAGTGGTGTGATTGGGAACTACATGGATTACGAACTAGCAGGTAAGATGGGTATTGGTATGCACCCAAAGGCTGTGGTGTAAAATGTCACCGCAGTGGATGGTATTCAACTGATATCCGGACCAGTGCCGAAGTGTACTGAAGTTTGCACCTTGCTTTGCCAGGAGGGATATCAGGAAAATATCTCGTTTGACCTAATTAGTGCTTCACAATTTAAAGTAATCTTAGGAATTCCATGGCTAGAGAAACATAATCCACAGATTGACTGGCGTGCCAGAACCTTAGTATTTGCCGAATAATGCAAGAACTCCTGCTATTTGTATTTGTATTTATTTATGTATAATGCGCACCTAACCCAGGGGTAGCCAGGCGCAAAGGCAGCAAGAGCGTTGCAAAACTTAGTTACATACAGTAGGGTGAGGTGCAGCTGCGGTTACAGTGCCGGACGTATCACGCCGAATAGGAAGGGTAGAACATATACACTGTAGGCAATACTATGTACATATTTACAATCATGTACATTCAATGAGGTGAGAAGCCACATGGTATTGGCGCATCCGGGCTTCGGAAGGTCGTTATGAGTCGAGAGTTTTTAGCCAGTGGATAGTCCTGGCTCTGAACTGGTGGTAGGGTAGGTCCTCCCTGCAGGTAGGAGGAAGGGAATTCCAGAATTGCGCTGCTTTTACTGGAAAGCTGTTGCCTCCAGACATTGTACGTTTGAACCTGGGCACCAGAAGAAGGTTGGAATTGGCCGTTCTCGAGGGGCGAGAGAGGGTGGGTCTAGTAAATCTGGAGATGAGGTACTGTGGGGCTGCTTGGTGGAGGCATTTATGAATCAGAGACACCGATTTAAGGAATATCTTGTCCTTGGTGGATAGCCAGTTGACATATCTTCTGGAGTCAGAGATATGGGCTTTCTTCGGGATACTGAGGGACGCTTTAAGGGCATTATTTTGGAGGATTTGGATTTTGTTTGAGATATATTTGTTACAACCTACATATTATAGAGCGTTGCAATAGTCCAACTTGGACAGGATCAGCGCCCTGGCCAAGGTGGTACAGTTGGTGGGGGAGAGAAAGGGTTTGGCTGCCCTAATGAGATTGCAAGTGTAGGAGGTGGCGGAAGCCATTGCATTCACTTGTTTGTTGAAGGTAAGGGTGGAATCTAGATAGAAGCAGAGGGTTTTAACCTCCTTAGCTACCTTGATCTTGTTGTCGTCAATTATGAACGATGAGTATTTATGGTCCCGCTTGTTGAGGTAGTGTGTAGAGCTTAGAATAAGGAGTTCCGTCTTGTCATCATTCAGGCATAGACCGTGTGAGGCCATCCATGCCTGGATGATGAGGTACACTTTATTAACAAAGGCCAAATCCTTGTCATAATCCCCCGACAATGGGATGAGGATCTGGGTGTCATCGGCGTAATTAGTGTAGGTGATACCCAGATCGTCTAGATCATCAAAAAGGGGCTTCGTGAAGATGTTATAAAGTGTAGGGGAGACGCAGGATCCTTGAGGCACGCCACAAGTGATAGGTGTAGGGTCGGCTGCTGCTGACAATGAGAAGACTCTCATCGTGCGGTTATTAAGGAAGGATTGGATCCAATTGGTTGCTTCTTGAGAGAAGTGGGCAGCTTTTTGTAGGTGGTTGCACAAGATCTCATGGTCGACCAGATCGAAGGCCGCCGAGAGATCAAGGAGTAGCAAAAGTGTTGTCTTACGCTGGTCTCTCAGCTCATATATCTGTGCCTTGAGATCTATAAGTGCAGTTTCGGTTCCATGCTGTGGCCTGAAGCCCGATTGTCGGACGCCTAGGAGATGGAAGTGCTCAAGGTGGTGTTGGATCTGTTGGTATGCTATTTTGTCGAGGATTTTAAGAAGGAACGGTACTGTGGTAATGGGGCGGTAGTTGGTTGGAGTGGATGGGTCTAAATTCGGTTTTTTAAGCAGAGGGAGGACCCAGGACAGTTTTAAATTATTAGGTACGGTGCCTGATGTGAAAGACGCATTTATTAGTTTGGTAATAAATGGTGCGAGATCACGGGCTGCATCCTTAATCAGTTGAGCGGGGCATAGGTCTCCGTGGCAGTTTGAAGGTTTGAGGGTGAGAATAGTATTTTCTACCTCTTTGGTGGATACTTTATGGAAATTAAAAGGGGGGTTGTGCGCTGGGGGGATGATTGAGTCAGGTGAGCCTTTTTATGGGTGACGGTACTTGGCTTAGTAGAGGAGAGCAGAGATTCTTTTTTAATGCTTATCTTTGTCTTAAGGGAGGAGATTTTGTTCGCTAGGGCATTTTGTATGCCCGTGCACCAGTTTTTATCTTTGATACATGAGTCGGGCACTTGGATCGGGGATTCAACCTCTTTAAGTATTGTGAAAAGCTCTCTAGTGTTAGATTTAGCTTGTGAGATTCGGGTACTATAAGACGTTTGTTTTGCTAATATAATTTCTTTTTTATATTGGGAAGCTAGACTGCTCAAATTATTTTTGTTATTTTCTGAGGGGTGAGCTCGTCAGATTTTTTCACAGCGTCGCTTTTCCTGTCTAAGGGCTTTAAGATGAGGCGAAAACCAGGAGTTGATGTGTTTCCGGGGCTTACTCTTTTTTAGCTTCAAAGGGGCTATGGCATCAAGGGATGATAGCATAATTTTATTGTAGATGTCCACCATCGTGAATGGATCTGTGTGATCCGGGATGGCGTTCAGGGTTGGTGTGATTAGCGGGATCAAGTTTTCAGGGGTGATATTTTTTTTATTTCGGGATTGGACAGCTGGAGCTATGGTGTTAGCTTGTGCTAGGGTTGCCTCTAGGGTGAACGAGATCAAGTAATGGTCAGTCCAGGGCTGCGGGAGTATGGCAGAGACCAGGACTGTGCAGTTGTGCACAGCTAGCCAGTCCAGAGTTCTCCCTTTGATATGGGTGGGCTCAGTGATCTTCTGGGTGAAGCCCAGTTCCTCTAGGGTGTTGATTGTACAGGCATTGGCGTCTGCGGGGTCGCTAAATCCGAGGTTAAAGTCTCCTAGTAAGATGCGTTGTGAGGAGTTTTTAAGATTATTTGATAAGATGTCTGTGAGGTCTTCTTCAAATGACCCTAAAGGGCACGGTGGTCGGTAGATAAGGTGAATGGAGATGGAATGAGTATTAGATAGTGATAGCTTGGCGGTTAGGGATTCACAGGAGCTAACATTGGTGGGTGATTCAATTGTCATAGGGAATTTAGTTTTGGCTATGATGGCAAGACCTCCGCCTCTAGAGGTGGTACAATCAAGTCTTATTAGCGTGTAGTTATCTGGTACCGCTAGCATAATTGCAGGGCCTGCCGTTGGGTGAAGCCAAGATTCAGTGACCGCTAAGAAGTCCAGGTCTTCGTTGTGTAGCAGGTCGGCAATATCTGATGCATGGGCTACCATGGAGCGGGCATTTATTAGTGCACCCTTGGTCCCGAGATCTACTGGGTTTAGGGGTGGTGGCACAGATCCGTGCATACTTTTCTGGTCACGGATAGGCTCGCGGTGGAGTCTACTGTTCAGTTGAAGAGGGTGTAGGGATGGATTCCTAGTCACCTTGTTGTGGGCTGGTTTAGATAGAGGGTCATAGAGCCTTGGGAGCCTGGCACGTAGTCTAAGGTTCCTCATGGTAAATTGGGTGGCATGGTTGGGAAATTGGCTATTCAAAATGTGCAGTATTGATCTCAGTAACACTGTATAAAGCGCATGAAGATACATTGTGATATTGGGCAAGAGAGGGCTAGTACAATTTAGTTGTTATAGGGTAGCGTAAGGTCTAGTACCATCTAGGTGGTGGGTCACTGCAGTGTAAGGGATGGTAATTCAAATGCAGGGTAGTAATTCCCTAAGTTCAATGTTGGCACTAGGTCTACCGGAGACAGTTTGGTACAGTGATGTCCCACAGTACGTTAATTGTAACACTGGATTAACGTCATATAACGTCGCTAGGATTAAGCATAGCTAGGCGTGATCTCCAGCTATGTTCAAGGCGGAACCTTTGGAAAAGAAGTTCAAGCGATTTCAAGAGAAAAACCCACTTTAGGAACCCTTCCACAAGAGTATCGAGATTTTCAAGAAGTATTTGAGGAAGGACAGGCCAACGTGATGCCTCCACATCGGCCATATGATTGTCAAATTGATTTAATCCTTGGTTCAAAAACCCCATGCAGTAGAATTTACGCCTTAACAGAACAAGAAAACATTCATTTGAAGACCTATTTGGATAACTATCTTGCCAATGGTTTTATTCGGCCCTCTAAGTCCCCCATGGCGTCTCCTCTGTTCTTCGTGCCCAAGAAGGAAGGGGACCTTCGTGCTTGCATAGACTTTTGTGCCCTAAATCAGATCACAGTTAAGAACAAATGCCCCTTCCACTCATCCCAGTGTTAATGGACCACTTAGTGAGAATCAAAGAAGGGGGTGAATGGAAAACTGCCTTCCTCACAAAATACTGCTTTTATGAGTACCAAGTTATGCCTTTCGCCTTATGCAACACTCCAGAGGCTTTTCAGAACTTTATGAATGATGTCCTATGCAAATTGCTAGATGTCTGTGCCGTAGTGTACCTTGATGACATTCTAATTTATTCTAACTCGATCCAAGAGCACATAACCCATGTAAGGGTGGTACTTGCAAAACTACGGCAACACAAGTTATTTGTCAAGTTGGAGAAATGCTCCTTTCATGCAACCTCTGTGGAATTTCTGGGATTCATCCTGTCACCAATGCGAATTCAAATGGATAATCGAAAAGTTGAAGCCGTTTTGAATTGACCTTCCCCTACGTCAGTGAAAGGAGTACAACGTTTTTTAGGATTCACAAATCTTTATGGACGCTTTGTTGCAGGATTTTCCCAACTTGTCAATCCAATAACTTGATTATTGCGAAAGCACAAGCCATTCTCCTGGACTAAAGAAGCAGAAGAGGCTTTCCAAAACTGTGTTAAACTGTAAAAAGCATTTTAACACTTCTCCCATTTTGAGACACCCACAACCTGAGCTACCATTCATAGTAGAAACTGACGCGTCCAGTGCAGCAATGGGAGCTGTATTATCTCAGAAAGATACCGAAACCGGACAACTGCATCTAGTGGCCTTCTGATCTAAGAAGTTTTCAACCGCAGAACTAAATTACAGTATCCCAGATAAGGAATTACTAGCAATAAAACACGCTTTCAAGCAATAGAGACACCATTTATTGGGGGCCCGACATACTGTCACAGTTTTCACAGACCACCGACACCTGCAATATTTACGCAATGCAAAGGCTCAATCATCCCGACAACTCCGCTGGGCATTGTTCTTTGTGGAATACGATTTTGTTATAACTTACCACCCAAGAGGAAGGAATGGTAAAGCAGATGCCTGGTCACGGATTGGAGAGAAAGAAGAGGTCCAAAGTACTTTAGATCCAGTAAACATAATTCCAGAAGAGAAGGTGCTCGGAGTCACTGGATCCTCAGAAGAAGACCTAAAGTCACAGATTCAACTCAGCATGACCACTTCAGAATTAGAGGCCTGGAAGTCAAAAGGACCAAAGTTTAGCATTCAAGAAGGCTTACCTTATTTCCAGAGTCGCCTTTACCTACCAAATCAGGAGCTACAAAGGAAGGTCATGGCAGATTACCATGGAGCACCACTAGAAGGCCACCCTGGAATCGCTTAGACCACAGCCAAGATAAAAAAAACATTTCTGGTGGCCAACATGGTGCAAGGATATCCTAGATTTCATCCAAACTTGTGGAATTTGTGCCCAAAACAAAAGCTCAAAGCAGAGACCAGCAGGACTTCTTCAACCATTACCTGTCCCACAAGCACTATGGCATATCATTTCTATGGACTTTATTACTGAATTACCTCCTTGTTCGGGTTATAGCACAATCCTTGTAATGGTGGACTTGTTTTCCAAAATGGCTCATTTCATTGCCCTCAAGGGGCTTCCCACGTCGTCAGTTTTACCAAAAGTGTTCCTAGAACAAATTGTGTGTCTTAATGGATTTCCATCTGCAGTGATCTCTGATAGAGGGAGTAAGTTTGTCTCTCAATTCTGGAGGAAATGTTGTGAGTTGGCTAAAGTTGAAGTGTGTTTATCTACTAGCCACCACCCACAAACTGACAGTCAGACTGAGAGAACCAATCAAACTCTAGAACAATACCTTCGATGTCTTCTCCACCAGATAATTATTCTTGGGTGGATGTCCTTTGGGTAGCAGAATATGCTTATAATAACTCTGAACACACTTCCGCAGGTTATACCCCTTTTTACGCCCTTAACGGTTCGCATCCTTGAACCTCTACCTTTGATCCAACAGAATCCTTAGAAATGACAGCAGTATGGAATCTTAATGAGAACATTACCCAGTTACAAAAGGAGGTATAGAGACATTTGACTACAGCAAAGGAAAGCCAAAAGAAATTTGCAGATAAACTTTGAAGAAAATCTCCAGAGGATAAAGTAGGAGACAAGGTATGGTTGTCTTCTAAAAACATTGCACTTAAGGGCCTGCGTAAATTCCAGCCCAGATTTCTGGGCCCATTCTCTGTGGAAGCCATTGTTAACCCTTTAGCAGTAAGATTGAACCTACCAGCTCACTTGCAAATTCATCCTGTATTACATGTTTCCTTGTTAAAACCAGTGAATCCGGGGACCAGACTACAACCATCCCCAAAACCCCTGATCATAGAAGGTGAACCAGAGTTCTTAGTGAAAGAAATCTTATATTCCAAGATTGTCGAAAGGAAATTACTCTACCTTGTGGATTGGAAAGGGTTTTGTCCACAGGACAGGACTTGGGAACCCAGTTCAAATATTCTTGCTCCCAAATTGCTTCAGAAGTTTCATCAGAATCACCCCAGTAAGCCAGGGCCGGATGGTCCATCTTTGGGCGGGGTCTTTGTGGGGGGGGTGTTAACTGTCATGATCCCACTCAGTGGACATAATCCTCATTCAGGCTTTCAGGCTAGGCAGGGAACATTACATAAACCAGCAGGTCAAAGGTGGGTGTTAGCCTGGCACACATGGCATTTACATCATTTTCAGCATACACTTCCATAGACTATTGTGATGTTTTTTTTAACACATTTATTTTAAGCCAGCTCACAAATGACAAGCAAATAAGCAGACAACATACAAAACAGTACCTCCAGTTCCACTTATGATCAATTCCAAAGTTTCTCCCACCTCCCCCTCCTGGATCAGCTTTCGTCGGGATCCGGTTGAGCATAGGATGGCGCCTGCCGCTCACAATCCGATTGAAGGTTCCCTGCAACCAGCGACCAGTCTAGGAAAGGCGCCCAAATGTTCGAAAAGCGATGAAGGAGGCCAGCTTTGGCTGCAGTGATTTTCTCTGCTATCAGAATGTCCCAAAGTTTTAGCCACCAAAGAGTTATCAAGGGGCCTTCAGCGGTCCTCCAAGTGCGCGCTATAGTGATCATTGCGGCCAACAAAAGTTGTGTTAGGAGGGCAGCTCTCTTGCCGGTTCTCGGGTAGGTGCCCGGAATTGGGGCTAACAGGAGGACGGATTCAGGCTCCAGCGGATCACCGCCTGAGTGATATCATTTATTATAGGGATGCATTGGGACCAGAACTCCTTCACCACTGGACATGTCCACCACATGTGGAAGTTGGACCCTGGGAGTCCACAACAGCGCCAACATAGAGGGACCAAGGCCCGGTGAAAGTGATGCAAACGGAGCGGGAGGTAATACCATCGTAGGAGTAACTTGTGAGCGCACTCCCGGTTGGTAATACAAAAGGAGGAAGAGTGCGTCCTCTACCAAATGTCTACCCAGGTCTGATACTCTATGGGGCGCCCCAGGTCTGCCTCCCACTGTGACATATAAGAGGCCCTAGTAGCGAGTGCGTCTACTTGCAGTAACTTATAAAGAGTAGAGATTTTCTCTCGTGATGGTAGGTCTTTTATGGTGAGTCCAAGGGGACTGGGATCGCGCAGCGCTGCTGATCGGGTCAGCGGATGTGAGCACGAGTGTCAGAGTTGCGAATAGTTGAACCTATCAGTTTCTATCAATTGGAAGGCTGCTTTGCACTGCTCAAAGGAGCCTGGCTGGCCCCCCTCAAAGAGTTGATCCAGGGATTTAAGGCCATCCGTAACCCAGTTCCTAAAGTTCGAGGGGCAGGATCCCGGTGAGAAGGCCGGGTTATGAAAAACTGGAGAGGAGGGACCCAGACCCCTCGGGATTCCCTTATGTTTCAGTGCCCAGTCCCATGTTTTCAGGGTATGTTTAGTGGAAGACCGAGTTCCCAGCCAAGTCCAGCGCAGGGGAGGGGGGATTGTATGGGAGGAAGCGCAGGGGGAGAGGCAGACGAGATTGCTCTATTTCTACCCATTTAGGGGGCCTGGAGTCAATGATCCAAGCCTGGATGTGGGCCAACTGTGCCGCTACCTGATATTTCCAGAGGTCGGGGACCCCCAGTCCACCGAGTCTGGAACCGCCCATCATGGACTTCTGGGGGATTCGTGATTTCCTACACTTCCAAATGAATCGGAACATTTTCCTCTGCAGGCGCCGCAGCGGGGCCAGAGGGATTATAGTGAGAAGGGATGAGCAAGCGTAGAGGAACCGTGGGAGGAGATTCATGTTGCAGGTGGAGATATGGCCAAGAAGGGAGATCTCCTGCGAGAGCCAGCGATTAAGGTCCTTCTCCAGTTCCTTGAAAAGTGGGGGGAAGTTCGTGAACTGTGAAAACACAGTTCTTTATATAAATAAGGTTCATATACACAATCACGATAACACACTTTGTGCTCAGACAATTCTAAAATGGTAAATATATACAGTTCTAGGTGGTACCACTCTAACTCTGATTCCATTAAAATGCAACCACGGCTGACAGCCCCAAATAGCAAACGAATCAACACAGTAAAACGATATCAACCATAGAGCCAGGAGGAAGACAAGTTGGTTAGACAATTGGCAGAATGCTGGGCACCTACCACTAGGCACAGTTCTGTATGAGGATCCCCCCACCTGGGCAACCTGTAAATGAAGATGCACTACAAGCCCAGTCCAGATATTGTCTTTTAGAGTCTTATCTCATTCTATAAAAGTTCTACTGCCCTAATGTACCTGGTTTCGTAGAGTTCTTCAGTGAGTCGTTGACAGGCCCTTCTTGAGCACACTCCCTTTAACGCAGGAGCCGCTGGTCGTTGAGATTCGGTGAAGAAAGAGGCGAACGTTGTCGTAGAGGGAGCAGCTACGATCATAGCGGTGCTCGTTGACGAATGCTTGTCAACGTCCTGTGAAGAAGAGGCGTGCAGTGCACCTCAACGACGAGTGTTCATTGTCGCAAAGAGTCAATGAAGAACTTTGTCCCAGCAAGGGCGTTGAGTAGACAGCGTCTGGCATCGGCAAACGGGACATGACCACGGCTGGCTTCAGTAGCTTTGTCAGCGTCTCTGAGGTCTTCGGGTGGCAGGAAACCCACCAGCGGATTCTCCTCGGTCATTGGCGGCCTTGACTTTCTCCGGCAGAACGAAAGCTGTCGACAAGGATGAGCAAGGGAGTCCTTGGATCAAATGTTCTTAGACAAAGGGAGCACGGCGGCTCTGGTCAGCAATGGTGGTCGTCGACGGTGGACGGCTGTCCGGTGCTTCTCTTCTCCGGTCGGCAGCCTTTCGTAGGTCGGTCTACCAGGGAGCTTTGGCAAAGATCTGCTGGTGCACGATGGTCCCTCGTAACCCAGGAAGAGGTCTCCTATCCAGCTTGGATCACTTCCTTGAAGGCACAGCAGCTATCAGATTAGGGAAGGACAGCAGCAGCAGTTCTTCTTCTTCCAGTGGGCTTCAAAGTGAAGCATTAGTTTCAACTTCAGTTTCTGAACGATTTCTAGTAGTGAAAGGCCACCAGATATACTGTTGATCTCCTATTCACTCTGCTGGGTCACACTCAGGCAACCAATCACTCAGAAGGGCAGTCAGGCAGCCAATCAGGTGCACGGTGCATTCAGGCCATTTTTCTCCATCCAGACACTCACAACATAGAATGTGGATTCGAACAAGCACTCTGCCATTCAGCACTACACACTGCATTCATACCAGTTTCGTACAGGGCTGTCTCAGTTGTTGTGTCAAACACCAGGTACTAGACACCCATAACACAGAATGCGTATTCGTCACACACTCCTTTCACCCAGGTCCCACCTCACGGGCGTACCCACAACATACAGTCATTGGGAAGGCTCCAACCAGTCTGGCCTGGACTTCCCCACAATACCATATATGGAACTTCTCCAGCATGGGGTCTGGCATGGATTCACATGCTCATGAATATTCCCCGTTGTCAGGCTGGGAATCCTCGGTAAAGAAAAAATCAGTATCAGTATCAGTTTCGTTTCTGATCTGTCTTTCTTAGTAGTAACCAATCACTGATCTCTGGGTCATACTGCCCCCAGCCAATGACTGCCCTCTCCCTAAGCCTCTCCCCTGGCAGCCATCCTCAGATTTTTACCGCATGTTCAAGTGTTGGGAGTCCTCATGATATAGCTCTCAAGCTTTTTCTGCGTTTCGCGCTTTTTCAAAGAGATTTATCTCATTTTTCGGTTAAATTGAGCCTCAAGCTCCACCGTTTCTACTTCCGATCAACGGGGACCCGTTTCGGAATTTTCTACGCCCCTCAAGGGTGAAGTTTTCGTCGAGCTACGCTTCTTGGAGGATTCCAGAAGTTTCTGAGGCCTACCTCGTGGACATGGCCCAGGAGAAAGGAAGCTTGACACTCAGCAAGCTGTTCAGGAAATGCCCTGGATGCAAGCTACAGAATCTGTCCAAGGAGGACGAGCATTCGAGATGCCTCTACTACCTCCACGAAGACAAAACGCACGAGGAGAAGGACTGTGCGTTTTGCAGGAACATGTCGGAACGGACCATGAGGGATCATCGGACCCGTCTCGCCAACTGGCTGGAAGGCAAGAGCCCACCAGGTGAGAAGAAGAAGTCCGAGCGGTCTTCTAAGTCCTGTGAGGGCGCCCCGGCGACGAGGGCCCAACAGAAGGCAAAGCACTGCGAGTCAGCGTGCACCGGGAGCGCCAAACGGTCAGGCTCCTCAGCTGCCAGGCTGGGCGCATCCTCACAGGTGCCATCAACCACGAGCCAATGCTCTGGCTCAGGGAAGAGGAAATGCGAGAACCCGGCTAAGCTTCTGGAGAGGCCCCGGTTGATCTCGAAGGAACGAGCCGAGGGGGAGCGAGGCCGGTGACCCTCCCCCCAAGGTGACGGCCGCAAGCATGCACAAGGTGGTGAAGGCCTTGATTCACCCGGCTAAGGCCTCTATCGAGGAAGTCACAATGGCCCTGGTGCAGCCTGTGGAGGCTCCCCCAGTGGAGGCGACCTTGGGGCCTAGAGTTTCCCTGCCACCCGGAGGGAGTCCTCTTTCCAGCCCATCGAGAAGACTCCCATGAAGACCCCGGCGGAAAAAGATGGGGGGGGGGGGGCAGTGGCCATTACGGACACAGACACAGCCTCCGAGGAGGAGCTGGTTGAAGTCTGGGAGGGCCTCGACAAGAGCGTTGAGGAGACCTGGCCCCACGGGAGGGATCCCGACGAGGAAGATGACGAGAGCGACGGTGGCGCCTACGAGCCCCCAGTGGAGCAGCCGTCGCGTCCGGAGCCGCAGGACAACTCGGCGGCCATTTTGATGGCAATCCAATCCTTATGTACAGAGATAAGTACAAGATTGGCCCTACCCCCGACGAACCAACCAGAGCCAGGCCCGTCGGGAAGCCCTCCGGACAAGAGGAGGAGGATTCATCCAACCCCGCCTTCTCAGCCCCCACGGCCTTCTCAGTCTTTATCCCCACCCCCCATCCCTGGGGACGACACGGGAACGGACACAGCCACGACGGGGATGGATGACGACGGTGGTGACGATGGGACGGATCTCCCATCACCACCGCCTCGGGCCTCCCCGCCCGACGAGATTGCCTCCTTCCACGCCATGATTGCCAGGGCATCCAAGCTTTTCCAGCAGAGCAGAAGAAGGAAGGTTTCCTCTACCAACGGTGCGAGGCCAGGAGGAAGACGGTCCTCGCAGTGCCACTGCTGGATGACATCTGGGACGAGGGTCTCACCCTTCTGAAGAACCCGTCCACGACACCTGCCAAGAGGGACCGGTATGAGAAGAAGTACCGGGTTCCCGACGCCGCCCCTTTGTGCCTTAGGGCACAGCCGACCCCGGATTCGGTCGTCTCAGCAGCGGCCTAGAAGAAGGCGGGGGGCATCGCCTTCAACTTCTACCTCCCCACCGGACGCGAGGGAAAGAAACTGGATGCCATGGGATGACGAGTCATCTCGTCGGCGGCGATGACAATTAAGGCGGCCAACGCCCTGGCGATTGTGGCCCGCTACGACAGGGAGTTGTGGTACAAGATCACCCCCCTGTTGGACTTCCTACCGGATGACAAGAGGGCAGAGGCCCTGGCGATTTTACAGGAAGGTGAGGTGGCGTCGGACCACGCCATAACGGTGGCCACGGACATTGACAACACCGGTTTCCGCCAGTTGGGCAACGGCGTTTGCATTAGACGGCGGGGGTGGCTCAAAGCTACGGATTTCCGCCAAGATGTGCAAGCCAAGGTTTTGGATATGCCCTTCGACGGGAACAAACTGTTTGGAAAGACAGTGGACGAGTCACTACAGGCCTTAGGAGTTCTGCAGCAACGATGGCCGCCCTTTCGGAACTCCAGAGGCAAGCAAGGTGCCTCCAAGGGATTCGGCGGCGGTTCTTCGACGTACCGTCAAGCGTCCCGTTCCTCATCGCAAGAAGCCTACAGGGTATGAGGCAAGTCAGGTGGATCTCGTCGTCGTCGCCAAGGAGGCAAAGGAGGCAAGGCTGCTGCCAAGCAAGACTGAACCGGCCGTTGCGTCGGGCCCCCACCGAAGCACCCCGGTGGGAGGCCGGCTGAAGAGGTTCGTCAGCATGTGGGAGTCATCTCTACCGACCGCTGGGTGCTGGATGCCCTGGCCCAGGGGCACACGCTTGAATTTCTAAAGTTGTGCCCCCGCATTCCTCCCGTGGCCAGGAAGGAGAACCACATCCCTCAACTGCTGTTGGAGGTAAGGGCGATGCTCAAGAAAGGTGCCATCGAGCTTGTCCCAAAGAGGCTCCGGGGCTCCGGAGTATACCCAACATACTTCCTTGTCAGAAAGAAGACAGGAGGATGGCGCCCCATCCTGGACTTGCGACGACTAAACAAATACATCAAGGCACAGAAGTTCCGGATGGTCACCCTCCAGCACGTGCTAGGACAGCTGGAGGAGGGCGATTTCCTAGCGTCGTCGGATTTGGAGGATGCATACTTTCATATCCCCATTCTAAAAGGACACCGAAAGTTCCTCAGGTTCGTCGTCCAAGGACGGCACTACCAGTTCAAGGCCCTCCCATTCGAATTGAAGTCGGCACCCAGGGTGTTCACCAAGTGCCTAGCACCGGTGGCGGGGTGGCTGCGCCTACAGGGGATCCACGTCTACCCCTACCTGGACGATTGGCTCATCCGGGCAAGAACAAGGGATCTCGCCGTCGAACACACAGCAAAGACAGTCCAGCTGCTCACGGACCTGGGATTCTCCATCAACTTCTGGGTGAGGTCCATCAATTCCTTTCACTGGATGATGTCCACATGCATATATCTAGTGCGCCTGTGCAGGCTTCGGATGCGTCCTGTACAGGAGTTCCTTGACGCCCGTTGGATGCAAGCGACGGGCAGCTTCGAAGACAGGATCTCACTCAACGAGACATTCCGCCAGTTGATCCGGTGGAGGGGCACCCGCGAGCATCTTGCGGCAGGCACGGACTTTCAGACCCCAGCTCACCAGGTGACGGTGACCACGGATGCCTCCCTGGAGGGGTGGGTAGCGCACACGGGAGAACTTCACGCGAGAGGCCTTTGGCTCCCGGAGGAGAAACCGCTCAACATCAACATCCTGGAGCTCAGAGCAGTCGTCTGGGCCCTCAGGTCCTTTCTCCCGTCCCTCAAGGGCAAGGTGGTGAGGGTCTTCAGCGACAACACCACCACGATGTTGTAAGAGGATTCAATTCAACACTACAGCTAAGTCGGTGCCTAGTCTGGGATACTGAATGGAAACCCTTATTGATATATCTTTATGTCCAGTTCATGAGTTCTGGATGACTACCCCTATATAACACCCCTCTCTTAGAATCCCCCTGACCCCACTGAGCCAAGAAGTAGTTCTGTTTTGCAAGTTTAAAAGGTTTATTTGAGAAATAAAACAAAATATAGATACCACGCTTTTATAATAAATTAATAATCGATATCGCCCTTATAAATATAATGTTAATCAACAATGGGTAATCTGACACTAGCACACTTCTTTATAATCAGTTGGTGTAGGATGGATAAGGCAGCGAAAATACTTTTATGGTTTCAAGGGAAAAGCAATGAGGAATAAAATGCAGTACAGAAATACTTGATATGATTTTAGCAAAAGATAAGATAATCACTTTTACTCTGGCAATTCACCCCCCTCCCCTATGCAATGTAAGAAATGGAAGCAGATGGAAAGAGGAGCACACAGTTCTCAGGAATGCAATAAAATACCATACGAAATTCAATTCCCACCCCAGCAAGCTTAGAGAAAACAGGTATGAGTTTTAAAACACAGGCCCAAGTGCTTTGAATGTGGTGGCAGTGAAGTGAGAAATATGCTGAAAATGCTTTTAATTCCCTTTAGGAGGTTCAGGGTGAGTGAGAGATACTTGGGATGAGCTCAGGCTCACTTTAGCAATGATTCAGGGATGGTTATTAAGAGACAAACAAATTTTTACAGGTAAAGAAATCGGGCCAAATCGCAAATCACGGCAAAATTCGCGAGTACGTGAATCGTGATTACGGCAAAAGTATAAGGAGTCGGTTCTAGGTTCGTTGGAAAGCTGAGATTCTAAGCTTTCAGAGGAAAGTTAAACCAAGTTCCTAGGACAAACGGCTCCAGAGATATGAACGATTTTGTAAAGGTCGTTTTTCGGATTTAAAGTAAACTCAAAATGACAGGTGACAGCTTGCAGCTGCAGAATTGACAGGTGACAGTTGTGCAGCTTTAAAAATGACAGATGACAGATGACACGATTTCTAGGAGGCAGTTCTACTTAGGTTAAAATAGTTTGGATTAGATTATTTTAACTAAGAGATTGGTTCAGCACAGTTCTGCTAGGTACTCACAAGATATTTTGTGCAGGAATGGGCCTCGCCACGGATCTGGTCAGGTTTTGGACTGGACTCCGGTTCTGGTCTCGGCACTTCACAGTGATCTGGGTCAGCTCTCTGGTTCTGCTCACAGCGGTCTGGGTCACTCTGAATCTCTGGTCTGGTCTCTGGCAATTGTTCTTGGCAAAAGAATTCAAACAGCTCGCCCGGCTGTGGAATAGTTTTCAAATGATTTTAAGGTTGCTGAGGCCTGCTGAGAAGAGTTCTCAGTTTGTGGGTTTAGGCCCTTTCTTTAAGTTTCTGAAGTAAAGTTCTGGTCTTTTTGGAGATTGATGGATTTGAAGTCTGGATCTCTGGATGTGAAGTCGTCGGTCAGCATGCTCCGCAGCAAATGGAATTGAATGTGTCTACCTGTCCCAGCAGTCTCTTTTTATGTGTTTTGAAAATGGGTGTGTGCCTGGGCCTAGCTAAGCCTGCCCCTCTTTACTTGTCATTGGCCCAATTCTCCCCTCTCCCATGATTGGGGGAAGGAAATGGATTGTCAGCATGATGAAGTCTGTTTATGGGTCAGAGGATCCTCCCCTGGTCAGTTTGCCCACAAATCTATATTTGATTCAAATACATCCTTCCCAGATATACAGTTTGTTGAAATTACATGTGCACATTATATATTCCTTATGGTCCATGCTTGTCCGCCTCTGATCTTCCTGGGGGCTTGCATTCAAAAATGACAACATTTTACACTTTTTAACTGGTTTTGCAATATCGGACATTTACCCAAAATTACACACATGTGCGCAAGGAGTATGGACATTAATTGATGAAGTGTCAGATTTTTAACATGCAGACATTTGGAGTGAGACCCTATTTTCCGCTAGCAACCCCCCAGAATACACCACAGGGTCCTAACGCCTCTCAAAATGTTCACAGAAAAATCACAAAAATAATTATATTACTTATATAATTCTGACAAGTCCGCACTATGAGTTATCTATCTTTTTAAAATTATGCCCTGGTCAAAAAGGGGTGTGGCTTCCCACATCACAGGGTGGAATAACTGGTTTATCCACTTCCCCCAAGCTCGGCTGCTAGCAGAGGCACTGCCCCTCCCAGTTTCCCCTAAGAGGAAGCCACTTTTACGACGCCCCCAATATAACATTTGCCTGAGTCCAGGACAGGCCTTTGTTCAACTACCTGTAGTCCCCAGCTGCTCCACCCCTAATCTAATCAGAGAGGTGACAACTCCTTTTGGCCAGAGGCAGCAGGATGCAGCTAGGCCTGGGAAGAGTGGCTGAACAGGTTTCTCCTGTCGGGGTAGTTGTCAGGCAGAATCCAGTTTCACTAAGCCAGGTTTCAGCTAAATGTCACTTTTTGTTCCCAGTTTTCTACATTCAGATCAAACTGACAATTTGTACCTATACATTAAATAATTACTTCCTTCAAGTCATTTCAGAATATGGTTTTACATTCTTCCACCTCTTAGCAAGTCTTTCCTTGGTCTGGTTTTGTTTCATTTGTGCAGTTTTACACAAAAGTCTGGTGGTTTTAAAACGCCGGCTTTCTGATAGTGGCGAGTACTGGTAATGCAACCATTTTTGGGATTAAGAAAATGAATTCCCCACAGTTCTGAGTTGCTTTTGGCAATCAGCATTGCCATTCCCAATGGTTTCAGGCTACTGTGTGTGTAGCCCAATGGTGGTTTTAGGCAGTGCCCTCCTGTGCTCACAACATAGGCAAAAATGGGTGGCAGCCTATTCTTCATGTTTTCCCTGTGCACTCTCTGGGGAGTTCTGGCCATCATGATGTTTTCCATGCCAGTACTGCACAGTTTTATTGTAGGGCTTGGATGCATGGGTAAAAACATCCCACAATGTTCTACATCCGGAAGCAGGGAGGAACCAGATCCCCAGCCCTATCCAAGGAAGCTCAGGACCTGTGGCATTGGGCCATCGCCTAAGGGATGTTTCTGGTGCCCGTTCAGCTGGCAGGGATAAAGAACACCATCGCCGACTCACTCAGCAGGGAGCTGCGCTCGTGCCACGAGTGGGAACTGCGTCAGGATGAAGTGGATTGTCTCTTCCAGCGATGGGGCAATCCCCATATAGACCTGTTCGCGACGGCAACGAACTCCAAGTGCTGGAGGTTCGCCAGCAGGTTTCCCCAGCAGAGGAGCATGGCCGATGCTTTCTCGTTCCCCTGGGAAGGCCTGTTCCTGTATGCGTTCCCTCTGTTGCTGTTGCTGCTCCGACTCATCAACCAACTCAAGAGGTCCTGGTGTAGGATGATCCTCGTCGCACCGGCGTGGCCGAGGCAGATCTGGTTCCCAGACCTTCTGGACTTGTCAGCGTCTCCACCAGTCAAACTGTCGACGAACGCAGATCTTCTCTCCAGAGAAGGAGGTGCCATCCTTCATCACGACCTGGAGTCACTGAACTTGCAGGCCTGGCTCCTGCAGCACTAGAGTTTGGAGGGTATGATATCCCAGCTGACTGCAGAGAGGTTCCTCAACTCTCAAGTGCTATGGACATAAGTTGAAGAGGTGTTCTCTGTCTGGTGCCGTGCACAGAAGATTAACCCTCTACGGATTACGGCCCCTCAAGTGCTACCATACCTACTGTCGCTGGCCAAAGCTGGACTAGCTCACACTTCCATCAAGATACATCTGGCAGCGATCTCCCGATACACCAGAACCACAGAACAGCCGTCCTTGTGGTCTCATCGCCTGGTGAAGGAATTTATGAAGGGACTGTTCTGATCGTTCCCGCCGGTGAAGGCTCCAGCACCGGCATGGGAGCTCAAAGTAGTGCTGACCAGGCTCATGGGGGCGCCATTCGAGCCTATGCATTCGGCACCGTTGAAGTTCCTGTCGTGGAAAACAGCATTTCGTGTGGCCACCAACTCAGCGTGACGAGTGGGAGTGATCCAGGCCCTATCCTTCAAGCCTTCATACTTGACTTTTCACGACACAAGGGTGGTGCTGAGGATGCACCCCTCCTTCATGCCCAAGGTACCGTCGGACTTCCATCTCAACGAGCCCTTGGTGTTGCCAGTTTTCTTCCCGTCGCCTTCGTCACCGGCCGAGAGGACTTTGCACTCGCTGGATGTAGCTAGAGCGCTGAAGTTCTACGTGGACCGCACAAAGGGTTTTCGGAAGACGTCACAACTGTTTGTGAACTTTGGACCTGTGAACCAAGGGAAGGCTCTCTCGAAGGCTTCCATTTCCAGATGGCTCTCCGGCTGCATTATGCGCTGTCACAGGTTGGCAAACCAACCGTTGCCCGGCCGTCCGAGAGCCCATTTGACCAGAGTGATCGCTGCTACTATGGCGTTCCTGTCTGGTGTGCCCCTGCTGGACATCTGCAGGGCTGCTACGTGGAGGTTGACGCACACCTTCACGAGATTCTACCGCGTCGATCGGGACTCCAGGGAGAAGTCCAGGGTCGGCCAAGGAGTGCTGCGCAACCTGAAGGTGGGCCTGGTGAGGAGGTAAGAGTTGCTTAATGTTGAGTTTATGTAATGCTTAATGTTGAGCCTTTGCCACCTCCCGTGGTTGTGCATGTGTGTACTGCTATGTATTCTTTAATTCATGAGCATGTGAATCCACGACAGACCCCATGCTGGAGAAGGAACAAGTTACTTACCTGTAACTGTTGTTCTCCAGCATGGGTCTGGCATGGATTCACATGCGAACCCTCCCTCATTCCCCTCTGCAGCTCTTCACTTGGTCATACTGCCACTTTACGTGCTACCAAATCTGAGGATGGCTGCCAGGGGAGGGGCTTAGGGAGAGGGTAGTCATTGGCTGGGGGCAGTATGACCCAGAGATCAGCGATTGGTTACTACTAAGAAAGACAGATCAGAAACAAAACTGATACTGATTTTTTCTTTACCGAGGATTCCCACCCTGACGACGGGGAATATTCATGAGCATGTGAATCCATGCCAGACCCATGCTGGAGAACAACAGTTACAGGTAAGTAACATGTTCCTTCCACCCAACAGCCAGCAGTCAGGGGGAAGGGACAGAGTCAGGGCTTCCTGGGACTTTAGGAAAAGTAAGGTAACAGGCGATAGAAAGCAAGAGGCCACAGGGGCCATCTTGTTTCCTATCAGGAAACCACTGATTCCAATGACAGGCCCTGAGCATCCCAAAATGGAGGACGCTCAGGGCACCTGTCAATCCAGCACGGAGCTGCCAACAGCCCGTAGCCTGCTCTGTGGGCCACACACAGGTGCCCAAAAACATACACTAGGAGTACAGGGTCGTACTCCCACCCATGGGTGCCATAATGGTATCCCAAGGGTCTGTTCACCAAACCAAATACAGGAAGAGCTGCACCGCCAGGAGTCCCACATGAACTCCTGCACGGAAAACAAGTCAGAACATACATGATAAAGCAATAAAGGACAAGGATGCGGAGGCCCTGTCCCTCCGATGCATTTCCAGCATCACAGGGATGCCAACATTATTTTCGAGAGGTGGGCGATCGCCAGTCATAGCTTGTCCTGCTCTGCAAATTGGACTCTGCCTTGGGGGCCCAGTATAGTGTTCCGTTTCTTTGCCTTGGCGAGTTTGTCAACTAGTAGTTTGTTTGCCTTACTGGTTTTGGCATAGTACCCCTGCTTGGTTTTAGCTAGAAACTGTGCAGTGTCCTCTGCGTTAAGTGCCTCCAGCCGCTTTCGCGCCACCTGCAGGGCCTGATGGGATTTCGGGGTCCAACCTTTGCGTTTACAGACGGCCTCAGCTTCGTGGACCTCGTTCTCCAGGTCTGTACGGGTTTGCCACCTGTGTTTGTGAAAGGCTGCTCCCTGGGCGATCAGTTCCCCTCGCACCACAGCTTTCATGGAATCCCAAGTGTTAGCTGGGGACGTGTCCTTGTTCAGATTTTCACCGAAGAAATGCTTGATCGTCTTAGCTATTGAGTCTCATAATGACATATCGTTAAGGACGGGGTCATTCAAGTTCCATTGGCGTCGGGGAGGAGGATCGGGGGCATGGGCCCAGAGCGTTAGGGCAACTGGAGCATGATCAGAAAGCACCCTGGGGCCAATGATGATGCCATCAGCGAAGGCCAAAATTTGGGGGGAGGCCAGCAGGAGGTCGATCCGAGAGAAAGTTCTGTGCACATATGAGTAGGAGTAGTCCCTTTCATTAGGATAGAGCACCCTCCATGTGTCCACTACATCCAGGGCCCGAAACAGGTGGAGAAGGCCTGCCGCCAGCCTAGAGTCTCTGTGGGCCGGAGGATGTGATATGTCTTTAAGCGGGTCAGGACCCCGTTGAAGTCTCCTCTGATGATAGCCTGACCCTCGATGAACGGGAGGAGAACCGCTTCCAAATCACTGTAGAACCCCTTCTGTTTGGCATTTGGAGCATAGACTGAGATGAGGGAGTATAGCTGTCCGAAAATAAGGAATTTGACCGCCATAAAGTGGCCCTCCGGGCAACGCAGGGTCTCCAGAATTTGTGCTCTAAGCCCTCTTGCAAAGAGAATTGCAGTGCCCCCTTTCTTGGAGCCATTGGAGGCCAGGAATTGCAGTGGGAAAAATCTGCTGCAAAGGCAGTTAAAGTCCGTTGGTATTACGTGAGTCTCTTGCTATAAGAGCACCAAGGATTCGCCATCCTGCAAGCGCTGTAGCGTGGACTTCTTTTTAGGGGGGAATTCAAACCTCTGACATTTAGCGTGACGAATTTCAATTTCTGGTGCGGAGGGGGTGAATCCTGGATTTCCGTAGGTCCAATGAGTGTATTTGTATTTGTATTTATTGAATTTATTGAGCGCTTTACTCCAAAGCGCTTTACATTACAACAACAAGATGCATAGAATAATTGGAAGCTTAAATGCAAAACATGAGACAAAGCATCAAAACAATATACAGAACAATTAGCCTAGGTCAGTAAAAGAGAAATAGAACAGAGGAAGAGAAGAGGGAGGAGAAGATGTTACCAGGTCAGGGAAAGGAGAAGGTGAGATTTCAAGAAGGAGGAACGGAAGAAGAGGTAAGAGGAAATGGAGCGGATTGAGAGAGGTAGAGAGTTCCAGTGTAGGGGGCGAGGAGCTGGAAGGTTCGGAAGTGGGAAGGATCACAAGGGGGCTGGGGAACAGTAAGAAGGAAGAGATCAGCAGAACGTAGGGAGCGAGAGGGAGAGTGGAATGAGAGGAAAGGTAGGGAGGGGCAACAACATGAAGGGATTTAAAGACTAGACAAAGGAAGTTGAATTTAAGTTGAGTGGAAAGGAAGCCAGCCAAGATAAGAGAGCGAAGAAGAAATGGAGTCAAGAGGAGAGAGAAGGCAAAGGGTACGGATGGCAGAGTGATAGAGGGATTTGAGAAGAGCAAGACGGGAGGCAGGGAGGCCAAAGAGGAGAGTGGAGCAGGAGAAGAGATGAGAGAAGATGAGGGAAGAGATGGTAGCGACAGGCGCGGAAGGTAAGAGAAATATGGAAGGAGGAGGAAAGGGAGGAGTCTAGGTGGAGGCCTAGATTGCAGGCCTGGTCAGAGATGGGGAGATTGGAGGGGGAAAGAGAATGAAAGGAGGGGGGGAGGAGGAGGGGAGGCGAGGTGGAGGGAAAGAATCAGACTTCAGTCTTATCAGAGTTGAGGTACAGGAAGTGGGATGGCATCCAGTTTTTGATGGCTATGAGACAGGAAGAAAGATTGTGGTGGATGTCAGGTGTGAAAGACGAGAAGGGTAGAAAGAGCTGGGTATCATCAGCATAGAAATGGTGAGAGATACCGAAAGAGGAGATGATGGGGGCCAGAAGGGCAGTGTAAAGAGAAAAAAGGAAAGGGCCCAGTACAGAGCCTTGGGGTACGCCAAAGTCCAAAGGGAGAATAGGGGAGGTACGGCCACCCCAAGAGACAGCAAAAGAACAGTTGGAGAGGTAGGAAGAGAACCAGTTAAGAACAGGACCTTTGAGACTAAAGGAAGAAAGAGTGTTGAGGAGCAAAGGGTGGTCAACGGTATCAAAGGCAGCAGAGAGGTCGAGGAGAAAGAGGACAGAGAATTGCTTAGAGTATCGAGCGGTGAGGAGGGAGTTGAGAACATAGGCGAGGGCGGTTTCAGCGGAGTGTTTAGGGCGGAATCCAGATTGAGAAGGGGGAGAAGAGAGAGATTGGAAATAAAAGCTGAGAGTTGAGAGTAGACTAAGCGTTCCAGAAGCTTTGAAAGGAATGGAAGAAGAGAGAAAGGGTGAGAAGTTAGAGGCAAGGAGGGGGCTAGCAGAGGGTTTTTTGAGGATGGGGATGATTTTAGCATGTTTGAAGACGGATGGGATGGAGGCAGAGGAGAGACAGATGTTGAAGAAGGAGGTGAGGTAAGGAATAAGAAGAGGGTAGATCATTCACAACAAAAGACATACAACTGATTGAATTCATAGACCAAATAGACTGGATCGCATTTGCATCGATTGTACTACCAGTAAGATATTACGTCACCTGGAAGCCCACACAGACGACCTCCGCGCCTTGGGTTTCAGCCTTAAAGTCATAGAAAATGAAGATTGACTCAGATGATGATGTAATCAACAGCGACACAGATGATACGAGAAACACAACAATGTACTCCTCAATAAGTACCTGTGAAAGTACCTATTCTGTAAGCAGGAAAATGGATTACGGAAAAAACATATCGACCTCTTACATGTGACACCATCGACAAGATAAATCACAATCGCAGAAAGATAGACAACCTTTTTGGAGAGAGATGAACTCCCGAACAACAACGAACTCCAGCTTCGACGAAAACCATTAGCAGCGAATCTCCAAAGCTAACATTACACTGACTATCTGCTCATGGAACACACGTGGAAATGCTCATTTATATCGATTTAGTAGACCAGATCTAATAAAAGCTGACATCATATGTCTACAAGAGACATGGCTACACCAAAATCCGGTGTGTGATGGTTTCACCACGTATATGAATCTGGCCACTTGCGGACAGAAAGGACAGCCATCCGCAGGACTACTTAATTAAGATGGGTGCGCAATTGACAGTAATTGAAAACCAGAATATTAACCCATGGATACAAACAGCAATCTTGCTGCAAGATCTGACGCTTAGCAATGCCAACTACAACGGTCCCAAAGGCCGCCGGAAACAATACCTGGGAATCCTAAACACTTAATGAAACCCAAAAAAAATTTGAGATGAAACCTTCATTGACTTATTTCTTATAGCTATGGACGATGCCGCCATTAAATATCCTGGCATCGCTTTTATCATATGCAGCGATTTGAATATCCATTTCTACTCCAGAGATGGTCAAGAGCTCGACGAACACAGGCCAGAACAGTGCGCCCAAAGATGGTCCAAAGAGATGCTATACAGAAATATGAAACGGCTTGACACTGTCGATGATGTCACCAAGATCCCGTCTCCAAACTGGTCACGCGGAACGAGTATGGGGATCATTGATTACATATATCGATCAGAGCTCATCAAAGAGCCGATACTACGGACCGACAACATCTACACAAAGGACAGCAACCACTTTATTTTGATCCGAGCATGGTCAACAACGAGACAGATGCCAGCCTGGGTTAGACTTCCGGAATTAGAAATGAACATGGCCGCTACGAGGTTGAAACTGACCCAATACCAAACAAAGCAACTCCCAGATGTCTCTATGAACACAAAGATGGCAGACAAAGGTAAACTAAACTATGAATGGATCCTACATAACTTCCAACAAGCAGCACATCCATGAAATTCTCGCAAAACGACCACTGGCACACTTACAGCAATAAAATAGCCTCAAGGAAGAAAGCTCTAAGGAAGCAGCTAATACAACTGAAAAAAGCACAATCCCCGGGACTACCAAGGAAGATCAAACAAGCCAAAGAAAAATACAAGAACTGGCTAAAAACGGCAAAGATGTCTGTCGAACAGAATGACGCTGAGAACATGTTGAGAGCAATGGGCGCAAGGAACTCCAGAGGCCTATGGAAATTGCTAAACCAACAAATGTCTGCACCTGACAACATGATCTCTGAGGTCTCAGAAGTTAGTTGGACAACCCATTTTAAACAATTATATCAAAATCGAGCATTCCCTCGAACGGAGGAGATGCCATTATCTCAAGGACTCTGGACAATTGATTGGGCCCCATCAGACATAATAAACGCCATACACAAACTGAACGTGTCATGAGTGCCGGGACCAGATGGACTATCTAACTCCATCATAAAAAAAGAACCCAGACTCGTGGGCAGCCCTATTCAGACAACTATTGGAATTGATAAACGGAACAAATCAAATGCCACATTCATGGCAAAAAGCTATCTTAATTCCAATTTACAAGCAAGGACCGACAGAGAACCCTCCAAATAACAGGCCGATTGCGCTCTTAGATCCCTTGGGGAAAATATTTGCGAATATCCTGCTCTCCAAACTGAACACCTGGTCATTAAAAGCGAAGAGACAAGTCATTAGGCAACCTGGGTTCGTCAAGCGAGTCGGGACAACCACAAACCTTTTCGTTCTCAATTTGCTAAACACGAGACAATCAGATCAAAAACCAAGACATATGCCGTTTTCATTGACTTACACCTCGCCTTTGACAAAATTAACAGAAACATGTTATAGGCCAAGCTGATGAAATGAGGATGCCCAAGAAACATTATCGAACCCATAAAACTTCTCTACCCAAACAGCGAAGTCCAGATTCGGTTGAGCCAGAATGGCCTGGTAACGCACCCAATAAAAACTTGGCACGGGTTGAAACAAGGCTGCCTGCTTGACACAGCCTTGTGTAACTTGTTCACTTCAGACTTCGAAGAAACAGTGGCTTCCGACCTAATAAATCCACCGAAACTAAATTCGACACCAGTTACGTCGATTCTTTATGCTGACGACATAGTCATTTTTGCTAAAACACCAAGAGGTCTGCAAACAGCACTTAACAACATCCAAGCATACATGGTGGCCAACAATTTGGAAATAAATGTAAAGAAGACTAAAGTCATGACCCTATCTCGCTCTCTGGGCCCACCGACTAAAATATCATCCTTCTTCCTGAATAAAGAAAAAATTGACCAAGTCCAGACCATCAAGTACTTAGGGGTTTGGATCAACAACTCCCAAGTTGAGCAACCTTGGTCCAACCACCTGAAAACCAAAGCACGCATTTTAGCACAGCAAGACTTGACAATACACAAAACATTTGGGACATTTTCACTGAAACCCATCATCTTGTTCTATGAACAAAAAGTGACACCCATTCTGACATATGGTGACGAGACCATGATTAACCTACAGGTGGACATATCGGACAAACTAGAGAGAATCTTTTGGACAAAGGCTTTATCACTTCCGAACTCCATCCCGTCATCACGCATCAGATATGAACTTGGTTTACAATCTCTCCATTCAATCATCAGATGGAAACAATTTGACCTGTTCAGGAAATTGATCAATAACGACCGGATCCTGGCCTGGGACATCTTGCTGCCGAACCCGGGTAACATCAATACCACAGCATTGAATAAATGGAAAGACTTCATCAATGTCCAACTAATAGAAAGCGACATATCCATGGACACCCTGATTAACAGACCACAATGAGCAAAATTCCAACTTACAACATTGGATTGGAAAACGACACAGAAGGAAAAAAATCAGTACAAACTAACACTGAATTGTATGAGCGATGTCAAAGCCTTTAACAAATTGCCACATTATCTCAATCTCTTTCCAGACCGTGTGATCCGTGACATCTTTATGCGACTTAGATTTTATGTACATCCGACCCAGGAAATCCTTGGGATTAGAAACCAATCAACTAACTGCAACCACCCTACGAGCCACAATCAGACCTGCAGATTCTGTAAGCAAGTGGAAACCATTGAAAGTCTTCAGCCTATCTTGATGCACTGCCCAGCAATTGCAGATAAGCGCCTCGCAATCGCCCAATTATACTTGAAAACAACTAAAACATTGGACCATGAGGAGCGCTGGTCACTCATATTAACTGGTAACAACAAATCGATGATAATGGCCGTGATCCGTTTTTGGTTGGACATTCAGCCACAAGAAATGAACTGACAAACATTGTCTCTCTTTTGTTTTTTATTAATAACAAATGTATAAGTTTTACTTTTGATTTCATGAATTTGAGAAACGTATAAATGTATGGTTTAAAGATATAAACCATATGCATTTAAAAAAATAAAAAATAAATAGAAAGTAGAGTGGTCTTGGGTAGGCGGGGAGAGAAGACGAGAGAGAGTCTGAACGATGCAACGCGGGTGGGAGGATTGAGACTGAAGGAGGTAAGAGTAGAAGGAGCGTTTGGCTGAGCTAAGGCAGGAGTCAAAGAGAGAGTGGTATGAGAAGTAGGAGGCTTGATTAGCAGGTGAGCGGAATTTGAGCCAATGTCGCTCGAGGCGACGGAGGTGGTGGCACATAGACAGTAGTTGAGGGGAGAGCCAGGGGTTGATAGGATTTGCTGGTAGGGGGGAAAGAGGAGAGAGGGTGAAGTAGCTCGAGGCTGGAAGAGATAGAGGAGGACAAAGAGGATAAGGCTTCATTAGCCGATAGAGAGAACACGTGGAGAGAAGGAAGGGAAGAAAAGCACATGTCAAGAAAGAGAGAGGGGTTAAAGTTACGGAGATCCCGTCGAGAGAAGGAAGAGGAGGAGGAGACAGGAGTGGAGGGAGGGAGGGGGGGGGTGAGAGAGAAAGAGAGTAAGGCGTGACCAGAAAGATAGTTGGGAAGAGTGGAGACTGGGGTAGAGGAGAAGGTAGAGATAAAGATAAGGTCTAGAGTGGAACCCGAGGAGTGAGTAGAACAAGTAGGGAGAGGAGGTAGGAGTCGAGAATGGAAAGAAGGGGAGAAGGTTGAGGGGAAGGTGAAGGTTGAAGATGCCAAGAACTATCAGGGGGAGAGAGAGGGTGAGATGAGGGAAACAAGGAAATCGAGGTCATCATAGAAAGAGGAGAGGGGGCCAGGAGGCCGGTAGATTATTAAGAAGGAGATAGTGAGAGGGGAAGCAAAGGATTTGTACAAAAGGAAGGGAAGACAGGAAGAGTAGGTGAGGAGGAGAGGAGGGGAGGCAATTAGGGTGATAGAGGAGACCCACGCCACCACCAGGGCCTGAGGGGCAGGGAATATGAGAGAAGGAGGAGGAGGAAGTGGTAAGGGAAGCAGGTACAGTGGAGTTGTGAGGGGGAATCCATGTTTCCGTAATACAGAGAAAGTGAATGTTGAGTCTCAACGACATGTCCAGTACCGATGCAGTTTTGTTGCAGAGGGATCTAGCATTCCAGGGGGAAATATTGAAAGAGCTGTTCAAGAATAGGAGGTATATGAGGTTGGGACGATGAGGAAGGGAGTGAAGGGGATGGTTCGGACAGGGGAAAAGGTTGAGGATGAGTGTGGTCATGAGGATGAAGGGGAGGGAGATGAGAAGGGGCAAGGAGTGGGGGTACGAAGGGGGAAGGAGAGAGGGGACAAAGGAGGAAGAAGAGAGTGAAGAAAGTGAACGCCCATGTCAGAGGGGGGTGAGAAAGGGATGGAGCGATAGGAGTAGAGGGGGTGACTGGCAAGAAAGGTAGATGAGTGGAGGGGGGAGTTGAGAGAAGGAGCTCAAAAAAGGGGGTTATAGGGAGAGAGCGGAGAGGGGGAAGAGGATGATATATTGAAGTAGCGCTAGTGTAGGCGTGGGAAGGAAGGAAGGGAGAGGCAGGAGGGAGGATCACAGGTTGTTACATGGGTAGAGAAGGTCAGTCCCTGGAAGCTGGGGCAACTAGGAGGCAGACAAGGTCAGGGAAGAGGGAAAAGAGAGGGGAAGAAAGTAAGGAGAGTTGGAAGAGGGCAGGGAGGAGGCTGAGGCAGAGATAGAGGCGGGAAATGGGCGGAGTTAGGGCAGAGGGCACAGTGCTGGCTGGGCTGAGGTGAAGGGCGGCCACAGGGTAGAAAGGGCAGCCGGGTATATGTCATCAAAGAGGACGGGGATGTGCTCAGGGGTGGTGGAGGCCAGTGGAGTGGGGGTTGGGTAGAGCGGAGCTCAGTCATTATCCAGAGGTTTGGTTAAGACATGGTCATTGTGTGGCTGGGATTTTAACAAAAACCTCCAATGGGAGGGCAGAGTTTTTAACCTCATCCTCCAACGGGGGTTGAGATATTAACCTGGTGAGCCGATTTCTTTTTATCGGGCAATCCCCTAGCCAACAAGGCTAACACAGTCAATAAAGGCTGAGTTCCACTCGAAGGGAATTTCGGTGACATGCACCTTGGAGATGGGCATGGGCCGTACGAGGCCCAGTGTCGGTCTTGTTGCGCCATGTTCCAGTGCTGACTATTCCATTGACAGGACTGCGGATGATAATTTCACATTCCGGTGCCTTTGCACCTTTGACCAGGACAAGCGCCTCGGTTTGGGGGGAGACGTGTGTGGCTCGCCACCAGGGTGATCAGTTTTGGGGTCTTTTGCACCCTGGGGGGAAATTAGGGCATAGGATCGCTGCAGCTTCATCGAGGTGGCTGATCCTACGAAGGGTCCCGTTGTAGTAAAACTGTAGAGCTGTTGGGAACAGCCATCAGTCTCGGACTTGGTGGTCTTGGAGGAAAAGCGTCAGAAAAGGGCCCTTCTCTTCTGCAGCGTCTGGAGGGAGAGATCCTGATAGATTTGGAGCAGGGAGCCTTGGAAAGTTCACTTGTCTTGGGAACGCCCTATTGCAGAGATGACTTCTTTGGTGGTGTAGAAGTGAATCCTTGTTATTACATCTGGAGGGGAGTCTGAGTCCACCCCCGTCACAGGCTCAGCCTGTGGGTGCGGTCTAGTATGAGTTGCGACTTATCCAAGTGCAGCAGTAACGATTGGAAAAAAATCGCCCACCTATTCAGCTAGGTCTTTATCCAGCACTGAAGAGGTAACCCCACATATCCGCAAATTGTTAAGGTGGGCCCTGTTTTCGAGGTCCTCCTATTTAAATTCAGGAACCTCGCTTCTGTTAAGCAGGGCCTGGATCGAGCATTGCACTTCCCCAAGAGTTCCAGCGTGTTCCTGGGTCATGTCCTCGACTTCCCCCAGCCTTTGTTCGGCCTCTGTGACCCTCTGGCTCATCCGCTCTAGCTTAGTGGCAAGCTCCGACATGCATGACCTGAATTCCGCCTTAAGGTCTGACATAAAGGCTTGAATGTCCTCCTTGGTTGCCAGCATCCCCCTGTCCTCCGGGAACTTCTGATGCGTGAGTTTCGGGGGCTCGGACTTCTTCCCTTTATCCACCGAAAGCAACATGGTAGTAATGTCAGAGCTCTTGGAAGGTTTAAGATGCTTAGCCATCTCTCCAGGCCCCAGTCAGAGAACTCTCGTGCAATCTCGAGCGTAGAACAGCGGGCGTGAGAGGGACCCAGAGAAGACTGCTGCTGCAGGCGGTAGGGAGAGATCCGCAAAATCCTGTCCAGCACCTCACAAAAAAGAGAGCCACCAGAAGTGTGATTTTGGTGTTTGGATTGCGGATTCGTGGGTGAGTCCAGAACTTGAGTGGGTAGTAGGGCCCCTGGTCAGGACTTCTTGGAATAGGGCACCAAGCGGGTGGGAGATCAGTCTTGGGAGGAAAATGGGGGAAGCCCCCTAGGGCTTCACTGAGGAGGTTAGGGCCTGTGAGATGTTGAGAGCAGATCCAGATGCAGGGCTTTCTGCTTCCTGTTGGACTCTGCAGTGTCAGGCACCTGGTTTCACGTTTCAGAATCCCAGTAGGCCTAAATGTCAGCTGATATACTGCCAGGAGAGGCAACTACTCACTTTTGATTGGCTAAGGCTAAGGATGGGCTAAGGCTTCCCCCTGTGGACACCAGCAGTTCCTGTATTTTCAGGCGGCGAGTAGGGGTATGGGCCGGGGCACCCCAGGAGGCAGCAGGCAGTCTAGGTGTGGCCGAGGACAGGCCGAAGCAATTGGAGCATGGCGGGGGGGCAGCGGTCATGCTATTGGTGAGCCCCCCGCCAATTCAAGCCACCATGAAGCACTGAACCCACCGTCATACACTTAACATGGCCGCTGCACGATCCATTCATAAGTTACAGCACATTCTATTCATATTACAGAGGGAGCTATTTAAGCCCTGCATCGGCTGGAACGCGTGCTTTGCGTCTGATCCGCTGACAGCGGGTAACGCTACCAGTGTTTCTCCTCACAGAATCTGTAAAAGGCAATAATAGAGACATTAGCCTTACAGCAATTTACAGAGTTCATTAGTTAATAGAAAAGACTTACATGACCAAGGTTATCTTCGAAGCGATTATCTTTAGTCGCAGCATCTTGCGTCAGAAGTTTCACTCATCGCCGCAGCATCTTCAGTCAGCAGTTTGAGATCGTAGTCGCAGTATCTTCAGTCAGAAGTTTCTTCGGCAGCCACCACATCTTCCGAAGGTATTTTTCCTCAGCTTTCCGAAAACCTGCAGACAAAACAAGAGGTATTTAATTAACAATATACAAACTTTATAATTAAAAGAAGAAGATGTTTAATAAACATTACGTACCTGAAGCTTCTTCAAGTTTTCTACTCACAGTTGTTTCCGCGCTCATCCCTGAAGGCTGCAGTTACTCCGTATAGGCAAACTCACGTTTTATAAACGTTATCTCATTCTGGGTAACTCTGCAGCGCTTCTCAGCCATAAGCCCTTTTCCTAAATTCCGAGAACCTGCAAAAGAAAGAAAAAAAAAGCAAGTTATTAGAAAGCGAGATCTCTCCAGCGTAGAAATATAATTTAAGCCCTAAATGATTTCAGCATTTTCACCAGCTACTTACCCCAAGACTCATTCTTAAAAGTAAAGACATTTTTTTGACAAGAAGCTATAGAGTACAACAGCTACCCAAGTCACCATCGTTTCTTCACCTCAACGCGCCCCAGTAGAAAAGCAGGATGGAGAGCTCCAAAAAAAATAAACACAGGTGAGAAGGGAGGGATTAAAGGAGCACACATGTTATGCAGTAGTATTTTAGTTAATAGATGTTACAGTGTTCTATTGTTGTTTAAACGGAAAGAGAATCCAAAAGGTGTCAAGTACCAGGTCCACAGGTTGAGAAGGCATTACGCTCCTGAGGAGTCCAGGTAAGCGTTACATGAATGAACTGAAACAACTTGAAAGTACTTGTGAATACTGATATCGAGTGAACTGAAACTATTTGAAAGCACAGAGTGAAAACTATTGAAGGCATTTGTGAATGCCGTACATAGTGAAAAGTCAATTGAAAGCTCACAAATGGAGGGAAAGTAAAGTAGTGCATGAAAGTGAAGTCAAAGGAGATAATGGGCCTCATTACGAGTCCGGTGGTAACCACGGCGGTAAAACCGCCTGGTTACCGTTACCGCCGGACTCGTATTACCATTCCGCCTCCGTGATTCCCGGAATTACCAGGGCATTACAACCCCGGTTTTCCGGGAATCACGGAGGCGGAATGGTGTTAATCCCCATTCCCATCGAGTCCTATGGGACTCGATGGGAATGGGGATCATGGAAACACCGGCAGCATCTCGTAATGCTGCCGGTGTTTCCTCGTCCGCCTGCAGGCGGGCGGTGTTAAACCCGCCAGGTCAGACCTGGCGGGAACATCACCTCCCGCCTGCAGGAGTCGAGATCAGGCGGCCCGGAAACAACGGTGGCGGCGGGTTTACCGCCACCGTTATTTCCGGACCGCCTGAGTTATAATGAGGCCCAATGAGTGGTTGCAAATCCAAGGTAAGACCAAGGAGAGTATGAACTTTACAACTAAAAGGGTGGCCCAAAGTCAAGAGGGGCCCAGGCATTGCAAGCTGAGAAAAGCGTATGTTGGCAAAAGCCATAGGAGTACAAACTAAAGTTACATGGTGGCTAAACCAGCCACAGGACAGTGTCTAAAGAGTTGGACACCAAGGAACCAACTAAGCATCATGGTCAGATGTAAACAATGGCTTAAGGTTCATGGAAGCAGTATGAAGGGGTATCAGTTTCCTGACCTGTAATGGGTGAACCGTGTGGTCAGACATCTGCGCCTAGACCGAGTGCCCTAGTTGGAAAAAGCCAATGAAAGTATGTTTGAAGTCAAGCTCATGCGTTGCCATATTCTTGTGTAGGAAACTGAAGTTAAGAAACAGAACTGTGTTCATTTTGAAAGCTGGACGTTTTTAACTCCCGGCGAAGGGAACCCTGACTTGGGAAGTGTCCCAAGTAACTGTATTATTTTTTGGAAGCAAGAAGGTTTCAACTCTTGGGGAAGGGAATCCCAATATTCTGAGAACTATTTTGAACTTGGGGAAGGGGAACCTGATCCTAAACCAAGAAGAGCTGGAGGGAGCTCTGTACTTTTTGTTAAACACTATTCTTTTGAGGCTGACATCCCTACACATTTTATACAGATAGTTGTGAGGGCAAGTTTAGGTTCTGGACACATACAGATACTTGATTTTGACATTCTGACACAGACTATGCTTAGTTTTCTTTAGGTAGGGAAATCCCACCTTATCATAGGGCAAGTTAGGCCTTACTCCAACCCACATTTTAAGTTAAAGGAACTTGTTTTGAGAACAAATTTAAATCTGTTGTGTGAGTCTTGTTTTATGATGCCATCACAGATTTTAAAGGAGAAAAGAGGAGAAACATGACGCAGGCAGAATATGAGAAAAGTAAATGTTATAGTTGTGGGAACCTAGGACATTTTGCAAATTCTAAGTCATGTCCTGCCATCAATTAGAAGTGCTCAAATTGTGGAATGAAGGGTCATTTTGCAGCCATGTGGCAGAGATAAAATAAGGTATTGTGCATTCAGGAGGAGGACAAGGATAGTTCTGATGAAGTGAGAGTTGGGATAGTACACAAAGCTGTGGAAGATTACTCTACAATGAAGTATCCTAGCTGAAGTATAAGAACAGATGGCATTTTCGTTAAGGTGATGGTGGATAGCTGTTCACCATACTCGATAATAACGGAGAGTAGGTGCAGGAAATTGCAAGAGCCTGGATTGAAAGGAAGTTTACAGAAGTCAAACATTAGAAATCCTCGAGGTTTTGAGGGGTCAAGGATCCATATGGTGGGAATGTTGTAGTCAGTGGTAGAGTACAAGTGCAGGATGGCAGTAATAAATATATATATATAGCGAAGAAGGGAGTTGACGTGTTGCGCTGGTGGGGCCAAGCTGCCCTTGGGATTTGGTTGGACCCAAGAAAATAAGACCCAGTCATGTTCGTGAAAGGAAGCAGAATGGAAGAGGTACTGTTTCCACAAGTGTTCACTAACAAGATTTGGTGTTTGTAAGCCTGTGCACATAAGATCTTAATGAAGGATGGAACAAACTTTGACAGGTTCTGATTTCTGTCAAAGGGGAAGTGAAAAGGGATTGGAAAGGCTGGTAAAGGAAGAGGTCATTGAGCACATTGAATCAGCTTAACGGGTTAGCCCAATTGTAGTGGCAATGAAGAAAAATGGTAAGGTCAGGGTATGTGTGGACCTAAGAGACGTGAACAAGAGCATTGTGGTGGACAATTTCCTTATGCCAATTATTTCAGAGATGCTGAATTGTGTATGAGATGCTGCTTTGTTTACGTCATTGGATCTTTCAGCTGCGTATTACCAAATACCTTTGACACAGCACTGTAGAGCACTGATGTTGTTCATCACTCCTTTTGGAGCTTTTTTCATTACTGCATGATGCAGTTTGGGTTGGCAGCAGCTGCATTTTAAAGAGTTTAAAGTCGAATCCTCAAAGGAGTACTGCAACACTTGTACATCAAGATGACATCTTGGTAAACCGGAGTGATGCAGTGGAGCATGATAAACGGTTGCATGAAGTGTTGGGCAGGTTGAGATATAAGCGTCTAACCATTGAAGCCAGCAAGTGCAGGTTCAGGGCGAGTGAGGTGGAGTATCTTGGGCATGTGGTTAGGGGTATGGTTTATAGGCCTAAAGAGGATGCGATGAGAGCCATCAAGGATGTGCCCACCCCAAAGAATGAGGATGAGGTTTGAGTGTTTTTGGGGATGGTAGAATTTTACAAAAAAATGATAAAGAATTTCTCTGCAATTGTTGAAGAAGGGCTTTGTGTCACGATTCATGCCCCTGGTCATAATGGCCAAACCAGCCTTTCGGTTGGGGCCAGGTTACAGGCTTCCATTGTGGCCTCAAGGGCCACAAAACACCATCAGGGACTCTCTTGGAGCCAGTCCTGGAGCCTTTGGCACCAGGCTCATACTGTTATGTGAAGGACAACCTTTGGATTGTGACTTCAGTTAACATGGAGGCACTCACATAGCTCCGTTCCAAAGAACTGCTATGCGGTCTAGTGTTTCGGGTGTGGCTGGGCCTGGGACTACTTTACCTAGAACTACTTTACTTGGGCTATATAAGCCACACCCAAACAGCAGCACATGCTTCGTGTTATTCTGCAGTTAGCAACGTAACGCTCACCGTGTCCAGTTCTGATCTCCAGTGTTTCTTGCATCCTGCCACGTGCGGAATCCTGTATCTGGAAGAAGAACACCATTATTCAGAGCTTACCTGTAAGTAGCAGCTTGGCTTTGATCTTGAATCTTCCATCTTCAAACTACCACCAGCTGCTCACCTGAATACACGCGATCCGGGGATTCTTCATCACAACGCCACATCCATCTTCGGAACGCTGTAGCAACCTGAAAAAGACAAAGAGACATTATTAGTGAGCGCTCGCCCACGGCCACGCAAGGACAACGAAAACCTCCTTGATCTCGGAACATCACAGCGGCCCGGAACATCATAACGACCTGCAAAGGAAGCAGCGTAGGCACAGCTCAGCAAAAAGAAAAGGCAAGAAAGCGCTGCGCACCGCGCATTCACTACCCTGCTGGGATTCTCATCCTATACAGCACGGCAGCGCCAAAACTCTCCAACTCATCTGAGGGAAAGAAACTAGAGACATTAATAACAACAAAAAGGCCAAAGAGGAAAAGGGCAAGGTAAAAGACTGTAAAACAGTAGTACCTACATCATCAAGCAAATCGGAGTCACAGCAGGCCTGGACCCGAACACGGGGCAATGCACCATTGAAGCAACTAGGTTGCAGAACGCCCACACCTCCAACGCGCCACTGTACAGAGATGCAGGACGGAGAGCACAGCATACCTAATATTAAGGTGAGGAGAGGGATTAGACTTAAGGGAGGAATTCGAGGCTGAGGGTGGTGGGAATGAATCCAAGAGAGACTTTTAAGCCTTATATCCAGTTCTCCTGTATTGCAGGCGCTATCCACGTCCAACACACTATTAAGGGAGAGGGTTTGAGAGTGCTAGTCTTCCATCCAGGGCTGAATGGCGTCCCTGTGGATATCAGGTGAGCGTAGCACTTTGCATTTGAGTGGGATGCCGGTTGCCAGTAAGCGAGGATTGAGACTAAATTTGGCATATGTGAGGTGAAGAATTTGGGAGGATTTAGGATAGAAGATTTATCTGTGATAACCGTTGATACCAGTGTAAGTGTGATGTTCTGATAAACTAGATCTTTTATACTGGTAATAACATGTCATTCCACATAAACAAAAGGACTCACCAATAGGTAGTTTTTCTCGTGAATGTTCTGTTGTGTGATCAAGCCGAAGGAGGTGATAATAGAAATCCCCCTGAGTTCCCTCGCTCTACCCTTAAGGTCAAATAAGCCAGGCAAAGAGAGGGAATCCGGGGAAACCCTCTAGGGGAATAAAACCCTGCGTCTTCTGGTTGGCGGTTACCTCGGATGGAATATGTGCAGGAGCACGGTCCTGACGGGTCTCCCACTGTCTAGACAGAAAAAGTAGGGCAAATAAAATGAAGATATAGTAGGATGAAAGTTAAATCAGAATACAGTATAGTTAAAGAACACTATCAAGGCAGAGGTTTACCCTTTTTGACGACTATAGAAGTTAATGTGCCAAATTGCCGGAAAGCAGAGACTCTAATCAGTCACTGTTAAAGAAATCGTAGATTAGATAAGGGAGGAAGAAAGGAACAATGAAATGTTAGATAGGTTGAAAGTATACCTGATAGTGAAAGCAGAACCGCCTGGCTGAGATGGAGGCAGCTGAGAGAGTCACAAACGGAATCCGAAGACCCCCGAAAGCCAGAAAGTCTCAGCGTTAGCTGAATAAACAAATGGGCAAGATTAGCTTGTTGTAAGATTGAATTGGAGACCATAAGGGGGCAGAACCTATCTTACGAACCAAAGAGTCGGGAATTGTAAACTTGGAAGGATCATGACACAGAGCTTGGGGAACCGTGTGCGTCTGCGATATGAGGGAGATTGGTTTCGATGCGACTCGAATTGTTTCCCTGAAACGTAATCGTACCGCAGCAACGATCTGATGTAAGGAGACAGAAGGTAGATTAGCAGAGAGAGTTTAAGGAAGTTGATAGCAAGAATATAAGCCTAGTGTTGCACTTACGAAGCGTTGTGTAGAGAGAGAGTAGCAACGCGTCCGCGCGTTGGGAAGGAAGCCTGAAATGCAGTGCTCTGCAAAGGGCGTGTAACCTCACGTTCCTCCGACGCCTGACAGACTAGAATGTTGCAAGCAGAGCAATCTGCCATCTTGGGATAAAGGGCGGACGAAACGCTCCTCTGAGACCAACAATGCCAGAGGGACCAGCACCTTCTGAGAGATATGACAGTATGCGCCCTCCTAAGGGCCGGTGCACAGGGTTTCCCAGGATGGCACCGATAGAAACGGCGTAACAGAAGTAGTGTGTGGACTGCTGATGCGGGCTCCCACGTTCACTCTGCTTGTGAATAACCGCGCCAGTCCACGAGGTATTGAAGGTGACCTCTGTGTAAATGGGAATCACAAATCCCAGCCACTTCATACTGCGGTCCTGAAGGAGTGGAGATAGGAGGAGGAAGGTTGCCCTGATGTCTACCATATCGGTCCAACATGTCCTTCTTGAGCTGGGAGACGTGAAAGAAAGGGTGAATCTGTGACCATGATGGAGGAAGTTTGAGACGAAAGGCAGCAGACCCCCACACTTTGCAGGATATAAAATGGGCCAAAGTATTTTGGAGACAGTTTTGAAGGCATCAAATTACGTGGCAAAAATCGTGACGCCAACCACACCTTGTCCCCAGGCACTATCTGCGGAGCCGGGGTACGGCGTCTATCAGAAAAACGCTTGACACGTTCTTGAGTGAGAGAGGCTCTAGCAGACCGATGACCGTTATGTATATCCAATAGTAGACTATCCACATCTGGGAATCTAGATGTTGAGGCTAGACCCACTGGGAGACAGGTAGGGTGAAAACCATATGAACAGAAGATGGGACTGGTGTTTAAAGCTGTATGACGAGAGTTATTGTAGGCAAATTCTGCTAGTGGCAACAATTTGCACCAATTATCCTGGGAGCCTGAGATGTAGCAACTGAGATATCCTTCTAATGTCTGATTGAGTCGCTCGGTCTGCCCGTTGGTCTGTGGATGGAATCCTGAGCTGAGAGCCCTGGTGATGTTGAGAATCTTACAGACCTATCGCCAGTAACGTGAAGTGTACCTCGGTCCGAGACGATGGTGTCTGGGAGTACATGTAGTGTAAAAATGTGTGTAATAAATATTCGAGCCATTCTTGCCGTTGTGGGTACACGTGGAAGAGGAACTAAATGAGCCATCTTAGTGAAATAGTCTACTACAACCATGACTGTTGTGCAACCATCAGAAACTGGTAAGTCTACCACGAAATCGGTCGAGATCATCTGCCACGGACGTACCGGGATGGGCATGGTGGAGAGAAGACCCATAGGAGCACAACAAGGAGTTTTGGTTTGTAAACCAACCGAGCATGATGAAACATAGTCCTGAACGTCTCGGTCTAAGTTTGGCCACCAGAAATGTCGCCGGACCAGTTCCGAAGTGTTTACTATCCCTCGGTGTCCTGCCATCTGTGAATCATGACATAAGTGTAGCACTATTTTTTGGAGATCCTGGGAAAAAACAAGCCTCATAGCGTTCATTGTAGAAGGATCGGAACTGTGGAGTCGTAAGGTGGCTTCAGACACCAGTTGAAGAAAGGCAGTTACAGCATTCAGGAATTGAGCCCTGGGATGGCATGACGAGCCCCTAATAAGAGATGTCGCCGCTCCTTGAAGGCACATTTGATAGCGAGCAGTTCTTTATCGAGAACAGTGTAGTTTATTTCAGGCCGTGAGAGGGTTTTTGACAAATAGTCCACCGGGCATTCCAATCCTTGATCATTTTCTTGAAGGAGGACGGCCCCTGAAGCGTGGTGAGATGCGTCCGATTCTACAATGAATCTCTTTGTCTGATCTGGAGTGACTAATATCGGACTGGACACAAAACGCCTGTTAATATTCTCAAATGCTAGTTGAGCCTCTTCTGACCAACGGAACACCACACCCTTTTTTAGAAGTGCAGTCATTGGTAAAATCATCTCGGAATAGTTTGGTATGAAGCGCCGATAAAAATTGGCGAACCCCAGGAACCTCTGTAGGTCCTTAACACAACCAGGAGATGCCCATTGAGTGATAGTAGAGACCTTTCGGGGATCCATAGATATCCCTTGAGCTGATAGAATATACCCCAAATATGCCACCTCCTCCTTGTGAAACTCGCACTTATCAAGTTTGCAATACTGATGGTTATCGGCTAGCCTCTGAAGTACTTCCCTGACATGTTGAGTGTGATTTTTGATGGATGAAGAGAAGACCAAAATGTCATCTAGATAGACAATGACTGAATGGAGGAGAATGTCAGAAAAAATGTGATCCATGAAGCGCTGGAAGACAGCCAGAGCATTTGACAGTCCAAAGGGCATTACGCGATACTCATAATGCCCGAAAGGTGTTCTGAAAGCCGTCTTCCATTCGTCTCCCTCCCGACGGAGATCTAGCTTTGTGAAAATGGTGGCTCCCTTCACTGCCTCCAACATATCAGGGATCAAGGGCATTGGGTAACGATCTGGAATCGTAATCTTATTTAGGCCGCAGAAATCTATACAGGGTCTGAGTTCTGTAGTATTCTTCTTAGGGATAAAAAATAGCGATGCCCCTGCAGGAGATGTGGATTCCGCTATTAGGCCGTTACGTAAATTCTTTTGGAGGTACTCCTTGAGAACCTCCTTTTCTCAAGAGGTTAGAACATACATACGACCAAAAGGAATGGGGGATTCAGGCATTATTTCTATGGCGCAGTCGTCCCTCCGATGAGGTGGTAATTCTGCGTACTCTGTATTTGTGAATACTGTACAAAAAAGACTGATAGACTTCCGGAATTTCCTGGATGTGGTAGAGTACAGTAGTTTTTGATCCCTTGTCCTTAAAAGAAGAGCCAGAATGAATTCCCACGGCGCCTCCTAATAGGCAGTTTGCGAGACAGTGTTCCGAACCCATGAAAAATGTTCCTGCGGTCCAGTTGATCTATGGGTTATGAACCCTAAGCCATGGTAGCCCCAATATTATCGGATAGTGAGCTGTTCGGATGACGTCCAGAATGATGGTTTCAGTATTGGACATTATATTCATCTGCAACGGCTGAGTCTGTTCCTTAATGGGGCCAGAAACCAACAGGCTACCATCCACCGACTCGACAGGAATAGCTATTGGTTTTAATGAACAAGGGATTCCGTGTTTGTTAGCCCAATGATAGTCGACAAAGTTGCCTGCTGCTCCATTATTGACCAAAGCGGGCACAACCACAGGTTTTGAAGACTGCCACTTAAGAGTGACACGTAAAACAACCATGAGAAGTTCTGGGTTTTCTGTAATCTGAGAAGTCATATGTGAAGGAGGGGAACCGCTCATTGATTCCCTAACCGTGGTTCCCCTGACGGTAGGGTGCGAGCGTTGCCCTCTCTTCTGTAGGGTGCTATGGGACAATTTTGTACAACATGGTCTTTCGTTCCACAATACATACAGAGTCCTTGGAGACGTCGTCTATTACGTTCTTTGGGGGACAAGGGTCCTCGTGCTGCTCCTATCTGCATAGACTCATCAGGTGGGGCTTTAGCAGCTGTTACAGTGTAGTCAGAAGGATAACGGGTACTTCTAGGTCTGCGTCGTTCTCTGTGCCGCTCTTGCAAATGATGATCCATTTGCATTACCATGGAAATTAGTTCTGCCAGATTAGGAGGACTGGGAACTCGAGAAACCTCATCTTTCAGCTCCGCGTTTAGGCCCCGTCGAAAAAGTGTTATCAGTGCATTATCGGCCCAGTAAGTTCCTGCTGCTAATTGTTTGAACTTGGTGATGTAAGACAATATGTCTTGAGATCCCTGTCTAAAGTCTAGTAGTTGCTCCTGCGCTGACACTGAGACTACTACCACACATGCCAGAATTGGTCCTCCCAGATCAATCAGGCTTCATCCCAGGTAGAACCACACACCACCATCTATGCAGCCTGTTCACTATCATGCATCATATAACCCCTGAAATACCTGTAGTTATACTATTGGACATACAAAAGGCCTTCGATACTTTAGAATGTAACTTTCTATTTGCAGTCCTTCAAAAGGTAGGGGCATGACAGAGATTTTATGGTGGCACTCCTATGCAAGGCACTGACAGCCAGGGTATGTACGGCTAGCATTCTTTCATCCCCTGTATGTGTATCAATAGGTACAGGCAGGGGTGCCCATTGTCACCCCTGATGTTTGCAATTGCAATGGAGCCTCTGGCTCGCATCTTGAGAGAGAGGCATAAGAACAGAGTTGTGATTTTTTATGCTATACAGAATCTGGTGTCAGTGTATGCAGATGATTTCTTAATTTATATGAAGATCCGAGCTGAGAATTTAGCACCTATACTATATATGAAAAAAGGTAAATTCATTCAGTAAGATCTCTGACCTGAACGTGTGTACCCTGCCAAATCCAAAGTGTTCCCACTTATAAGCTGCAGCCCTGTCACTGGTCAATTAATGTGGTGCACTGAAACAGTGGGCCTCATTACGACCCAGGCGGTAAGGGGTTTACGGCGGCGTAAACAGCGCCGACCCTTACCGCCTGATTCCGAGGTCCCTTAGCGCCATGGAGGATTTAACACCTGCTTTTAGCAGGTGTTAAATCCATGGCGCTAAGAGACCTTGTTGTTAATTACGCCACCGTAATTTACGGTGGCGTAATTAACGCCTTCCCCACTCCCATTATGCCCTATGGGGCAAAAATGGGAATGGGGAAGGGTAAATGGGTTAATGGGGACTTACCGCCCCGCCAACCTCGGAATGGGGTGGTAAGTCCGCCAACCACCATGGCGTAAACGTAGTTTACGCCATGGTGGTAAAGGTACGACCCAGGCGGTAACTTACCGCCTGGGTCGTAATGAGGCTTGGGAATACATTTGACGTATTCCCACAACCGCACACTCTCCATTAACCATGCTGCCCTATTAACCCAAGCGAAACTGAATTTTAAAAAATTGTCCAATCTCTCTTTCAGGGAAAATCCCGATTATACGCATGGTTGTCCTGCCTAGGTGGTTATACTAGTTTATCAGTATACTGATCAAAATAAGTGCTGCTTTCTTTTTTTTTCCCAAAGATTCTTTTTATTGGTCAGACATCGAATGTAATTATCAGAGCTTATTTGTGAACTTAACAGAAGAAAATAAATAACAAAAACTATAACAGTAAAAGTCCTTGGGTGGGAGGAGGGGCCAGAGGGAAAAAAGGGCGAAGAGCAGATTTCACTTTATGCTTTGTTTAGGAAGAGGATGCGCATCGAAGTGCTCGGTCGAGGTACTCTTGTGGTGGAGGTTCGTAAGAGAGCTTGAGCAGAGGAGTCTGGAATGTCCTTCAAGCTCTAGTTCGGCAGCGGGGCCTCGGTTGGTGCTTTCTTCCCTCCTATTGACTCTTTTTTAGTCCTGCTTCTCCATCCATCGAAGGGTTGGGGGTTTTCTTGCCACTCCTGGGAGTTGCTGCGTATAATCCAGGAAGGGGGCCCATGTATGGTAGAACTTGTTCATATTACCAAAACGGCAGGCTGTAATTTTTTCTGCCGCTACTTTGTCCCAATACTTAGACCACCACATTTGGATTGCTGGGCCTTCAGGGTTTTTCCATAATCTTGCTATTGAGATCTTCGCAGCCGTTAGTAAATGCAAGCACAGGTCTGCTATACGGCCGGTTAGTGGAAATTGACCTTCGCCTCTAGCTCCAAGTAGGAAAATGCCTGGGTCCCATGGGATTGTGAGACCTGTGATCAGTGTGATTTGTTCAAGGACATTTTTCCAAAACTGTGTGGCCTTGGGACATGACCACAGGAGGTGGAATAGCGTGCCTGTGTCCGAGCATCCTCTCCAGCATTGTGGAGGAATAGTGGGGTTACATTTGTTGCGGATCTCCGGTGTCCGGTACCACCTGTAGCAAACTTTAATTGCCCCTTCTTTGTTGGTTACACAATTAGAGCTTTTGTGCGCTCAGGTCCAGATGCAGTCCCACTCTTCCGGTTCGATGTCTCTGCTTATGTCTTTGTCCCATTTCAGCATGTAGGCCTCTTTTTGGCTTAGATCTGTTCTGTCTAGGAGCCTGCATAGGGTGGAGATTTTCCCAGTGGGTGGGTGGGTGTGGGGGGGGGGTTGATGTGAGCGTTCGCTCTAGTGCTGTTAATTCTCTGCTTCCTTTTTTCCTTATTGCCTCTTGGGATGGCCAATGTCTGAGTTGTACATACCGGAACCTCTCCGTCTGTCTCTGGGACCTGGAATTTGGTTTTGCAGGTTTCAAAATTTTGTGGGACTCTTAGCGAGGACGTCTGCAATGTTCCTCAGCCCTCCTTCCTTCCATTTGTCAAAGTTGTTTGGAGTGATTCCCTGTGTGAAGTCCAGGTTGTCCCAGATAGGGAAGAGGGGGCCAACGGTGCTTCTGCAATTCCACTGGCGAGCTTCCCTTTTCCAGCACACCACCGTGTTTCTTGCTGCTGGTAGGGGGCCCGAGTTCAGGCGATCCCTGGGTATCATCATGTGTGGAAGCGATTCTATTGGGCTCTGCCACCAGTCTTCTTCCTTTTTTGCAACTGATTGGGGCGTCCTACCATCGGTATTTGGGTGCTTACATAAACTTTTTGCAAACATATTCATCTTTTTTCATGTAACCCAAAGACAGGACTATCTCTGCCTTCATAATTTTATAATCACCTTGATTTGAAATAGAACAACACTTAGACTAAATTGTGTTCATACAGCATTTATTATTTTGCTGTAGATAGATTTTTTCTTTTTATCTTTTTTGTCAAAACCTTTTTAGTTTCTCTATGACATTTTTGTAATTTGTTCAACCTTTCACAACAATAACAAATAACAAAAATAGAACGTGAAGTGACATTTGTGTTCAACAAAAACCATAAGTACCATAGATACCTCATCACTTTGCATACATTGATTTCACATGTTCAAGGTTCATAGTTATTTCACATGCATTATATGCAAAGAAGACAAATAGTTAGAGGTGAGCTAGGCTAAAGACAGGTCAGAGCTCCAATGGTATCAGGGAGTGCTGCATGTCACACTCCTGGGGAATGTGTTAGGTAATACACTCCTTTGTAAGGACCTCTCTGATGTATAATATGCCAGGCAGAAGGAGGACCCAGTGGTTAGTCAATATGTCAGGCAGAAGGGTGACCCAGTGGTTGGTCTACGTCAGGATGCAAATCGAAGCCATGTGTTCTTGATAAGGACTGTAAGGGCACAAAGGGTGCGGCGTCTAGTGACGTTTCGGCTTGTAGGGTAGGTAAAACAGCCTTCTTCTAGGGCCAGGACAAGCTTTAACCAGCGGTATTGGTTGGTGCTTGACTTCCTTGCGAAGGCCTGCGAGAGCTGCGCTGCGAGGCAGTGCCTGGCCACGTCCGGGACCCCAAGCCGGCGACCGCCGAGCCCCGAAGCATAATTTGCCTGGTTATGCACGGATTCTTTTTTTCCCAGACGTATTTCAGGATGCTCAACTGTAGCTTCTGGATGTCCTTCTTACTGGGAGGGCTAGGCAATAGTAGATCAGTCTAGGGATTAGATTCATCTTCAGTGCGGTAATCCTTCCGAACCACAATATGTCTTGCTTCTGCCAGCGTGCCAGGTCGTTCCTCAGATCTTTGATCAGTGGGGGGAAGTTTACTTTGTGTATTCTTTCGGTATTGCTTGGTAACTGGACTCCCAAGTAATTTATCTGAGATTTCGCCCATGGGGTCGGGTAATTGGCTGCTAGCGCTTTCTTGAGCTTTCGCAGCACGTTGATACTCATTGCTGTTGATTTTGTGAAGTTTACCCTAAATCCTGAGGCCTCCCCAAATGCTTCTAATTCTTGCCACAGCGCCTTCATGGATGCCTCAGTTCAGGTAACAGTCAGTAGGACGTTGTCAGCATATAGGGCTGCTTTGTAGGATTCCCCTTTGACTTCCCGCCCGTGTATTGACGGGTTGTGGTGTATTCTGCTGGCAAATGGCTCCATTGAGAGCGCAAATATGAGGGGAAATAGGGGACATCCTTGTCTAGTGCCTCTGTTGATTTTGTCCGATCTCGCACCGTTCATTCTGAGTATCGTGGAGGGGTTTTGATAGTTAGCTAGCGTCCATTTCACAAATTCTGGACCGAATCCATAGTGCTGTCGGGTCTCTCTTATGTAGCCCCAATCTAGAATGTCGAAGGCTTTGTGTGCATCGAGTGATAAGACTGCTAGTTCCAACCCAGTCCTGTTTGCTGACTCAATTATGTTTATGGTTCTTCTAATGTTGTCCTGTGTGTTGCGGCCCGGGATGAAACCCGTTTGGTCCGTGTGTATTATGTCTGGGAGGATATGCGCCAATCTGGCCACTAGGATTTTCGCGAACATTTTGGCGTTGTTGTTTGACAACGTGATGGGTCTGTACGATGAGCATTGGTCCCTGCATTTCCCGGGCTTCGGTATTAGGACCGTCAGCGACTCCTCCATGGATGGGGTGGTGGATCCCGTTGAGAGAAATTAGTTGTAAAGTATTGCTAGTTGGGTGCCAAGGATGTGGGCAAATTTCTTGTAGAATTGGGTTGTGAACCCGTCTGGGCCTGGGGCCGTGTTTTTCAGGGAGCCAATTGGGTTATCTCCTACCTCCTCAGCTGTGATTGGGCGTTCTAGGGATTCCAGTTGGGGATGCAGTATACCTTTTTGGGCGGTGGCTAAGTATTGCAGCTGAGTAGTCTTGGCCGTAGGGTGGCCAGTCATGATTCCCTTGTGATATTCTGTCATTAGTTCCAATTTCTCCAAGTTTGTGTGGCAGGATTTGCCATTCCAGACTAATAAGCTCTGGATGTTGTTCCGTTTGTGCAGTTTCTTAAGTTTGTGCACCGCAAATAATAAAATTGTTTGGTATACGCCAGGGCTCTGGCTGATCGGTCTGCTAGATGCATTTCCAATGTCGCTTTCACTTTTTTGAGTTCTCTGCCTGTTGTTGTGGTTTGGCGTCTTTTGAAGATGCTCTCCAGCGACCTTCTCCTCCAATTTAGCTTGCTTGTCGTCTGTGCCTTGCCGTGGAATTGATCGCCACCCCTCTGATTACTGGCTTCATAGCATCCCAAATGATCGCCTTTGAGATATAGTTTGTTGTATTCTCCTTGAAGTCGTTTGTGAGGGCTTCTGCTAATTCCATGCTCGTTGCTATGTCCGCCAGGATCTGGTCTTGCGTCTTCCAGTATTTTTGCAGGGCCTCCGGGAAACCCTGCACTTGTAGGCGCATGGTCTGATATGGCTCTGTGCCCTATTTGTATGTTCTCCACGCATGGGAAGAGAGTGCTGGATGCCAGTAGCAGGTTAATCCTTGAGTACCCTTTGTGAGCTTGCGAGAAGAATGTGTAGTCCCTTGCTACCTTGTTGGATAGTCTCCAGATGTCGATGGTCTCTGTTTCCCTTAGGAATTCTGCCATGCCCAACGCTTTGATGAAGTCCTCTCTGGTTTGGGGCAGTGTTTTATCAAGATTAGGGTCCGGCGTTAAGTTAAAGTTGCCACCGATTAGTAGGCGGCCCTTGGTGAAGGCTGCAATGATTGGGAGGATAGTGCACAGAAATTGGTCTTGCGTGCTGTTCGGGCAGTAGATTACTGCTAGGGTGATGGGCAGTTCGACCAGGAGACCTTTCAGTAGGAGATATCTCCCCTCCGGGTCTCTTTTGACTGTGACTTGAGTTAGTGGCAGGTCTTGGCTAAGCAGTAGGGCTGCGCCTCTTTTCTTTTGACCTGATGAGGCAAAGTAACATTTTGAGTAACTCTGAAAGTTGACACACTTCTCGTCAGCTGCCAGGAGGTGGGTCTCTTGTAGGCAGATGATGTCTGCTGCGAGCTTGGAGAGCCTGCGTTCAGCCGACTTCCTCTTGCCTGGGGCATTTAGGCCCTGTACATTCTAGGTTGTCATGGTGAGTTCCTTGTCATGGGAACTCATTGGGGCATTGTCCAGTTGCTTTGTGTAGTGTTCCCCGTAGCTCTTGCGGGCCGCCTAATGCCGTCCCGCTGACTGGGTTGCTTCCTGATGGTAAGATTGTCTTGCTGCCTGAATTGCATATCTGTAAGTACTGCCCCCTATTGAGTGCTTCCTCATTTCCCCATGCCGTCTCGAAGTCCCTCCAATCCCACCCCCTCTGCCCCCCAATTAACAAACAGGTTTTCCGGGCCAGACTTCAACCAACAGGGCATCCGGCTAGGCCAACGCAACCAACTCGGGTAGAGGCGACAGCACCTCTGATGATTCTGGTGAAACTGTAGGTTGATCCATTAGCGTTTCATAAGTTTCTCTAGTTGCATATTTTGCTGTGAGGGATATGGCTCCTCTGTGCCCTCTTGGGGAGTCGAGTCATCTAGGAGCCAGTGTGTCTAGTAGCGTGGAGGTTCATCTGAGCTGCTCGGTCCTTCTTATGCGGGTCGCATTAGCTGCGTCCGTTTCATAGTGGACTTAGGCTTTAGTGGTTTGGGGCGCCTTTGGAGTTTGGAAAGGCAGAGGTTCCACCATTAGCGGTTATTTGTTCTTTTTGTGCTTGGATGGGGGGCCTCTCACTCTGCGTCGGCCCTCTGCCCAGGACCAGGATCTCAAGGATTCCCTTTGTGCACCTTCCATGGTGGGAGCTCCCTTGTCGAGTTCGTCCTCCTCAGCCTCTGGGTTCATAAAGCTTTCCGCTTCCCATGGGGAGAGGACGTGCTTGGACTTGCCTTCCCATGTGAAGGTGAGGGCCGTGGGAAAATTCCAGCGGTATATGATCTTTCTCTCGCTGAGCCATTCCGTCATGGGTTTCAGAGCTTTTCTCTTTGCCATTGTGACAGCTGCCAGATCTGGGTACAAGGAAATTGCAGCATCTCTAAAGTGTATGCGGACCGAGCTCCTGGCTTCCCACATTATTTCTTCCTTAGCTTTGTAAAAGTGTACTCTTGCCAGTACATCTGATGACGAGGAGGTGCTTTGCTTCAATCACATTCTGTGCACTCTGTCGAGTTCTAGTGGGGATTCATCTGGGAGGGTCAGGATGAAACAGAATAGGTCGTTGACATAGGCCCCCAACTCCTCGTCAGAGATTGATGCCGGGATTCCCCTCAGGGGGATGATGTTGTGCCTAGAACGATTCTCTGCATCCTCCTGCTTGGCTTCAAGTGCTTCACATCTGGCCTTGAGCACTGCAATTCTATGCTCTCCGTCCCCAATTTCAAAGTTTTGTTCATAGAGTGTGGTTTCAATTGCCACTGTTCTGGATTCTATTTCCCCCACTCGCTTGTCCAGGGTTGAGATCTTGCTCATTACCTCTTCAGTCCCGTTTTGATATTCCTTGGTGATGGCTGATAGTAGTTCTTGGAGATCCGATTTCGTGACTGTTTGTGTTGCCTGCTCGGGGCCTGGTTCTGGGTGGTTACTTAGCGCCATGCTTTCGTTACGCTCCCCCGTCTTGACTTCTCCGACATTGGGGTTGTCAGTAGTGCAGCAATGTCAGTCTGTTTCATTGACTTGAGGTTATTGGTCATTGTGCTTTGGCCGCTCCTGCTCTAGGGGGAAGGAACTGTGCTGTCAGTGCCCCGTCCCTTGCTTGTAGAGTTCAGTTATCAATATCCACTGTGTTCGTGTTCTATTCCCCCTTTGGATGTTGTTATCCTGGTACCAAGCGCCGCCCCGGATGTACTCGCGAATGTTTGTGGTGAGGCAGTGGGCTTTTAGGCTATCAGAGGCACCGCCAGCCACTTTGACAAATAGGGGTTAGGCTATGAGCAATAGCTGTTCTGGGCGGGTAGTTCCAAGCCCTGGGGTTGTTGGCACATCGCTGCTCCTGGTGTTCTTATGACTCAGGCAGATAGACTACTGGTTTCCGGGTTGCCGGAGTAATGGCTGCGGCCTGGTGTTAGTGTTTTGATCTATTTATTTTTTTTTAAATCTTTTTATTGGCATTTTTTATCATACATTACAGGGAGATTTGAATTTAACAACATTACAGTTCCTCTGCCTATGCTCGTAACTAACTTGTCGTCTTAACTCAAACAACAAACAAACATAAACTGTCTTTGTTTAGTGTAGTAGGCTTTGTGGCCTCACAGTTTGTTCCGGGGTTATACCTTGTTCCGTTAGTGTGCTGCTTTGGGGTGGTGGCGAGAGCGGGACTGTTGTCAGTTTCCATTTACATTGTGTAAGTAACTTTTCCCTTTGTTTCCATGTGCTCAGGGGGGCCTGTCGTCCGATGGAAGGAACATGTCTCTTAATAAAGCCTTCCATGCCCCGAACGTGACGTTGTCTTCCTTTGCATTTCCAGCCGTCCCTTCCCCCCACGCCTCTCTTTCTGCAGCAGCCCGTCGCTCCATTTCTCCTTTCCACCTAGTTTATTGTGGGCCTGCTTTTGATTTCCATGCCATTGCTATTGTTCTCTTCGCCAGCATGCATGCCATGTCCATGAGTTTTGCAGTGTGCTTGATCTTGCTCCATCTGGGATACATGCCTAAGAGGCATTCCTTCGGGGACCAGGCAAATCTTTTGATTCCTGCTTTCTTACACGTCTGTTAAATTTTTACCCAGTGACTCCGCACCTTCCCGCACCCCCAAAACATGTTTATTAAATCAGCTTCTGTGTAGTCGCACCACGGGCATGTTGCACTTAATTGCTTGTTAAAGCCAGCCACTCTTTTCGGGGTCATATATTTTCTGTACAGGACATTCATTTGTATTAGTCTAAACCTAGCATTTCTGGATACCTTTTTCGGGTGTAACAGCACCCATTCCCATTCTTTGTCCCTGATGGTTTCGCCTAGGTCTACCTCCCACTTGTCTTTGAGAGCATTGCTACGAGGGTTGGGTCTATCGTTCAATTGGGCGTATAGTCGTGATACTGGTTTCCATCCGTCACTCAGATTGTATAACTCTGTCACCAGGAGATTCGTCAGCGGTTCTTCTGGCCAATCCTCCCATCTCGCTTTGGCCACATATCTGATCTTTTGGTACCATAGGAATTGTCCTTTTGGTAGCCCCTCCTTTTCATAAAGTGATTCTATTTCTCAGTATTTCCCTTGTTCGTACATGTCCCCCCATGTGTTTAAGCCCAGTGTTTCCCATTGTCTCATAGTTCGGAGGTCCTCCGATGTTTGACCTACCTCTGCCATTATTGGTAGTTCCGGAGAGTAGGGGTGCGCCAAATGTAAGAGGGTTTTGGTCCTGTTCCATATCTGTCTACCCAGTTTAGCCACCATTGGGATTCGACTCGTGTGGTCCTGGAGGGTCCACAGTATTTCTTTCAGGTGTGTCGGCGCTATCAGGTCTCGCAATAGGCCCGTTTCAGTAGTGGCCTTGTCCGACAGCCACCTGGTTACGTGGCTGAGTTGCACTTCAAGGTAGTACCACTCAAAGTCAGGGAGTTGTATACCTCCTGCGTTGTATGGGAGTGTTAGCGTGACCAGCGCCAGCTTGCGGCATGTCGTTCCCCATATGAAGTCTCTAGTCAGGGCATCCAAGCTTCTGAAAAAAGACAGCCTTATGTAGTAGCAGATATTTTGGAAATAATATAAAAACCGCAGTAGTATAATCATTTTGGTTATTGATGCCCTCCCCATCATTGAGAGTGGTAGCTTAGACCAGAATTTCATTGAGTTTTGGAGCCCCTGTATTACGGCCACTGTGTTTTGCTCATGCATGAGTTCTGGTGTGTGCCTGATTTTAACCCCTAGGTATTTGAACGTGTCCTCCTGCCACTGTATACCCACCTCCGGTAGATTTTCTGTGCCTGTCCCTTGTAAGCCTGCAAGCGGGAACATGCAAGATTTCTGTTTACTGAAGTGTATCCCGGAGTAGTGTGCAAAGTTAGCTAACATTTCCAGGAGTACCGGGGCATTAGCTCGCGTGTCCCTCAGGTAGAGCAGTACATCGTCTGCGTATAGTGAGATGATGTGAAATTCCCGGCCTATTTTTATCCCTGCGTCTCAGAACTGTTTTCTGATATACACCTCAGCTGGTTCTAATCCCAATATGTAAAGCATGGGCGACAAAGGGCAGCCCTGTCTGGTGCCCCTCTGTACTGGTGTTAGTGTTTTGATATGGATCAGGAATGACTCACACAGCGGTATTGGGCTACTTGTTGCCTGATATTTGTAGCGGGAGAGTTCCACTTGACTTCCCAGTAAGCCCCCCTTGGGGGAGAATGGATCCGCCCTGTGCTGTAAACCAGCCACCCGGGTGGTACGGCAGGTGCCGCCTTACCTCTTGCTGCTGCTCTGAATGTGCTTTCGCTGGGTGGAGGCTAGAGACTGCTGCAGGGACCAGGAGTGCCTTGTGGAGAGGAGAGGCTTGCTCTGCAACCCGCGTGGCTCGCCTTACCACTCCTTTGGGGTTCCCACCGGTGGAGTCTGCACCCCCACCAATCTCCAGTGTGTCGGCCGGTGTTGCCAGGATTTTCAGGTGCTTCAGGCCTGGCAGAGGATCAGCAGGGGCCTGAAGTGGGCTCCAAGATGGCCCAGGATCGGGTCAAAGTTGCCACTGAGGGCCATGTAGTGCCAGCCGCTGCAAAGCTTCCTGAGGATTCTGCGCTGGAGGTGTTGGTTATCCGGATTCTGGCGCAGGAGGCTCAAGCAACCAGGAGTCCCCACCCGGGCCACCCCAGGCTTGGGTGGTACTTGCCAGGGTTGGGAGGCGTTGTCACCCACGCCCGCTTTGCAGATTGATGTGCAGCGGGGGATGTGCTGGGTTTCCTTTAATTGTGGGTCTGGGTGGACGCAGTCACTGCCTTTAGGTACCGCTGCTGGCATCGTGTTTGGTCGCTGCCTTGGAGCTTAGGGCGAACGACCCGGCGGCAAGGGCCGTGTGCCTTCACTTGTGCTGGCTGTTCTGTGGTTCTGGCTGATAACACAAAAGTGGGGGTGGAGGCAACGGACTGGGCAGCTTGGTCGGGTTCCGCTGCTTCCACTATGCTTCCCCGTGAGCGGGAGTGGGAGTGGATTTCGGGGAAACGTTCCTTACGGGCTTATGATGCCCCAAGTGTCACCCGCTGCGGCTGTCCACCTCCACTTCACGTGAGGAGCGGTTCACCCCCACCGCCGTTCTACAGTTGAGGTTGGAGCCTATTGGGGTTTTTTATGCTGAGTGAGGAGTGGCAGGACTCAGCGCCGGGCAAATGTGGTCGCTTTCACAGCCCCCGGATCGGGTGCAGATTGTCGCGGAGGGGGCGCGGGGCACACTGATGCGATCGGCCCCGTTGCTGGTTGATGAGGGGTGCTGCGTGTGTTGGGCCATTCTCTGCTCGGGGGGGGGTTGGGCGAGCACAGTACGTGTGTTTAAAGGCTGCCGGGCTGCGTTCTGTGCACTGTGGTTGGACTCCTCCCTGGGGTTCAGCGGGGGAGGTCGATTAGGTGGCCGACTTTGTGTCCCTTCCCCTCTGTCAGCTGTCTGGCTGTTCGCTGCTCAGTGCTTCTCAGGGTCAGGAATGGGAACACAGCCCTTGATAAGAGCCTCGAGGTCTGCTACTCAGCGGGATACCAGTGTTCGAGATTCCCTTGTTGCGGTGTGGGGCCTCACCCGACACGGCGAGTGGTTGCGATTTTCCATGCCGCTGCTGCTGCCACTGGATTACAGAGAGTGGGATGAGGAGGCTCTGTATGGGCGGGCTTTCGGCAATGCTTCTGAGTGCGGGGGAGTGCTTCAGCTGGAGAAGGGGAGTGGAATCAGCTCCAGGAGGGGGTAGGAGGTCCCCCCACTGCGTAGCCCTCAGAGGACCAGTATCTGCTCGGGTGGCCGACGCCACTGGCCGTTTCAGACCGGGGAGGAGTCCGCCATTTTGCTGCTGGGTCCTTCTCTGCTTCTCACACAGATTCGGGCCAGGCAAACTCCTGGTTTCCGACGTCGTGGAGGGTCGGAAGTCGGTCAAAACCTGCAGCAACACTTTGTCTTCCGAAACACGCCGTATATAGATGTTAAAACTTCAATTTCACCGGGGCATTGTAGTTGGTTTCATGGCACCAGCCGGGAGCTCTCTCAGAGCCGATCCGACCGCCATGGCTCCAAGCCACGCCCTAGAAAACTCTGCCAGGCATGTATTTCATTAATATGGGTACAAAGCAATCAAGAGTGAGGTTGGATATCCATCTGTAACCACTCAATAAGACATCTGGGAATCCCTTATCCAGTTGCGCACTATCTGGTAGCACAACACAATTTTAGTGGCTTGCAAATCTGCTTAAACTCACCTGCTATGCATATACCGACATCCAGTGTTTGGTGCAGAATATTACATCTTGTCTTGTTTTCAAATTCGAAAAGGGCCTTGACAGGGGCATTCCTGTAACAATATCTCTGACCTATTTGTACAGTTACCCATGCTTCTTCACGTGTCATCATCCTAGTTTTTTCCGCCATTGGGTTGGAAGCATAATTGAGGAGTTAGAAAAGTAATCTAATATTATAGTTAGTGCTCGGCATCAAGTGTTAAAATTTGAACTCCGGAGGCAGTGGGAATTGTTTGGCTCATGCATCGAGCAGCAAAGAATTTCTTGATTCAGGGGGGGCGTGGCTAAACAGCCATGGGATAGGACGTGTCTAAGGCTGTCTCCTGACGATCCTTTCATGATCCTGAAGATACAGATGCTTAAACTACTGCACGAGTCATAGGAACACACCTGAAGCTGTGGGAAACAATGAGGAACAGCTGGAATGCCTTGTAGAAGCGAACTGCACTGCGGCACTGCAGTTACGAGAGGAAAGGTGACTAGCGCAGACAGCGGTGACTGTGGAAGAAAATGGCGTCGGGCCCCGGCCTGAGAACAAAGGACTGAGCGGATCTGCGAAGGAGTTGGCCCGCAACGGGAGCGTAACGAAGAGTGCCTGCCATCATCTGCTGATGCAGCGCACACTGGATATTTGGGAGGATGCACACCCTGATGGACCTGAAGCGGGTGGATATTAACAAAAGAACGTATCGGACTCTGTACACGAGGGTCAACATCCGAACGTACTGGGCACTGTAACGCTCACCTGGTTCCCACGGAGGCGCGGCGTCGAAGACTCAGAACTCTGAAGATGGACAGGAAGGGCCCCTCTATTCTGGCTTCCCTGGCTCGTTGGATACCCTCCTTAGGGTTTGGAAGGATGAGCTCTCCATCCTGCTTCTGATGCAGGGGCGCGTTGAAACCCAGTTACTTCACTGGATTGAGGATTGATGGGAGTTCAGGTAAGCTTGACTGTTCAGGTAAGGCGCTGTAAAAGTTCTGTTCAAAAGTTCAAGCTTAATAATAATGTTTGTTGTCTAATTGCAGCAAGCGCTAATGCTTATGTCTTTTTCCCCTTAGGGGCCGGGGTTCGGAATGCCGGAGATATGGCGCCGACCCGAAGTGAAACAGTTCTGGATGAGCGCTCAGGTAATGTCTTTGCATTCGCTCATTCAATGTCTTTGTCTTTTTTCCCCATAGGGGCCGGGGTCCGGAGATGCCAGGAAGCGGCAGGACCCGAAATGCAGTGGGAATAATCCATTTTTCTCCTTTTCTCCCTCTCTCCTTTGTTCTTGTCTTTTTTCCTCTAGGCGCCGGGGCGTAGCTGAATCCGGAAGATCGCTGCTGAAGATGGAAGCGCCTTGCCAAGGTGAGTAAAATGCAGCGCTGCAGCAATCGAAACGAAATGCCTTTAAAATGATGTCTTCCTTTTCAGGGCCGTTGGAGAAATGACTCCGGGATGCAGATTTAGCAGGTAAGGGCTTTTCTTCTCCTATTCTCTTCCTTTCTCCCCTTGCAGGTGTCCCAGGGTGCTGGCAGGCGTGGCTGAAGTCAGGATGCAGGAGCTGACACGGTGAGCGTCCAGCTGCTAGGTGCAGAACAACGCGAAGCACGTGTGGCTGTTCGGGTGGGGTTTAAATAGCCTTGGAAGAAGTTCCTGGTATGTATCCTTCCACCAATCAGGTATGTATTCTTCCCCGACCACACCCGGGTGGTAGAGTAGTCCTACAGGTAAAGTAGTCCCATTCAGGCCTCAAGAGGGCCTGGATGAAGCAGCAAGGTCTGCATCAGGTAGGTGTGCACCCAAGCACTTAAACACATATCCTCTTCTATGAGCCTGGCGCCTAAGGCGCCAGGACTGGGGTCCGCTATGAGCCTGGCACCTAAGGCGCCAGGACTGAGTCCAAAGGGCCCCGACTTGGGCCCGCTGAGACTTCCCTGGGGAAAATGATGTCTGCCTCTGGGGTTGCTGGGCCCGGCCTGGCTCCTTAGAGGTAGGCATCATGACAGTACCCCCCCTCAAGGCCCCTCCCAAGGTCTTTTCCTCCGGGGGTTTTGGTTTGTGCGGGAATCTTCGATGGAATCTTTGAATTAATCGTGGTGCGTGAACATAGTTACTGGGTTCCCAAGATCTTTCCTGAGGTCCATATCCTTTCCAATCAACAAGATAGAAGAGTTTCGACTTAACTATCTTGGAATCTAAAATGTCTTTCACTTTGAATTCTAATTCTCCATCAATTTGGACAGGGCCTGGGGGCTCAGACAGTCTGGTTCCAGGTTGTACTGGTTTTAGAAGAGATGCGTGAAAAACGGGATGAATCCGCATGTTGGATGGTAAATCGAGTTTAAAGGCCACTGGGTTGTTGATAGCTTTGATGGGGTAAGGCCCAATGAATCTGGGATTAAAAGTTCGCTGACCCTTAAGGGGTAGATGTTTAATTGCTAGCCATACCTGATGATCTACTTGGTAAGGAGGAGTTTTACTTCGGTGCAAATCAGCGTTTTCTTTATACTTTTTCTTGGCTTGCTGTAAGTGGGTTGTAGCTTCTTTGAAGGCTTGGGTTATTGTGGAATGTAGGTGATTTACTGCAGGCATCTGCAGGGTCAGAGGTGGATCTAGGTCAGAGGTCCGAGGATGGTGACCGTACAGGGTATAAAAAGGAGTCTGTCCGGTTCCAGAATGCACTGAATTGTTGTATGCATATTCTGCAATCCAAAGGATGTCTTTCCAATTTAACTGGGATTGGTGTAACATGCACCGCAGATATTGCTCGAGAGTCTGATTGGTTCTCTCGGTTTGTCCGTCGGTCTGGGGGTGGTGGCTGGTGGATAACCACACGTCTATTTGTGCTAGTTGGCAACATTTCTTCCAAAAGTGGGAGATAAATTGACTTCCACGGTCTGAGACTAATATGGAAGGGAAACCATGTAACCGCACTATATTTTCCATAAATTCCTTGGCCAAGGTGGAAGCTGACGGCAATCCTTTTAAAGGGATAAAATGGGCCATTTTGGAGAATAGATCCACTATTACGAAAATTGTGTTGTAACCACCACAAGGAGGCAGGTCAGTTATAAAGTCCATTGACAAGGTGTGCCAAGGTGCTGGTGGAATGTCCAAAGGTTGAAGTAGGCCGGCTGGCCTTTTCTTTTGACTCTTATTTTGGGCGCAAATTCCGCAAGACAACACAAATGACTTCATGTCTTTTCTCCAAGAAGGCCACCAGAAGTGGCGTTTGATCTTTTCTTCTGTTTTCGCGATACCGGGGTGTCCTTCCATTAATGATTCATGATGACGGGTAATGACAAGTTCCTGCAATTCTTTACTTGGCAGAAATAACCGCTCTTGGAAGTAGGGTAAATCATCCTTAACGGTGTAGTGAGGACCCTTTTGACTCCATTCCAGTAAGTCAGAAGAGTCAAAAAGTTGTTTTACTTGAGCTTGGATGTCCTCAATGGTTTGCAATGAAGTCAAGCCCAGAATTCTTTGTTCCGGTATGATTGGCACAGGTTCTAAACTCGAATTGGGTTCTTCCATGCCTATCCGGGATAAGGCATCTGCCTTACCATTCTTGCAGCCAGGGCGATAGGTAATTACAAAATCAAACTCCGCAAAGAATAAAGCCCATCGGAGTTGTCGCGAAGATTGAGCTTTGGCCGTCTTTAAATACTGCAAATTTCTGTGGTCCGTAATTACGGTGATGGTGTGTCTTGCACCGAGAAGATAGTGACGCCAAGCCTTGAAAGCTGATTTAATAGCCAGTAGTTCTTTGTCGGTAATTGCGTAATTGAGTTCAGGTGGAGAGAATTTTCTGGACCAAAAGGCTACAGGGTGTAGTTGGTTAGTTTCTGGGTCTCTTTGCGACAGGACAGCTCCCATGGCCGAACTGGATGCATCGGTTTCCACGATGTAAGGGAGATCTGGGCGCGGGTGCTTCAATACAGGTGCAGAGGTGAATTTGGTTTTCAGGTCCTGAAAGGCTCGTTCAGCCTCAAGAGTCCATTCAAAGCGTTTATTTTTCTTTAGGAGAGCTGTGATGGGTTGAACAGTTCGAGAAAATTCCGGGATGAACCTTCGATAGAAATTGGCAAAGCCAAGCATGCTTTGCACTCCCTTCACAGAGCTAGGAGATGGCCATTTGAGAATGGCGTCCTCTTTCCGCGAGTCCATTCGGATTCCTTGTGGTGTCAGGATGAATCCGAGAAACTCCACTTCTGTGGTATGAAAAACGCATTTTTCGAGCTTGGCAAATAATTTGTGCTGGCGCAATTTCTCAAGAACTGCCCTAACATGGTTTCTGTGATCAGATTCTGAGGAGGAATACACCAGGATGTCGTCAATATAAACGATGACACAAACATCGATAAGTTCCCGAAGAACATCATTCATGAAGTACTGAAAGGCGGCAGGTGCGTTGCACAAACCGAAGGGCATTACTTGATATTCGAAGAGCCCAAATTTGGTGCGCAATGCAGTCTTCCACTCGTCGCCCTCTTTTATACGTACCAGGTGGTAAGCTCCTCGGAGATCTAGCTTGGTGTACACACGAGCATCTTTTACTTGGTCGATAAGCTCAGGTATCAGGGGCAAAGGGTAACGATTCTTAATCGTTATCTGATTTAGGGCACGGTAGTCAATACAGGCCCTAAGGTCTCCTTCCTTTTTCGGTACGAAGAACAAAGCGGAAGAGACTGGTGACTTTGATGGGCGAATGAAGCCATTGGCCAGGTATTGATCCAAATACTGGCGCAAATGCAGGTTCTCAGGTTCAGTAAGAGCATAAATCCTACTACAGGGTAGTTGTGCATTGGGTACCAAGTCGATTTGGCAATCGTAAGATCGATGGGGAGGTAAGGTGTTAGCCTGCTCTTTCTGAAAAACGTCTCGGAATTCTTGGTATTCAGATGGTAGCTGTACAGGGGTGGAAGTTACAGAGGCTAGACCCATAGCTGGATTCCTTGGGTAACAGGTTGGTTCACAATCAGGAAAAGTTATCTTCTTTGCTCGCCAGTCTATTCTCGGATTATGTGTTTCTAACCAAGGGATTCCAAGAAGTACTTGAAATTGTGGGGCCTTGATCACATCAAACACGATTGCTTCCCGATGTCCGTCCTGACCCACCAGAGTGATTTCAACTGTGGAATGCGTTACAGGCCCTGAGGCTATTTCGGTTCCATCAACTGTAGTAATTACATCTTGGGTTACTTTCGGGCGGAGAGGAAGCTTAATCCTGGAAGCCAATTCGCTGTCTATGTAATTTCCAATAGCTCCACTGTCAATGTATGCTTTTATAGCATGCAACTGCTGAGGCTGTTTTGGGTTCACAAGCACCATTGGCATGACAAAATGCGAGGTCAAAGAGTTTGTTTTCAAGCTCGGCAAGCGGACCCCTACGCTTGTCGGGCTAGGTCGTTTCCCGAACCAGGTGTCAATAACTCGTTATCAGTGGCTCCAACCACCTTCTTGGGTGGTTTAACTGGACAACTTTGAAGAAAGTGCCCGGAAGTTCCGCAATACAGACAAAGTTGCATTTGTCGCCTTCTCTCTCGTTCCTTCTGCGTTAATGGTCCTTTAACACTGCCAATTTGCATAGGTTCGGAAACGTCAGTACTCTTGGAGTTAACGTGGGTCTTGATAGGTACTCTGGTTTCATACTTGAGCCGATCTGCTTTTCTATTTTGAAGTCTGTGATCAAGTTGAACCACTAAGTCTGTTGTCTGCGCAGGCCTGGGGTGGATCTACTATCTGAGCTAAAACATCTTTAAGCTCTCCGCGCAGGCCTCGATGAAACAATGTGATCCTTTTATTTTCAGGCCATCCGGTTTCCACAACTAGTCTATTAAAGGTGGCGATATAGGACAAAAGATCCTGATTACCTTGTCGTAAGGATAGCAGTTCGTTGTCAAGGGCCTGTCCCTGCGAGTGTCGAGCGAACAATCTTTCCATGCTGGCCTGGAAGCCCTGGAAATCCCGGAGAATGGGATCATCCTGATTTACCAATGGAATAGACCAATCGGCAGCACAGCCACTGAGGTAAGATAGTACAAAGGCTACTTTGGACTGGTCGTTGGGGAAGGCCCCGGGCCTGCATAAAAAGTGTAAACGGCATTGGTTCATAAAAACGGCATATTTCTTGGGATCCCCCGCAAAACGTTCCGGCGGGGCCAAAGGCATGTGTCCAGGTAGATTGATTTGTACCGGGTTTTTCGAACCCATTGTTGTAGAAATATCCCCGGAAACAGGTAAAGGAGTGTGCTCTGCCTGGCCCTGCAATAACCTTTTGGCCAGATCATCAGTTCTTTCCTTGGATAGGATTAGTTCCCTTCTGAGAGCATTAGTCTCCTGGCGGGCTGAGTGCACTTCTGCCCGTAATTCCCCTACAAGATGGGCCAGCTGATCTGTCTCGGAAGTCTCCATAGCGCCCAGGTGGGAAATTGTGGTAAGGCTTCGCGTTCTGTAACGCTCACCTGGTTCCCACGGAGGTGCGGCGTCGAAGGCGCAGAACTCTGAAGATGGACAGGAAGGGCCCCTCTATTCTGGCTTCCCTGGCTCGTTGGATACCCTCCTTAGGGTTTGGAAGGATGAGCTCTCCATCCTGCTTCTGATGCAGGGGCGCGTTGAAACCCAGTTACTTCACTGGATTGAGGATTGATGGGAGTTCAGGTAAGCTTGACTGTTCAGGTAAGGCGCTGTAAAAGTTCTGTTCAAAAGTTCAAGCTTAATAATAATGTTCGTTGTCTAATTGCAGCAAGCGCTAATGCTTATGTCTTTTTCCCCTTAGGGGCCGGGGTTCGGAATGCCGGAGATATGGCGCCGACCCGAAGTGAAACAGTTCTGGATGAGCGCTCAGGTAATGTCTTTGCATTCGCTCATTCAATGTCTTTGTCTTTTTTCCCCATAGGGGCCGGGGTCCGGAGATGCCAGGAAGCGGCAGGACCCGAAATGCAGTGGGAATAATCCAACAGGTAAGACTTAAAAGGAAACTGAGCTTTCCTTATTCCTTTTCTCCCTCTCACCTTTGTTCTTGTCTTTTTTCCTCTAGGCGCCGGGGCGTAGCTGAATCCGGAAGATCGCTGCTGAAGATGGAAGCGCCTTGCCAAGCGAAATGCCTTTAAAATGATGTCTTCCTTTTCAGGGCCGTTGGAGAAATGACTCCGGGATGCAGATTTAGCAGGTAAGGGCTTTTCTTCTCCTATTCTCTTCCTTTCTCCCCTTGCAGGTGTCCCAGGGTGCTGGCAGGCGTGGCTGAAGTCAGGATGCAGGAGCTGACACGGTGAGCGTCCAGCTGCTAGGTGCAGAACAACGCGAAGCACGTGTGGCTGTTCGGGTGGGGTTTAAATAGCCTTGGAAGAAGTTCCTGGTATGTATCCTTCCACCAATCAGGCATGTATCCTTCCCCGACCACACCCGGGTGGTGAAGTAGTCCTACAGGTAAAGTAGTCCCATTCAGGCCTCAAGAGGGCCTGGATGAAGCAGCAAGGTCTGCATCAGTTAAGTGTGCACCCAAGCACTTAAACACATATCCTCTTCTATGAGCCTGGCGCCTAAGGCGCCAGGACTGGGGTCCGCTATGAGCCTGGCGCCTAAGGCGCCAGGACTGAGTCCAAAGGGCCCCGACTTGGGCCCGCTGCGACTTCCCTGGGGAAAATGATGTCTGCCTCTGGGGTTGCTGGGCCCGGCCTGGCTCCTTAGAGGTAGGCATCATGACGGGCACCGGATCGTCATATATTACATACAGCACAACGCCCTTGGGAGAAGAGAGCTTGCAGATACTTGGGCAGGCGGAGCCCCGAAATGAGTATAAGCCAATTAAGAGGTACGAGGGACTGAGCAGAACCGCTGAACGACCCCCAACACGCAGGGCGACGGAGGCATGTAAAGTCCTCCTATACTGAGACCAGAGAAGCTGCAAGGAGCAGCAGCGCTGAGGCCAGTGATACGGAACAGTGCAAAGTATGCTGTGTGCAGAAGAACAGGAACAGACAGGCTGCTACTGTAACAAATGATGTAGCACACTGCCCAAGTAGCAAAACAGATTGTTAGCAAACGTGTGGACACTCGCTGGAGGAAAGATGACTTTGTATCGCAAGGCCCAGGGTCAAGGCTAAGGAATTTTGAATCAGCCGCCACAGACAGGGTGTAGCTACAGAACGTGTGCTGAGCTGGGAGGCACCTACGGTCCATTAGTCGGAGGAGGCACACAGACTAAAGCCTGTTAACTCTGATCTTGGTGGGGGGGGCGTGGCTACAGGGCCATGCGAGACGACGTGTCTGCCGTGAAGCTCCTTATAAATGGACAGGCACGAAGTCTCTGGTGGGCATTCCCGGAACACTGACGGCACCACGAAGAGATAGGATGCCAAGACCAGGCTACAGCTCATAGACCCCTGTAAGAACTACGAGCAAAGCCCTCAGACACGGGCTGCCTGCGTAATATTAGAGACCGGATGTGGCCATAATGACAGAAAGGCTGCAGCAGCAGAGAGCAGCCCAGCTGAATATGGGCATCTGACAGCTAGCCCACTGGGGTGAATAAGGATTGGGGCAGCAATAGAGACGTGGATGACCCTGAGCAGGAACTCGGCTGCGGCTTGGGAGACTGGGGCTTCGGCTACCCAGTGGGACAGCGAAGGAAGGAGGCTGCTGATCAGCCTCTGACATACAGAGGGAAGCGGCGGGGAATCCATCATTGCATGGAACACAGCGAACAATCATAACCCTGCAGGTCTGGAGCCGGGGCTGGACATTAGCAGTCACATAGGGCCAACAAGATTGCACCTCATTGAAGAAATGCCCACATTGTGAGAAGTCTCAACTGCAAGGAAAGGTGCCTGGTTGTGTGGCCCGCCTCAGCACAAGCAGTGAGGAGTAAGCACCTGATCACACAGGTATCATCAGGGTTGTAGCGGCAACCTGCAAATTGGGTTGCATGCCCTGCGGATTGTAGACTCAGGATGCAGGTGGATGCTGCCGGGACCAGGGGTATGGCCTGGCACCCGAGACCGGGTACCTTCAATTGCAGCAGTCACCCGCTGGTGAACCGGACACAAATTATAGAGCATCCCCTGGGATGCACAGCGGAGTTGGAGAGGAGATCCATACGGTTACGTGGGAGGGCACAATCCATTTCTGCGAACAAGAATTAGGCTTGGGACACTCCTAAGGTGGCCCCCTTGAGCGCGGGTGACTACAGCAGGTTGCTCCCGCTGGAACTGCAGACCACAAGTTGTGGGGCTGACCTACGATCTAAAGCTGCAGCGCCATGTCCAACAAACCTCCAAGACTGAAGGGCAAGCAGCCTACGTTGGATGAATACACCAGGACGCCGCCTGGCCCGGAAGGTGCCAGGAGCAAGGACAGGCCCCCCGCTGGGAGCATGGCCGTCATGGGCAGGAATCAGGAGGTCCTAGCTGCGATTGCAGACCTGAAGGTGGCTTAGGAGACCAACCTTGAACTGGCTGTGACTGAACGGAAAACAGTGCTGGACCTCAAGGTCGGAGCGGTGCAGGAGGAGGTGAATCTTCTCCGGCAGGATGTCAGGTCACTGGCGGAGCGCCCTGAGAACCTTGAGAAAGAGGTGAGCCCGAACACAGCGGACTGTGCTACACACAAGTCGGAACTACACTCCCTGGTGCAGCGAGTTGGCAATTTGGAGAACAGGGCGGAGGAAGCGGAAGGACGTGCCCAGAGGAATAATATCCACATTGTTGGCTTGCCCGAGGGAGCAGAGGGCCACAACCCCACAGAGTTTATTGAATCCATGTTGTTGCAGGAGATACCCGGAGGAGTTCTGTCCCAGGGGTTCGCAGTGGAAAGGGCGCATAGGGCCCTAGCGAGGAAGCCGCCGCCACGCCGGGCAATCCACCTAGGACAGTGATCGCCAAGATCCTTAACTACCGGGATCGAGAAAGGATCCTGGAACACTTCCGTAAAGGTGGAACAATGCAAAGAGGGACAGCTAACATAACAGTCTACCCGCACTATACCCTGATGGTGCAGCAGAGCCGTATTAATTTTGGGGCCGTCAAGAGTAGATTACGGCAAGCTGGCCATAAATACATGTTGCTTTACCCGGCGAAGTTAAAAGTTTTCCACAAAAACAGAACTTTGTTTTTTGAAACTCTGGAGGATGCGATGGGATCGCTTGACACGCAAGGCTGCCCCCAGGAGTCGGACATCCAGATGGGAGGAGGAGAAGGAGGAGATAAGTAATGCGCAGTGGGGGCACCTGAAGGTGGTGCGGCTTAAGACTATGGGACTTGATTATAGTAATAGATGCGGCTCGTGGGCCGGTAGGACTAGGTTGGAAAAGAAAATGATCCGAGAGCACTGTGACTATTGCTTCATTAGGGAGCCTTGCAGTGCTAATCTTTATACCCCCATCTAGAGTTTAGTTAAGTCACCAAAGTGTGGTGACAGCCTGCTGGGGTCTTGGCCTGGGGTTCCAGGGTAGGTCCAAACGTGGGGGAGCCTGAGATCCAGGGATGGAGCTGGGCATTTGTTAGGGTAGGGTGAGGAGGGGGAGGGAAGGGGTTGTGTGCAGTGGTTTGTTGTAGTTGAGAAGGGGGAGGCGGGAGGGAGAGGGGAAGGGGTGTTTGGAGTGTTATCTAAAAAGGAACAAGGTTATGTTGTACCTGCGCAGGCAAAAGATAGACATTGCACTGTTGCAGGAGACTCACCTGACACAGGAAAAGATGGAGATGATTGCGAAGAAATGGAAAGGGGTTGTGGGGGGCTCAACATACTCTGCTTACGCTAGAGGAGTACTCATCTGGGTGGTGCCGCATGTCCTGTTTCAACTGTTGCAGGAAGTGGCGGAAACGGACAGGAGGATGGTCATATTGCAGGGATTATTGGAGAATAAGGAGATGAGCATTGTAAATACATATGCCCCCAATCAGAATACGGCAGCGTATTTCAGAACTCTGTGCATCAAACTTAGCATGTGTATGGGTAGTGTGGTGATCTGGGGTTGGGATTTTAACTATGTATTAAACCCCAGGGTAGATAGATCGGATGGCAAGTTTGATAAACCCGCCCCAGCGGCTAAAGCACTGCAGGCACTGTTAGATGACTTTGGTCTGGCAGATGTGTGGAGAACGAAATACCCCAAAGGAAGGCAATACTCACACTACTCCACCCCGCAGCAGTTACATACCAGGCTGGACTATGTCTTTGCCACGCCAGAGGTAATAACAGAGATTACTCAGGCAGAATATAAAGCGGTGGTCCTCTCGGACCACTCGCCCCTGGTTCTCGGGTGGCAATATTGCCCCCCCGAGAGCAAGGATTCCGACATAGCGCCTCCGGGCAGAGGCGCTTAAGGATCCTGTTTTTAGGGAGGATATAAGGGAAGAGATTACAAACTACTTTGAGATGAATACGGGTAGCGTTGACTCGGCGAGCACATTATGGGAAGCCTTCAAGGTAGTGATGCGAGGGGTACCCATAGCTAAATCAAAAGGCCTGCAAGGTGGGATTGTGGCTGACCTACAAGAAACAAAGGGAACTAGAAAAGGCATTAAAGAGAGGAGGTGAAGACATGGAGCTAATACTTAAACTGCAACAGAAATGTGCAGAACAATGGGAAAGACTGTGCAACCTCAACTATAAAAAATATATAGAGAGGCAGCATGCGGGAGGAGATAAAACAGGAAGGCTTTTGGCATGCTTATACAAGAGTGAAACTCCCAGACCCACGAGAAGATGGTATTGTAGTGGACACCCAAGAGGGAGTTAACCAGGAGTTTGCAGATTATTATAAATTGCTATATGGGGATGAGGAGGGAAGTAGTCATGGGGAAATAACGGAAACACTAGAAGGCATAGGACTGCCTATGATAAGTGTTGAGGAAAGAGAGGAGCTGGATACACCGATTACTTTGGAGGAGTTAGAAGAAGTGGTGAGGCAGCTGCCTACTAGTAAGACTCCGGGGGCGGACGGGTTCCCAAGCAAATTTTACAAAGAATATAGGGAGGAAGTGTCCCCCCAATGTTGGAAATGTTAAATGAGGCGTTTGAGGTGGGACGATTGCCGGAGTCATTTAGAGAAGCGATCATAATACTGCTTCCCAAACCCAACAATCCTGGGCATAGCTGTGGCTCTTACAGACCTCTATCGATGTTGAACCAAGACAGCAAGATATTGGCGGCTGTCTTGGCAAACAGACTGCGGAGAGTTATTGACAAACTCATACACCCCGATCAGACGGGCTATGTCCCGAACAGAAATATAACTCATAACCATAGACGACTCGAACAGGTTGTCGAATGGGGAAGTAAGAACGAGGGCGAAATGGCGATTGTGTCCATGGACGCGGTAAAGGCTTTCGATTCGGTCAAGTTGCCATGGCTGCTGCCAGCCCTGGCGGGCTACGGAATGGGGCCTGGATACATAAGGTGGGCAAAGATGCTATATAGTGAACCGCTGGCTAGAGTTAGAACAGGATCAGTGATATCCGAAAGATGGCAATTTAGTAGAGGCACCGACAGTGGTGCCCATGGTCCCCAATGCTCTGTATACTAGCCCTGGAGCCCCTAGCAATATACCTTAGACAACAATACGACACTATAGGTATCGAGGTGGGAGGTAAACGACACTTGATCTCCTTATATGTGGATGACTTGTTGCTGTACTTGAGGCACCCGGAAGAAAATCTCCAGTACATCCTGGAGGTGATGGAGAGATATGCGGGGCTGTCTGGGATAGGGGTGAATCCTCAAACATCTAGTATTTTCCTGTTAGGTAGTTATAAGGGAACCCCTGTGGGACGGTTGCCGGTGTTACAAATACCATGGGCGGTTAGTACTTTTAGGTACCTGGGGATAGACATGTACGATACGGTTGAGGAAGAACATAGGCACAATACTGAGGTAGCCATTGTGAAAATTGAGAAGTGTATGAAATTCTGGGTGAAGTTGCCTCTAGCAATGATGGGACAAGGGGCAATGCTGAAGATGGTGGTCCTACCTAGGCTCCTGCGTTATTTTGGGAATATTCCATACCTGATACCCAAGAAGTTTTTCGCTAAACTGAACAGCATGTGTAGGGATTTCCTGTGGCATGGTATCCGGAATAGGGTGGCGCTATGGAAGCTGCATAACTTTTATGAAAAAGGGGAGATAAAACTGCCTAATTATGAGGTTTATTATGTAGCAAGCCAGCTGCAATATATTGCCAAATGGCTCTCAGATGAAGTGACCCCCGAATCTAGGTTGTTTGGACATGATTGTGCCCCATTTTATTTAAGAGAATTGATCTGGCTGCCCAAGACAGAAATGGAAGAGCGCCCTAAAATGATGATGCTTGGGTGGAAGATGTGGCGCTGGGCATGCCGGATGATGGAGAACCCATTCCCATGCTCCCCGCAGATACCGCTAGCTACACTGGCAGGGGGAGATAGGCAGTTAAGGATGATAATTAGGGACCATTGGGAGTCGGTGGGGTTGGTAACGATGGGAGATATCTGGCGAGAAGGGACTATTACAGATTTTGAAGTGCTGGGGGAGGAAACAGGGTTACACACGGGCCAGGATATCACATATCACAGAATGTTGCAGAGAATTAGGAAAACATGGCCCGAAACAGTACTGGAAGAAGAACCAGATGCTATCATAGATGTAATATATGATATAACGGAAGGGGGAAATAAGATTTCTAAACCATACGAGATGATGATGTCCAAGGTCGGGAAAGAATTAACACAATTGGGACTAGACTGGGAAGCGGAAGTTGGAGCTTTGATAGAGGATGGGATGTGGGAGCGTGCCCTGGGATACCACAAGAAGGTGTCAAGGAATGCGAGACTAAAACAGATACAACTGTATATTACGCACAGGGCATATAGGACACCTCATAAAATATCTAGGTTTGATAACGCTGGACGACAGGCATGTCCCAAATGTGACGAAGAAAATGCTGACATGGTACACATGTTTTGGTCATGCCCAGTAATTGAGCTTCGAGGGGATTGGGTCCTCCGACGTATTCCATATCTATGACATGTAATCACCACAGCTGTGCTGCTTCGGAAACATTTTTCTGCGTCCTGCGTCGATGACGTCGATGCGCCGTCGTCGAGGGCCTCCTCCGACGTCATCCGATGTGATAAGTAGGACGCACGACGCCCGTAGCCTCAGTTCCGTTTTTTCCGCGAACGTGTTGCTTCGTGATTCTCGGTTCACGCCTCGACTCTTTGGAGTTCTGTTCTTCTCGGTTCTTCGAACCTGTTCGTTTTGTGACAAATCCTTCGTGTGAAGATGTCTTCTACTTCGTCTTCGACCCCGCGTCCGGGTTTCAAGAAGTGCGGGGAGTGTGGGTCCAAGATGTCGGTGACGGACTCACACGACGCCTGCCTCTGGTGCCTCGGGGAGGCCCACGACACGGATGACTGTATCGACTGCCAGTCGCTCACGTCCAAAGCCTTACGCGAACGTAAGAAGAAGTTGTCGGTAGGTCGGGTGTCCAAGCCCAGGAAGTCAAATTCTGCGGGGCTTTCGACGGATGATTCGAGGGGTGACTCTCCGCGTCATCGTCGGAAGTCTCGTGGGTCTCCTTCTAGGAGTCGGTCTCGCCACTCCTCAGCCTCTTCGAGGCGTTCTCGGAAGCGCCGACACCGGTCGTCTTCCAGGTCCTCCTCGGAGGACTCTGCCCGGCACGTCGCTTACCCCTCCAGCCGTGCGACGCCGGAGGAATGGGCTTCCTTCGGGAAGAAAATGCTGGCGATTCTTGAGTCGCAGGGTACTGCGCCGTCCGCGCCCCCGAGTGGGGTCGGTCGTGTGAGGTCGAGAGACACCGCTCGCATGAGTGGTCGGCACGAGTCACGGGAGAGGTCCCGTTCGGACAAGGAGACTCGTTCTCGCCGTACCCGTTCCAGGTCCCGGTCCTCGACGCGTTCGAGACCGTGTGCACCTGTTAAGTCTTCGAGGAAGACATCGACGTCTGGGGCGTCGAGGGCGTCGACAGGCTTTCTCGAGGCTCCGGCTTCGAGGACGTCGTCGAGGCCGTCGACGCTCGGGTCGTCGAGGGACACGCTCGGGGCTCCGGCCTCGAGGGCTGTGTCGACGCCGCCGATGCTGGAGGCGCTGCGTCTGACGTCGACGCCGATTTCCTCGGCGCCGATCCTCTCGGCGCCGATGCCGGTTCTCTCGACGCCGGCGCCGATTCGCTCGACGCCATCGACGCCTTTAGTGTCGGAGGTACCCCGTGGCACGGGAGAACCCCCTAGGAAGGCTCTGGTTAAGAGCAAGCACTCTCAGGTGCCTTCTTTTCGCCACCTGGACTATATTTCAGAGGCGGATGAGGATTCTGATGGCCTGGTTCCTAATCAGGTTCCAGATGAAATTGTCTCGGGCCATAGTCAGTTTGACGAATTGAGACAGTCACTGCATGATGCCAGTGGACTGGACACCTCTCCGGAGGTGGAGTTTGGTAGGCCTGAGCCTGGCTCTCATGCCGATTCCTCGTACCGGCGCCTTATGGCTAGGGTTTCTGAGTACTTGGGATGGTCTGCTCCCCCAGGGGAGTTTGTGCAGGATGATCTGACGGACATCCTTGATGTTGGTCCCCCAACTGACCCGGTATTGCCGTTCCATATGGCTTTACAGAGAAGGGTGGCGGCGGCTTGGACTGCTCCTGAGAGTCTCCCGGCGGTGGGCAGATCCTTGTCGCGAAAATACCGTCCAGCCGGTAGCGACCCCTGGACCCCTGCTACTTGACCAGGCACCCCACTCCGGAGAGTTTGGTGGTGCAGGCGGCCACGGCCCCGGCAAAGCAGGCGTCGTACCCTACCATCCCTCCTGATAGGGACGACAAACGTTTTGATGGCTGGGCGAAGAAAGTGTTTTCTTCTGGTGGTATGGCGCTTCAGGCGGCCAACTCCATTTGTGCCTTGTCTCGTTTCACTCACACTCTGTGGAACTGTGTTGCGTTGGCGGCTGAACATATTCCCGAAGGGGACGAACGGGATGGTTTCCTTGCTATGGTCCAGGATGGTAAGGATGCCATGTGTGAATCCGTTCAGTCGGGTTTGGATTTAGCTGAATGCGTCAGTAGGTCCATGGCGGCGAGCACCGTGATACGCAGGTTTGCGTGGTTGCGGAAGTCGGGATTTGCTCCTGATGTGCAGTCCCGGCTCCTCAACATGCCCTTTGACGGTGAACACCTTTTTGGCAGCAAGGCTGACGAGAGCCTTGAGAGGTTGCAGACCTCAAAAGCTGCAGCGAAGTCGTTGGGCGCTGCAGTTCGCCAACCTCCGCCTTTTCGTCCTAGGGGACAGCAGTGGAGGGGTGGTTCCTTTTGCTATTACTCATCCTTCAGTAAAGCGAGAGGAGCTGGCAGTCAAAGAGGCCACCGCAGGGGTACCAGAGGTGGACGACAGGGTACCCGTGGTGCCAAGGCCGCTCGGGCAGTTGCCTCTTTGCCCTCAGGTAACGCCGCAGCCGCTCCCACTCAGTCGTGAGGCCATGTCCCATGGTTCGCCGGTTGGGGGAAGGCTGGCGCGCAGCATCTTGTAGAGTGGCAAGCCATTACTTCAGATGTGTGGGTTCTGGAGATCATAACCCACGGCTACTGTCTTCCCTTTCGGCACAGGCCTCGCGACAATCCACCGGGGAACCTCTCTTTGCAGTGTCCGGATCCGCTCCTTGCGCAGGAAATTCAAGCCCTGCTGGAGAAAGGCGCCATAGAACTGGTGCCTGTGGCGGAGAGGAACAAGGGATGGTATTCCCCTTATTTTTTGGTTTCGAAGAAAGACGGGGGATTGAGACCCATTATGGACTTGCGCGGTTTGAACAAACTCCTCAGGAAGGACAAGTTCAAGATGGTTATACTCTCTCTCAAGTCCTCCAGGCCCTTCAGCTTCAGGACTGGTTGGTGTCACTCGACCTCAAGGATGCTTACTTCCATGTGCCGATCCATCCCAAGCACAAGAAGTACCTGAGGTTCGCGGTTGGCGACTCGCACTTTCAGTTTCGGGTTCTGCCGTTCGGATTGACCTCCGCCCCGAGGGTTTTCACCAAGCTCATGGTGGTGGTGGCAGCGCATCTCAGGCAAGGGGGGATTCACGTCTACCCCTACCTGGACGATTGGTTGATCAGGGGGAACTCTCCCGAGCAAGTCCTGGATCATCTGTCCGTCACCTGCCGCTCCCTTCACAGGCTGGGCTTCTCCCTCAATTTAAAGAAGTCCCATTTGACGCCAACACAGCGGCTCCAGTACATCGGAGCAGTGCTCGACACTTCCCTGGGGCAGTGTTTTCCTCCCCAGGTGAGGGCTCTTCACATTCAGCAGATGGTGCACAAGTTTCAGCATGCCCAGACGCTCCCTGCGTTCGAGTTCTTGAGGTTGCTCGGCCTCATGGCATCCTGCATTCTTCTGGTGCCAGAGGCTCGCCTGCGGATGAGATCTTTGCAGTGGGCACTCAAGACGCAATGGTCGCAGTCCTCCGGCAGGATGTCGGACCCGGTTCAGGTGCCGCCCTTGGTCGCCCGGGATCTTCTGTGGTGGGCCGTCGAAGGCAACTTGATGAGGGGGGCTCCATTTTGGCTTCCCTGGCCGGAGGTGACGATCGTGACGGATGCATCCCTCACGGGATGGGGAGCTCATGCCAACGGGCTGACAGTCAGCGGTCGTTGGTCTCCGTCGGAGTCCAGACTCCATATCAATCTTTTGGAGCTGAGGGCCATCAGGCTAGCCCTGAAGGCTTTTCTGCCGACTGTGCGAGGAAAGAGTGTCCTGATCCTGACGGACAATACAGTGGCCATGCACTACCTCAACAAAAAAGGGGGGGCAGGGTCACTTCCTCTGTGCAGGGAGGCGATGCAGCTCGAGTTCTGGGCCATCCAGCAGGAAGTTTCGATCTCGGCAGTTCATCTGGCCGGAGATGAGAACGTGACGGCGGACGCTCTGAGCAGGCAGAGCGCAATCTCTCACGAGTGGGAGGTGGCTCAGGAGATTCTCCTGGAGATCTTCGCCCTTTGGGGGACCCCTCAAGTGGATCTCTTCGCCTCCAGTGTCAACCGGAAGTGCGAAAGGTTTTGCTCGCGGGAATTTCCTCCAAAAGGAGCCTTAGGAGACGCGTTTGTGGTGGAGTGGTCATTCCCGCTGCTGTACGCGTTTCCTCCAGTCCCCGTCATCCCGCAAGTGCTGCGGAGGTTACGGAAGTTCGGTTCCCGGATGATCCTCATTGCCCCGGCGTGGGCTCGGAGGACGTGGTACCCGGACCTTCTCGACTTATCCATCTGCCCTCCACGTCGTCTTCCCTACCGAGACGATCTGCTCTCACGGGAGGGGGGTCAGGTTCTCCATCCAGAGGTCAGATCCCTCAACCTTCACGCTTGGCTTCTGAAAGGTTGAGGTATAAGGATTGGGACCTCCCTGAGGACGTGATGGAGGTGTTGCTTTCGGCCCGAAGGCCAGCAACAAAGTCTCTGTACCGTTGCCGTTGGCGTAAGTTCTGCGACTGGTGCAGAGTTCAGAATGTGGATCCTTTTGCATGTGACATCCCCATGGTTCTGTCCTTTTTACTTTCTTTGGCCCACAGGGGCTTGCAAGTGGGTACCGTTAAAGGTTATCTGGCAGCGCTGTCCATCTTTAAGCGCTCGTCTGAAGAGTGTTCTTACTTTAAAATCCGTTTGATTTCACAGTTTCTGAAAGGGCTCACTAATGTGTTCCCTCCGTCACCTTTCCTGGTGCCCGGTTGGGATTTAAACCTTGTTCTTAAGTTTCTTATGGGTGATCCGTTTGAGCCTTTACATTCTTGCCCTTTGAGGCTGTTAACTCTGAAAACAGTGTTTTTAGTTGCGGTTACTTCCGCTCGCAGAGTGAGTGAGTTACAGGCACTTTCAGTTAAGCCTCCCTTCACTGTATTTCACAAGGACAGGGTTGTCCTTAGAGTTCGTCCTTCTTTTCTTCCGAAGGTAGTGACGGAATTTCATTTGGCCCAGAAGGTTGTTCTTCCGGCATTCTATCCTCCTCCGCATCCTGGTAAGGAAGAGGAGAGGCTCCATAGGCTTGATCCTAGGAGGGCTTTAAGCTTTTATGTTTCACGCATGTTCCGGGTCAGAGTGGACGATCAACTCTTTATTGGTTACGCTGGAAAGCGTTTGGGGCAAGCTGTGACGAAACAGACTTTGTCTCGCTGGATTATTTTGGCCATCTCGGAGTGCTACCGCTTGGCGGGTAAGGACCCACCGGCTGGCTTGCGGGCCCATTCTACCAGGGGTATGGCTGCGTCTACTGCCCTGCAGAGGGGTGTTCCTTTTCGCAACATCTGTGATGCAGCCACCTGGGCTTCAGTACATACATTTGTACGTCACTATTCCCTCGATTCCATCTGAGCACAGGATCTGGCCTTTGGCAAGGCGGTCCTTTGCTCTGCTATTTGATTGGCTATTCTAAATCTTGATTCTAAATTCTTTCCCTCCTCCTTGCTCTGGTACTGCTTTGGGAGTCTGTCATAGATATGGAATACGTCGGAGGACCCAATCCCCTCGAAGAACAAGTTACTTTCTTACCTGGTAACGTTCTTTCGATGGGATGGTCTGACGACGTATTCCATATCGCTCCCGCCCTGCCTTCCCCGCTGCAGAATTTCTTTTGCGATTGCAGCTTACGTTCCGCAAGGCTTTGTGTCTGACTGGCAGTTGACTAGTGTCACACGTTCTGGGGGAAATAATTACAACTGAGGCTACGGGCGTCGTGCGTCCTACTTATCACATCAGATGACGTCGGACGTCGGAGGAGGCCCTCGACGACGGCGCATTGACGTCATCGACGCAGGACGCAGACGCCGAAAAAAGTTTCCGAAGCAGCACAGCTGTGGTGATTACATGTCATAGATATGGAATACGTCGTCGGACCATCCCATCGAAAGAACGTTACCAGGTAAGAAAGTAACTTGTTCGTTTCTGGGGTGAAGTAGCACAGAAACTAGCAGAAAAAGGGGTAGCGATCATCATAGATACAGCCTGGGCCTGCTTGCTAGGGGGGTTCCCCAGAGCACAGAAACTTAAGCATGTAGTAAATTGAAGGATCTAGCATATGTGCTCGCAAAAAGGAGGATTGCCATGGGATGGAAGACATGTCAGAGGCCACGGGTGTAAGTGTGGTGGAAAGAGTTGCAGAAATGGGCGGAGGCAGAAACCATGGTATGGCAAGAGGCAAGCAATGTAGGGGGAGAGGAGGAGGCGGGAACCCTGATGGCATGGAAATCATTAATAGCGGAATTGTTTGGAACAACACAAGATTTGACAGAATCCACGGAAAGTGAGACCCCACCACGTGAGGCAGATACATAGTGTGTGGAATAAATAGGCCCGTAAGAGGGGTGGAATGAGGGGGGAGCAGTGACCGTAATTAAGCGATGAACATCTGAACTGTTCATATATGCACTGCGTGTTTGGTTTGTATTGTTGTTGGTTTGAATAAATTAATAAAAATAAAAAATACAAAAATAAATAATAATTTCTTGATGCAGATCACCACTGAAACATCGAACTCCCTAGATGCCATTGACTACAGGTCGAAAGGCAAAATAGTAGGCAGGGTCTATTAGGCTTCCACGCGTGTTTGCTATAGCAGAATGACTTTAGCCCACAAATCACTTTAAGCACTTTTGGCACCCTTGCTTACTTCTAACCTAATGGAGAATACTCCTTTTAAATGTTGCCATCCTGCAACTCGAAATTCCTGTGGGTAGACACGCACCGGGTGTACCACGAAGGGATCATAAAGTGGATGATTGTGAGACTTATACATTTTTTAAGCCAAAGACACTAAAGGTGCGCCAATCGAAGTGTTGGGCACTACATGCAATGCAATCGGAAAAAAGAGGCACAGTCACTGCCGAAGCGTAGGACTTTGAATTTGCAGAGGCGAGTATCTGCTTCAAAAGCGACACAGAGGAGCCCCAAATGGAGGTAATAGACGTTTTCTCACAGCCGTTTCCCAGCTACAGAAGGCGGTCACCTACTCTCGCTATGCCTACTCTCGCTATGGAGGCCACAGTTGGCGATGATAGAGCTATACAAACAAAAACAGACACCAGGAGACACGACAAAAGTCGAGTGCACACACTTCAACTAGTAAAAACAAACTGGTTGACAAATCCACAAAACATGCCCCCCCATTTGGTGCCAAAATGATAACATGAGACAATCCATGTACAAATGGTGCACAAACACAAAACCAAACATAAAGATGATCAATTGAGGCCAAAACCTTAGACCTCAGCCACAACAGCTCTAAAAGAAACACAAAAAACAAAAATGCACTTCTCAAAAAGTGCACAGATATATTTCTTTTCTCTCCCCAGTACACTGAATGAAAGCTTTGAACACTGGGAGGCACTTATTCACACACATACACATTCAGCTAGGCTGTGCAAAATGCCTCTTATATGGCCTCTGTATTTACCAAAGGCATACATAAATGAATAAATGCTACACAAATAATAAATAAATAAATGAATGAAAGTAATCTAGCTGAAAAACATCACCATTGACACAGCTGCAAAGCATACCCTCATCTCACCAGTACTTCACTGTAAAGCTCCCAAACAGGCAGACGGGGAGATCTTTGGCATCAACTGGCCTGGAGTGATGCGTCCATCCTCCAGTGAAGCTTTCTCTGTCGGACTACTCTGGTGCCCCTCATTTTAAGTAATCTGCAAATGCGTGATGACATTTTCCAGAACCTTCTGGCTTTCCAAGTCTCTACCTGTTGACAGTTCCCATGGGCCACCGGCTGGAGTGATCCGTGGTAAACTCTTCCCTTTCTCAAGAAAACAGCAAAAAATATATACATCTTCACAATCCTTATTTACTAATGATATGTTCTCATACTCTTACGTCCCATCCCCTTTCCTCCATGCTGCATGGGCGTCCCTTCCAAGGGATGGGAGACAGAACCTTTTTCACCAGAAAAAAACCTTCTTCCCTTTTAAATTTATAGGTGCACAGGGATGCGTCACTGGAATCATGCGCTGCCCTGACTCCGCCTCCGACGCCACACCTCAGTCCCCTTTTCCACATCGACGGGAGTGGGCCGAAATTCAACAGCGCTCCTGGGTTTAGCTTGGGCTTGTACTTCCACGTGCGAATACTTCGTCTCTTCTGTCTTTTTGTCTTTTTATTATTCAGGTACTTGGTCCTCAGGCGTCACGCTCCTCCCCGGCGCATGTCGACTTCTACAGGGTTCAGCAGGTGTCCATCCTGCGACAGGCTCTTTCCAACTTCAGACCCCCATGCCCTCAGCCTACGTTGCCTTGGCCCAGACCACAGCTGGCAAGCTTGTACCGCGTGCAACACGCTTTCATCAAGGTCTCTGAGGAACAGACTAGCCAGGTGGAGGGAGCTCTTCCAGAGATCGCCTCCAGAGAACCTGAAGGACTTTGTCAATCATCAATTCAGGCCCAAGGTAGGGCCACTCTTTTCCAGTGCACCCCGCAAGGGAGACTCCTTTCCAGGGACTCACCCGTGTGGGAGGAACCGCTCAGGTTCTCATACCAGCACGAGTACCGAGGCTAAATCAGCTACCGGCCGATAGGCCGAGGGGTCCGTCGATCCTCTTGGTGACAGTGCTGAGGGACCGGAAGGTCCTTTTACCCGGTCTTCACCCGAGGGGCCACACCTTAAAACCGCCAACATGTTAGAGGGGCTGCCTATACGCACTTCTACAGGCAAATCCGCCAAGGGCGAAACGCCTTCCAGGTCTCGGCCTGAGGAACAGGGTAGGCCTCATGATCCAGACTCAAGAGTCCTGGACGGGGCTGGGCCCAGTCAGCCAAGCAACACGATGCAGGCACGTGGAAGGCAGCTCGCCAAAATGGCTGCCGCGCCAGACATTTCTGACTTCCGCCCGATACCGCACCAAGGCAGGGAGTAGGTGGAGGAACGTGTGTCGAGGTGGGACTGGTGTCAACCAGGTGTGTGGCCTAAAGCCTACCCTTCATTTGCGCAGGGCAGGTTTCCACTGCGTCTGTATGGGCAGGGTACACAACAGCTTCAGCAGCCGTCCGCTACCCCGTCAACAATCGCCTACCACCCCTCCGGCCTCTGCGGACAGATTTTTTGAAAGGTTCATCGGGTTCATGAAATCTCTTCAGATGGGGGTCATCCTCAGGGACGCCATCAGGGACATGTTCTCTCCAATGGCTCTGGCACCGAAGGCACCAGTACAGATGCCCCTGGCCCCTGCTCAGCCTCCGCTGCCCGCTCCCGCCCCTCAACCGATTGTGCAGGCGGTTCCGTACCAGCCTCCGCTACAGCCTCTGGCTATGGTCTTCGCGCCCCTGCCCTCGGCTCCCAGCACCCCTCCACCGGTGCCGGACCAACCGGACCCTTAGGTGGACACAGATGAGGAGGATGACCCTGACACACCGTCATCAGCCAAGGCCTTCCATGAACGTCTTGCGGAGCTGGCAGAGTACTTAAGCCTTCCTCAACCCGAGGTCGAGCAACCATCAGAGGGGGTCCTCGCCAAAGTCCTCATGCTACGTCCAGCAGAAAGAACAGGGATCCCAATGCAGAAGGACGTAGTCACCTTGGCCAAGAAGGGCTGGCTCAAGCCCCACTCGGCCAGCCGGTCAATCAATGCCTGGACGCTAAGTACAGGCAGATGGAACTCTTGCTATCGGCCCACCCTCAGTCGCACTCTTCAGTGATCACTGCGGCATCACTATACTTCAAGCCTCAATCGTCCTCGGCTTCCTCCTCTGCGGCGCTGCTAGGCAAGGAGAAGAAGATCTTGGAGGCGTACGGGAAGAAGCTGCATTCCAACGCGTCCTTGCATCTTCGTCAAGCCAGCGCGGATGCCATGCTGACAGCCGTTAACCAGAGGCTTTGGCAGGAAATTGCCGATTTCTTTCCAGAGCTTCCGGCGCAGAGCCAATCACGATTCAAGGCGAGACTGGCAGAGGCCAAGATAGTGGCGCAAGACATCATGGAGTCCACCTGGCCCACATTGACACCTCTGGCCGGACCATCTGCATTGCCACAGACATGAGAAGAACAGCCTGGCTCTGTGCTACTAAATTCAACCTTGATGTCCAGGGACACATATTAGACCTTCCGTTCGAAGTGGGTGACCTCTTCCACTCCACCACGGACGAGGAGCTGGACAAAAAGAAAAACAGCTCACAAACAGCCAAGTCTTTATCTATCCTTACAAAGACTACCCCCAAAATGTACACCGAGTCACAGCAGCGTTTGGACACAGGGTGTACATACTGGGGGTTCTGCGTCTTCCAAGAGCGGAGGTCCAGGCAGCCTGACTGTTCGCCCACCCAACATCGGCACAAACAACAAAAAGGGGGGGAGTAAGGGCTTTTTCCAGTTCCCCATCCTTCGCAATAGCCTCGGAGGGAAAGAAGGCATGACACGCCCCTCCGGGTACACGTGTGTTCAGTGGGGGGCAGGCTTGCTCTCCATGCACAGCTCTGGCGTCAGAATTTTGCGGACCCCTGGATCCATGGGGTACCACCTACCCCTCCCAGCCTCTTCTCCCTCTTCCCCTCCACTCCCACAAGTTGGGACAGCAACTCTTTTGGCGGAGATCCAGTTGGTTGGTCGCTCGTCGAGAGCCAGGCAGTGGAGGAGGTCCCAGCTTCCCAGCGAGGGCTTGGGCTTCTACTCCGGGCCTGAGAGTTGTGCTGGACCTTTCCACCCTCAACATCTCCCTACCTCTACAAAAATTCAAGATGTTTACGTCAGCTTTAATAGCGGATACATTGTGCAGGGAAGACTGGATGTGCTCCCTGGATCTGAAGGATGCGTACTTACACATCACGATTTTGCAGCCTTGTTCTTTTCTACGATTCAGGATCATGAGCTACCATTTCCAATATGATGTGCTTCCCTTTGGCCTCAACTCGGCCCCCAGGGTCTTTACCAGGAAGATGAATGCAGTGGCGGCCCTCCTCAGGGCCACCACATCTATCCGAACCTCGACGGCTGGTTCTTCATGGCAGCGGTCCTATTGGCCGTCCCCCACACGAGACTCAGGGTGAGGAGAAAACCGGCATCATGGAACCAGGAGCGGGGCTCTCAGGCGGAGATGATCATCGTTCCTCCTTCTCTTCACCCGGACCTCACATAGTGGTCCAGGGACTGCAACCTGCCCCACAGTTCATCATCACTACGGACTCCTCTCTCGAGGGATGGGGGGCCACTCTGTACAACCACTGCGTCCATGGCACCTGGACCCGGCAGGAGCACCACATCAATTAGCTGGAACTGAAGGCTATCTGGCTAGCACTCAGAGCCTTCCTTCCGGTTATCGTGGCCAAGGTCGTCCTCAATCAGACAGGCAACTCGACCAGCATGTTCTGTGTAAACAAGCAGGGAGGTACAAAGTCCCCTCCACTGTGTAGACTGGCAGTCAGCATGTGGGAATGGGCCCTGGAGAACAACATCTACCTCAGAGCCGTCCACCTTCCGGGGGAGTCCAACCTGGAGGCGGACTGGCTCAGCAGACTGGGAGCGGACAATTACGACTGTCAGCTAAACAACCTTGTACTTCAGGAAATCTTCAGCAGATGGGGACACTTTGCCTCCTGGCACAACAGGAAGGGCCAACAGTTCACCTCCTGGCAGGGGCAGGGCCCGACTCCCTGGGAGATGCATTTCAGATTCAGTGGAACGGCATGGCAGCATACGCCTTCCTGCCAACACCGCTGATACACAGGGTGATATGCAAGATCAAAGAGTCTCACCAACTCAGCGTCATTCTGATAGCTCCATGGTGGCCAGCCAGGACATGGTTCTCGGAGCTGCTCAGCCTATCGGAGAGACCTCCCATTCGCCTGCCGACGGGCCCAGCACATCTTCTGGTGCAGCAGGGAGGAAGGGTCATTCACCCCGCAACACAGAAACTAGCCCTCGCAGTGTGGTTCCTGAGCAGGTCACGCTAGGACAACTCAGGCTGTCCCAGGCTAATCTAGAGATCATACAGGGCGCTACAAGCAAAGCTACCAGGGGCCAGTATAAGAGCAAGTGGACCAGGTTCTGCCACTGGGCAGACAAAGCATATCAACCCCCTTGCATGTACTTTGGGCAACGTGCTCTCCTTCTCGGCGCACCTCGCTCACTCGGGCGTGCAGGTGGACACTTGCCGCACTTACTTGGCTGCCATTGGGGCCTACAGGAACTCGGAGGAGGAGCTCTTCTCCTCTTCCAACCCCATTGTCAAGAAGCATCTGACGGGTCTTGCCAGACTCTACCTGCCCGTCAAGAGGCCACACCCCGTGTGGGACCTCAATATAGTGTTGGGTGCCCTGGCGCACAAACCATTTGAGCCAATGGCGTCTGCGGACATCAGCTGGTCACCATTAAGATGGCCTTGTTAGTCGGCCTCACCTCGGCTCGCAGGATACGCAAAACCCAGGTGCTGGTCGCCTCAGAGCCCTACACAACGTATCACAGAGATAAAGTAGTCCTGCGGACACACACAGCATTCCTACCTAAGGTGCTTTCCGCATTCCCTCTAAACTAAGAAATAATGCTGCCTACATTTTTTGGATGGTCTCGGCCATCAATGAAGCTTACGAGGGACAGCAAAAGCCACTGCCGGCCAACATGCACACCCACGCAATCAGAGCCAAGGCAACGACGATCACCTTCCAGCGGAATGTCCCCTGGAAAGTCATAAGCAGGGTGGCCACATTGGCCACCCCTTCGGCTTTCTGCAAGCACTACTGTTTGGATGCCAGTTCTAGAGCAGACTCGGCTTTCGGACAATCGGTTCTTAGAAACCTGTTTGCTTAAGGAGGGTCTCCTCTCCACCGTGGGGCTACATTCAGTTGTAATTGCCAATGCAGTATGGAGGAAACAGGACGGGATGTAAGAGTAATTAGTAGTTACTCACCGTAGTGACTAACCTACTCTTAGTCCTTAGTCCCCTTTCCTCCATACGCCCCACCATCCTCCCCCTAATAAACTGGTGTCATTAGGCAATGTTAATCTATTGGTGACAAGTCTATGGGAACTGAGGTGTGGTGCCGGAGGGCGGAGTCAGGGCAGCGCATGCACCTAGGGCCGCACCCCCGCGTGCCTCTAAATTTAAATGGGAAGAAGGTTTTTTCTGGTGAAAAAGGTTCCTTCTCCTGGAAGGAACGCCCATGCAGTATGGAGGAAAGGAATTATTTTGATCATATTTGCATTTATACTAACCAGTCTTCCATAACAGGTTTTTAATAGACAGGAAAATCAAGAACTGTTTTGGCCTTTGACAATTCATACAGACGTGGACTGACATAATTAGTACAGGTTATTTGACTTGTAGTGCGATGCAAAGAACACGCTAACACATGAATCCAATTAAATAATGTGCTTAATACCGGGGACCAGTCTCTAAGCGTGGGACCGGGTATTAAACCTTTGTTGCGCTGAGTTGTCTTGCTTCCAAGACAAATGATTGCCCCTCTGCTAATCCAATCCGGTTTCTAATGTCCTGCAGAAATGCACAACATGCCACCGGCCAGGAACCTCCATCCATGCTCTTGGCTTGTTGAACCTTGAAAATGAGACCCAAACACATTCGTACTGTGGCACAATCTGTTTTAAACGAAAACTATTCCTTGGAAAGTAAACTGGTGGCTGAGAACAAAACTTGCTTTGGGCCAAATAGGAACATAAGTATGATTTTCAGCAACATTAAATGAAGATCTCCCATTGACAAGCTGGGAGGACCGAATGACCATGCACCACAAACCATCTCTCCAATGGAAGACCCTGTCTCAAGTGTTCCTACAAAGCTAGACATCAGACTGCTCCATAGATCAACCTATCCATCCATCCGTCCATCCAAACAAACATAGATCACCGGCAAGAAGTGCAGACTCCTCAGCAATTAAAAGAAATCAAGGAGGTGGTGGCCTTGAACATCCTGCTCTACACACAGTCATAGAAATATTAACTGAAACCAATAATAATTGCGCAGCATAGTCTAAACACGATACTACCAACATCTGCTAATTATGTTCATTTTGTATGCGCAACCCATAGATGCTAATGGAGGTATCCATATGCTTCCAAGAAAAAACACAAAGGACAATTTGTGCAAAGACGGCATTAAAAGGTTAGTTTAGTTGACTCTGTTCTATGTTTAAACAGTTTGGTGCTTTAGGTTTTCCATGCAAATGTAATCCTGATGCCTCTATTGTGACAGCTTTCTTCTTTCTTATTGGGCCACTGCCCTGGATATCTTCATATTGAGGTCAATCACCAGTTGCACCTTGGAGAACAGCAACAGACGTGCACAGACATCTCAATTAGCCCTTGGAATGAGCCCTCCATTTGGGTTGTGTGGGAAATCATTGTACAGTCAGTCAATCTTTCCAACTCTGCTCAGTTTTCAAAACAAAGATTGGGGCCTCAGAGATCCTTTCACGAAGTAGCAATGTTGCATTTACCATTATTGCACCTCATAGTTGAAGAATGAGATTCTTGCAAGTGCTGCTTTGTGATGCTTTGTACAAATCCTTTCTGAAAACCGCTAAAAAAAATAACCTGACCAAAATGCACACAAAAAAGACACACTCACACTATGTGCAATGTTCACAGTACAACCTAGTGCTAATTTTCAATGTATTGGGCTGAGGCTTAATGAGCTTTTGTAGAGAAGCTTTCAAGGCATTATCTGTGGAAAAACAACATGCCATTAGGGGCAGTAATGTACTAAAAAGGTGTAATGGACATTGAAAAGCCACGATTCCAGCCCACAACGCAAGTGTAACAGGCAGTCCTTGGAGGGAAAGAGCAGTTCCAAGAAACCCTATTTTCTTGCAGGATTACCCGTATGTTGACTTCCGATTCGATAAATGGAAAATATTCACTCTTTGGCAGTGCCCAATAATAGGCAAATGCCGTCCTCCCTTTCTCTTTGGGCAGAAGCTGCCCAACGAGCTGGCTGTAAAAAGCTTTTACAAAGGTTTTTGTTCTAGGCATTTATTGATCTCAATGTTTCTCACTATATCGGTTGTTCATACACTGTTCTCCATTCTAGCATCAACAGTTTTTCACCGGCCAGTTGACAGTTCTTTATTGCCTTACGGTTGTTAGCGCTATACACACTAATATTAATGCTACATATGGTGATCCATTCTTGTATGAAATGTTTATCATATTAGTCATATCGTAACTATATTTTTCTTAGTGTACTGGACCAATGCTATGTAATGCCACTTGCTGTTTTGTCAAGGGGTGAAAGGTTGTGTGCCATCACTTCGCGGGATGTCACTAAGTGGTGGGGTCAAATTACATCACTCCCTGTGATGCCATCAGAGGTGAAGGGTCATGTGATGTCACGTCTGCTAGCTCTGGCATTTTGGTGAGATGATGTCACTGCCGAGAAGAGAGAGATCCTGAGAGTACCTGTTTTGAACAGTCCATTAGAAAGGAGTGGATCCATTTAGAGAACCTAATGGACTGTTCGCGCCTTGAAACATTTGTGTATAGGCGCGTTATAAGTGCTATATCATATCAAGAACTGGGCCTCGAAATCCTTGTCTTTCGAGTCTAGTATGAAGCATTTCATGATCGACTGTGTTGAACGCTTCCGATAGGCCGAGTAAGACAGAGCATCAGAGCCACTGTCATCAGCCTTTACTCTTAAGTGGTCTAGAATTGATGTGGTAGTAAGTTCTGTTCTATGAAGGGGCCTGAAGCCAAATTGAGCCTTATCTAGTCTGCCAGAACTTTCCACGAAGGCCTGAATTTGTGCTATTACAACTCATTCCGGATATTTCAATAAGAAAGGCAGTTGAGAAATTGGAGGGCGAATCCCCAGATCTACAAGGCCCTGGGATGTTTTCCTAAGTAGATAGTTTATCACTGAACGTTTCCAAACAGTAGAGAAAGTTCCAGTAATTAGACAGGAATTAAAGAGGTGTAAGATGTTGTCCTGTAGCAGAGGGAACAGAATACATGCTAACTTTGGTGGGGATAAATCTAGGGGGGAGCCTGCACATTTAGCAGAGGACAAAAGATGTGAGGGAGTGTGTTCATCCGTGGGAGCAAAAGAGGCCAACAAATTGTGCGTTGCAGAAATATCTTGGTCTATCATAACGGGGGAAGAACAAGGCTTGGGATTTGCAAGAGATAGGTCTTACTGATTTTGTCATTTTTATGTACAAAGTCTAGAGCTAGTTGCTTAATCAAAGGTTGAGATGGAATAATAGTAGCTGTATCTGTCCAATTACAGGGCCTATTCGCCACAGCAAATAGTTCCTTTGTGAATTTGGGTCAGATTCAATGTTTTGGCCTTGGTAAAATTGTTTAGCCTTTGTGATTTCCTTTTTATAAAGAAGCGTTTGTTGCCTTAACTCCATGTTGGCTGGTCACCCCACTCACTTAGTCCCCATCTCAGGCAGGGGAAAGTCACATAATGCCAACTAGAGTAATCATTGCTTTTAGGAGTGCAGCACCTACAACTAGCAAGAGGAAGCAGAAACCAGTATCGGGGAGATCAGGCTCTCCCATCTCACTAAAGTTAGCAATCCTGCAAGCTTATCCTGCCCCTTAAAGGGAATCGGGGAGCGGTGGTCTGGTGGAGCTAGCAGCACCTGCACGCTTGGCTCACCTCATTCAGTTGCAGAAACTGCTCCTACATCTACCAAGAGAAAGTGGGGGAACCTGACCCAGGCCAGGGATTTCCAGGGGTAGTCGCCATATCCTCAAACAAGGCAGCCACACTGAAACAGTTGAGAACAGGTAGGTGGGGCTAGTCAACCATGAGATCAGGATCAGAGGATGACAGCCAGAAAGAGGACTGCCAAAGGAGAGGGACTAACCAGCCCAAAGTTACGCCTTAGAACTGGAAGCCATCCTCAGGGCTGGGATCCACCTGCCAGCCACCATACGAGCGGCTCTAAGAGGAGGAGGACGGGGGAGTTAAGAACGCCAATATTGCAGGCCAGGTTGTTGAAGGTGACACTAGAGATCCACGCAGGCCTAGAGAACTATGACTCCCAAGTCAGTCTACCATCTACCAAACTTGAATCTCCTTTCCCTAAAGAGCGGCTATAAAAAGCCAAGAGTTCAATTTAAGACTGAAGTAGGCTGAAGCTGGAGAGCAGAGACCAAACACAGGAGATGTTTTGGGGAGGCTGGAAAAGAGACCAGTAGGAACTGGGTTGGGAACAAAGCCCAGGAATCTGGGAGAGCAGTCCAGAAGCTGGGACACACCGGTGCCCAGGAGGTGGAAAGACCCAGAAGAACACAAAGAGGAGCCAAGAGAACTGGGGCTGCTGGTTAGCAGTGATACAGGTGTGGTTAAAGATAGTAAATGTTACCTGAGAGGTGATTCCCAGAGTGGTGAGAAGGGCCCACAAGATAGGTGTGGGTTTGGGAAAGTCACGAAGGAGAGAAGTCGTGCCCACAAGGGTGAAAAAGATGCGAAGGATATTAGTAAGCCAGTGGAGATTATTGAGGAGAGGGGTGAAGGAGGTAGAGTGTGCAAGGTCAGAAACTGAGATCAGGGAAGAGATTGAAGGACCACTGACGCATTAATAACAAGACAAGAAAGAAAGGGGAGACATCCACATGAGCACCAAGACTGCAGAAGAAGACGGTCAACAAATTCCAGAGAAGGCAAGTCCCAGACTCTGGATAACCAGAGCCCTGTTGCCTCTGGTCTTGTTCTGGCACTATATTAATATTATTCAAAGGAATAGAACTTGTGACAAGCTGTTGACCTGGCAAGGGAAACCCTGGCACATACCAACTTCAGTTGGGTAATTATGTATGCAAATATGTTCTCTGTTAAGCGCTTTGGTGAAAGTGCCATATAAATTGCACATCATTATAAATAACACATCACATTCTACGGCTGCAGGAAAGCCACTCTGAATTGTGTTATCCTGACATATTTTAGTTCAAAATCACTGTACCTATCCTGACACATTCGAGTTGCACGTGATGCCTTCTTTATTTATTATTGCACACTGCTATTGTTCCCTAATAAATCACATTGAGCTTATGTTTTCAGTATTGTATGGTCACTGATCCATATTGATTATTTGACAGTGACATTTTCAAGTTGTACACTTTACAGACACAGCGCTGGGATAGTGATAGCATGCTCTTTATACAAGAGTTTTTTTTTTTTTCTTTTTATAACTGAAGGGATAGCCCCTACTGTGGAAGGAAAAAAGGGCTAGAATATATGGAACAAAGAAGAGCTCCAACCACAGATATATTTGTCAACACTCTCCTAATGTTGGAGTGTCTTAATCATACTATTTTAAGGAAACTTGGACACAGAGCTTCAAAACGTAAGCTCAATAACCTTTAACTATCTTGTCAAATCATCAAACCAAAACAAAACTGAGAGGCTAGAAACTAACTTCTGCTCAGTAGTACTTAAATACAATTTATTGTTTTTTTTCAAATTCACCAACAACGAAATAAATATACACTCCAAAACTGTCTCATTCCTAAACAGAGAAATAAGGCATGAATACAACACTATTAATTGTTCGCACAATAGGTGGGGTTAGTATCATCTAATAGTGCAGTAAAGAAAAGGAAATAGTAAACTGATGCATACTAAACCAAAAAACGGATACGGTTTTGTTTTTTGATATATTTCAAAAAATGGTTTTGTTATTCTTTGACACAATTGCGATAAGTGTACTGACCAATTACTTGGTCCCCATGTTTGAACAGAGGCTAGTCAAAAAGTCTAACCTAAAGATGGATAACCCACAGGTGTAAATAAATAAATTCAAAACAGAGCGGTACCCAATTGGTATGATAAAAACAATTGCTCGTGATTCATACACAGTCAACCAGGGAAATAGGAAAAGGAACACCGATTGCATCATCCCTCAATGCAGCCAGGTGCTAAAATTACCCCACTGCATTCAAGAAGATGCAAATGGTCAAATCAAGGTATACAAATCAATTGAAAAGTCGAGGACCAAAACCATCGGTTGGGTACCGCTCTGTTTGAATTTATTTCTTTACACCTGTGGGTTATCCATCTTTAGGTTAGACTTTTTGACTAGCCTCTGTTCAAACATGGGGACCAAGTAATTGGTCAGTACACTTATCGCAATTGTGTCAAAGAATAACGAAACCATTTTTTGAAATATATCAAAAAACAAAACCGTATCCGTTTTTTGGTTTAGTATGCATCAGTTTACTATTTCCTTTTATTTACTGCACTATTAGATGATACTAACCCCACCTATTGTGCGAACAATTAATAGTGTTGTATTCATGCCTTATTTCTCTGTTTAGGACTGAGACAGTTTTGGAGTGTATATTTATTTCGTTGTTGGTGAATTTGAAAAAAAACAATAAATTGTATTTAAGTACTACTGAGCAGAAGTTATTTTCTAGCCTCTCAGTTTTGTTTTGGTTTGATGATTTGACAAGATATTTAAAGGTTATTGAGCTTACGTTTTGAAGCTCTGTGTCCAAGTTTCCTTAAAATAGTATGATTAAGACACTCCAACATTAGGAGAGTGTTGACAAATATATCTGTGGTTGGAGCTCTTCTTTGTTCCACTTGGTACAAGAGTTGACAATATTGTATAAGTCGTTTGGACAGTGTGATTTAATTTAGGAAAGTTCACATTTTCTACATATTCTGGAATGCACTTCTGTTAAATTAGTGCTGGCTACTCTCAAGGTAAAGAAACAATGTTCATTGACACTTTTTGGACAAACTTTTACATCAAAACTGCTGTGTTCCCTCATACGCAAGGTAATTGTTTTTGGATATGTCTTAGGTTTTATGTGTAGGTCTCTACCATCATTTGGGAGATCAATTGTTTGAATCGGGAGAAATTCGGATTTGCCTGAATTCTATTTCAGTTATTGTGTTAAGAATGCATTAGATAAACCCCTATGTCCTTCATCGGTTTAGATATTAGGAGACATGCTTTTAGTTGCAATATTTTGACTATTTCTTTTGGTTTGCAGAGGCAAACCGGTGCACTTGTCAAATGAGTAGCACACTCATACTCATTTCATTTTTCAGACCAAACAGATGTTTTTTTTTCAGGCTTCTTTCCATGATCACCAAGTACCAGCTGTGACGAATTGCGGGGTTCAGTCACTTCTCCCGCAGGGCAACCTTTCCTTGTGAGGCTAGGGAGGTGAGCCCATTGCACAATATTGTTAAAGCTCCCCGATACCTTAGAGGAAGAGTATGGAATACATTCAGTGTTTCATCAACAGCAAGACAAATTCGGTTCCTACCTTGTCTTCTTCGGAAAAGAAGTGAATGAGAATTCACCTGTCTCACCCTCTCCTCACCTCCAACCCGGCGGTTAGTGGGTGTGACAGGGAAACCCTTGTGCGGGACAAAAACCCTGAGCAGGCTGGAAGAGAAGCGGCAACCCGGAAGCAGATTGGATTCCGGTCGTCTTCCGATGTAGGATTTCCTGAATGGTCGGCAGCGAGCACCTTCGCGGGCCGGGAATGGAGCGGAGCGTTATCAGCAACTAGTTCGACCTTGGGGAGGAGACGAAAGGTAAGTAAACTTCTTAAATGAAAGGTAGAGATATGGAAAGAAATGAGAGAGAGGTAAATGGTCTAGCAACCTGTTATTGATGCGGATTGGAAAGAAGGGGAGTTTTCTTGAATTGAATTCTGGGAATGGTAGTTCGGAAGTCTGATGGTCCCTAGATAGAGGCAAATAGTAGAGTGAAAGAAAAGTACTGTAGGGATTAGTAGAATGTGTGATAGACTAAGTGCGACCTACAAGACCGGGGTACTCGAGTGGTCGAATCAGCTGTAAGAAATATCGTCCGCTCGGAGGAGCGTTCTTCTTTGCCGGGAAAGCGTCTAGGGAAAAGAGGAAATGTAGAAAAGGGAAAGTGTTAGGGGAAAGATGCCTTTGATAAGGAGTTCGCAGACAGCTAAAGATGAGTTTCCTAAGTGGGAACTTACGGAGCGTAACCACCATAAGCAGTAGCAACGCGCTGTGTTCTCCCTTCCGGTTCCTTATATACTGTCACCTGGTCAGAGGGAGGAGATTCCTCAGGAGACCGTGCGCACACTAGAACGGCAGTTTGTGCGCACCGCGCCATCTTGGGAGAAATGGAGTGAATAGAAGGCTTAAAGCGCCAGCGGCGCAGCACGGACCATCTTTGTGCGGTGTTCGTAACAAATATTCCCCCTAGTGGTGGTGGAAAGTGGGACCTCACCAGGAGAGACTCCCGTCCCCTGTTCCAACCCCCACCCATGTGGATTAAGGACTCCCTTTTCACGACACTCAGAAACTCAATAAGACAAGATCAGTTGACAGAAAACCAGACTCCTCTTACATCTGCTATTGTGATATTTGTGCTGAGGATAGGTACCTGCCTGATACTCGGAAGAGTAGGAACATTGGAGTAATAAAGAATAAGTACCTGTTAACTACTGGGACAAAGGAACACCAAGGAGTTACGAGTATAGCTGTGACACAAAGAAAGAACTATCATGAAGAACTGGGGAAGCCCCAGAACCACATCATAAATATGGGAGGACCAAGAGAACGTCAGAGACCCAGGAATTTCTAACCAGCTGAAGCAGGGAAAACGGTTAACTCAGGTGAACGCTGCTTTGCATGCCAATAGGCAGCAGGACAGAAGAGATGTCTGAGGTGCACAGAACGATAGACAGGCTTGAAAAAGTCTGCCAGCTTGCTGATAGTCCCAGGAGGGACGCTCGATAAGGGCTAGAGAGAAATCTCACCACAAACGTGCCTGAACTGAAGCACACAAAGGACAGACCCGTGAGAGTCTATCAACCGATGGAGAAAGCCAGAAGAAGAGAGAGAGAGAGAGTGAAGTGGTGGCCAGGGAAGGGTTAGAGAGAAATACTTTCCTCGCCGATATCACACACTGACACCGAGCTGTGTCAAACGGATGAAAGAATGTGAGCAGAAGAGACATCCTGACCAAACACAGAGGAGAACCAAATGCAGACCCAATGATGCCACACCATTACAGTAAAGGTAACGGGGAGACCAGGAAACCCGGGGAACAGGGCATATATAACCAGTGGGACAATCATTTTTAAGTGACGTAGAAAAACATAAATATAATGATTGCAGTAATCTTGATCGTCCCAGTGAATGGCCAAATACCAAGAAGAGTGAAAACCATTCCTGGGGTCAGCTTACTCATCCCAGTGAGAAATTAAGTATTAAGAATAGTAATACCTGCTCAGGAACTCTGTCTACTTGTCCCAGTGAAGAGACCATTAACAATAAAAGAGAGAATCATTCAGGGGATCGGTTTACTCATCCCAGTTAGGAACCAAGTATTGAGAAGAGTAATATTTATTTAAAGACTCCACCTACTCGTCCCAGTGAATGGCCAAAGGGGTCAACGAGTAAGACTGGTTACTGAGTACATCACACAGATCCCAGTGAAGAGATCAGTAATAAAACTGGTATAACAAGTGAGGAAAGAAGACATACACAATATATGAAACTGGTATCAGAATGAAAGAAACTGTTATTACAATTGAAAGGTACAGAGTGGAGGGACCATCAGAACCACGACAAGCGGGTGTTGAAAAATCCTTTAAGAGAACTGACTTGGTGCGAGAAATAGCAAAATGCTATCTGAAGATCCCTTATTGACAAGCACTTGCTGAAAAGCATGCCTGGTCTTTAGTTGTGTAATATTAGTGGTAGGGTCAGCAGAAGCTAATTTTAGATAGAGAACAGACTTTTGTTGTGCACTTCACCATTGACGGCAAGCACCCTAGTTTAGCTGTGGTAGGTAGGGAAACCCATAGATTAGGGAAAGCAAGGCATTTTCTTATTATTTAGAATAAATACATCTGGAAATAGGAAACACTAGTCCGTCTCCTTCTGACCTACCACAAGGCTTAACGTTCTCTACTCAAATGTTATGCTTGGAAAGCTATATTGTATTTATCAATTTATATAGCGCCTTAGGCCCATAGGCTAACAGGTGCTGATACAAACAGAAACAGATAAACAGTATACAAAACAGAAAACAGAATAAAATGGCCAGGACACAACAAATTACCACAAGTCTAACCACGAAAGGATAAAACAGAATCACAAAAAACATTCATAAAAGCAAGGTCTAAGAATTCGCAACAAAGCATTTGAGATTGGAAGAAATTGACACATTTTTGTAGAGACTGAAAAAGTAAGGGAGGTTGCTTCTTCCACAGCCCACGACTATGGAGTCTCTATTGGCCTATGAGCACCAAACATTTACGTGTACCCTGCAAAGGCCCTTTATATCACAAGTTCTTATTCAACCACAATCTGCCTTTTGGCGTTACCATGATAGAACTTTATTCCTTAAAGCCTCTCTTGACTCAGTACCCTCTCCAGTTCTCAGAGATTTCAGCCATTTTCTATCAATAAAGGCAGAGGGGCCTCCTGCCTCTCAGCGGAATCATCCAGCACTGAATTATTATTCACTTCTTTCCCAACAGTTTGACACTGGTTCAAATCAATGGACAGAGACATGTTCAAGAGCCAAAATGGGACCTTGGACAAACAAACAAAACTCCTGAAGGTTGTTAGACAGGTTAAGTTTGGTGAACTTATATTGCTAATTGGGCGACCACTTTGTCGAATTAGTCAAATGTCAGTCTGTCTCATCCCTGGAGGATAGTTCAGGGGCAACGCAACAGGTTCCACAGAATGCTACAATTTCCACAGAATGCTCCCCGATTGGACAATTCTGTTTTAGTTGCTGATCAGTGTCTCCACCAAAGAGTGTCATGAAGAGACTTATTTTACTATGACACTCATCCAGTGAGACAGATAAGCGTTCATAGGGTGCAGCTGGACGGGCCAGAACATCAAGGACAGATACAGAGTGTATTTTATGAAGACTGGAGCTGGTTTCAGAATTTAGTAACACAACAGGTTTATTGTTTATTAACTTTTCAGAGTTTATCCCCTCAAAGCCCTCAGTATCACCCACTCTCTGATCTTTAAGGCAGTGTTTCCTCCTAGCACTTCCGGACAATGCCTTGGAAAACTCAATCCTGATAAAGGGGGTAGAGGGGCAAACAGACTACAATCAAGCAGGCATAGGTTCCCTGATTTTAGATGAAAAAGATGGTTCAGCTTTGGTTCTCCCCGACCACCCACTGGACACACAACAGGCAGCCTTTGAATCAGCATCCACACAAAGGAGAGTCTTCAATAGAAACAACAAGGAGGAGGCAAAACGCACTCCTGTCTTATCAGTTTAATAAAAGGCTGTCAATTTGATAAAAGAAAGCTGTTTTAGAAGCAATCCATTTCTGCAGGGCGTGAGGTAAGGAAGCAAAAATGGTACCCAAAAATAATGACCACGACTAGTATACTGAATCACCTGCCTGAATCTGCCTGGGCCTCCACAGGCACTCTTAACATGCCTCTGCGCCGCTGAGCTGTTCCACAGCAGCAGCCAGCGGCTGCAACCAGCAGCTGCAAAGCACAACACAACACCGCCAAAAGGTGGACAAACCTAGAGTACAAAAGCCGAAATATGACAACAGGCCTCCGAGCACTGCCGCCCCCACATTAGGCAAAATACAAAACAGCCACCGGCCTAGAACAGGAACGCACAGAGCAGCAAAATACAGGGTAGGTACCTCTATCATGTGGACACAGCTAGAACTACTCAGACCTACTTCTTACTCTGACAATATAATTCCAGTCTCTCATCATTAAACAATTGACGGGCCTGGCACTCAGTGCGCTCCTCAGCAACATCAATGCCTCCCTCGCAGAAGGATCACTCCTGGACACCCTCAAGACTGGTCTCATACGACCTCTTTTGAAAAAAACTAACCCTAGACCAAGACGACCTGGCCAAATATAGGCCCATTACGAACCTCCCCGTTTATTGGCAAAATCTTGGACAACTCCTCCACCTCTTAAATGACTATCAATTAGGGTTTTGCCCAAAGTGTAGTATCGAGTCAGCCACCATCTCGGTGGTGGATGATGCTCTCCAAATCATGAATAAGGGTGACTCATGCCTTCTCATCCTTCTTGACCTCTCAGCTGCATTCGACACTGTCGACCACCGCATTCTTCTCTCCCTCCTTGCTGACAGGATGGGATTCTCTGGCACTGTCCTGGATTGGCTTACTTCCTACCTCTCAGGCAAACACCAGTTCTAACTGACTCCAGGTCTCCTGCGGAGTCCCCCAAGGCTCCATCCTCTCACCAATCTTTTTAACCTTTACATGGAGCCTCTGGGCACTCTGCTCAAAGATCCCAATATAGCCATCCACCAATACGCAGACGATACTCAGTTGTACATGAGTAAATAGCGCACAGGACATCATTCATCTCTGCAATTACCGAGCCATCATCCAGTCCTGGGTGTCGACTGCCTACCTCAAAGTAAACCCATCCACGACTGAATTCATCCTCACCGGTCCGCCTGCTAAAAATCAACTGATCCAACAATGGCTCAATGATATGCGCCGAGAAGGATTTGATCCACCACAACTCCCAGACTCAGCAAAATCCTTAGGCTTCACCATTAACACAAATATTCCCTTCCAGAAACACACAGCCTAGAAGGCTAAAATAGTTTGGCTCAGACTCTCTACCCATTGAAAAATCAAACCCTTCATCCTGCTGCTGGACTTCCCAACCGAATGGCAGGCCCTTGTGATCTTGCACATCGATGGGGGAAATGCTTTCCTGAGAGGGCTCCCAGCTGCGAACTTGGCTCCCCTTAAAGCAAGAGAGCCCACATCCAAGCCAGAGTCTCTGCGGCATCTAACAACTCGGCCGAACTCTTTAAAATCTGCAAGGAGCTGGCCAATCCTGCTGCAGTCTACTTCTCCTGTCCCCTCCAAGGCCCTCTGCATGGCCCTGGCTTCTCCTTTCATCTCTAAAACCCAGGACATCCTGTCCACCCTGTTGTCTTCTCCTCCTCTTCCCGCTTCTATCTTTGCTACCTCTGGCCCTCCTGCAGTCGCCTCACCTCCCTCTTTCTTTTCCTTTCCTCTGTTCTCACCTGACAATATTTCTACACAAGTCTGATCTATGAAAGGCTTGTCAAAACAGGTTCTTCACTGTTCGTCCAAAACCATCAAGGACCATATTAACACCCTCACTCCTGTCCTGGCCAACTTCTGCAATCATTCCTTTGCCACTGGAGCCTTCCCCTCCCCTCTAAAGCACTCTCTTGTGCACCCTCTTCTCAAGAAACCGACAGCCGACCCTTCCTGCCCGGCTAACTATCGCCCGATCTCTATCACTCCTTTCCAGGGAAAACTCCTGTAAAAGCTGGCCATCTCCCAGCTTAATCTTCACACTGATTCTGTTGCACGGAAACTGCTCTCCGGAACATCTGCGAAGACTTGCTCTCCAAGCTTGATTCTAATCTCCCCTCTGTCCTCGTCCTACTTGATCTCTCTTCTGCCTTTGACACGGTCAACCATGCCATCCTGCTCAACGGCCTCCGTGATTACCTGGGTAGCACTGATCAGGCCCTGGCCTGGCTGACCTTCTTCCTTTCCAACTAACCCTCCCAGGTCCAACTTGGGTCCTTCCTTTCCTCTATCTCACTCTCCACCTGTGGGGTTCCCCAGGGGTCTAACCTCTCTCCCTGGCACCCCTCGCACACTGCATTGCTGCTCTCTGCTCCACCTTTCAGTGCTATGCAGATGACAATGAGCTCGTTTTCAGGCTCCCCTCTACAACCTCCTCTCCCTCTCTCATCGCTGACTGTCTGTTTGCAATCCAGGAGTGGTGTGCTGCCAACGACCTCTGCCTTAATGCCAGTAATATAGAGATCCTCCTCATCGGCACTTGTGCACCTTTCTTTCCTGTCACTCTATGGCCTGCTTCCCTTGGCCCTCTCCCTGCTCCCACCTGCGAGGCTAAGAACCTTGGGGTCATCTTCAAATCCACGCTTTCCTTTTCTCCACACATCTCTGCCATCTATAATAAGTCAAACTACCAACTGCACCTCCTCAGAGGTATTCTTCCCTTCCTCTCCTTCCCGAGACGCTCACTGTCTCTAGAGCTCTGGTTCTCTCTAGGCTGGACTACTGCAACAGCCTCTTTCTAAATCTGCCTCCTTCAAATCGCCGCTCTCTGCAACTCATCCAGAACAGGACTGGGAGACTTGTCCTTGGCCTCAAGCCCAGGGATCATATCGCTCCAGCCCTGAAATCTCTTCATTGGCTCCTAGTGGCTGCAAGGATTAAGTTCAAGACCCTCTGCATTGTCCACAAGGGCTTCTGGGACCAGGGTCTGCAATACCTTTCACTCTCCCTTTGGAAATACCTTCCCACTCGAGCCCTTTGCTCCTCCACCTCCAACTCCCTCAGGGTCAGTCGCTTCTCCAAGCAATGAGTTGGTGGTAGATCTCGTTCTTCGGCTGGGGCCTCCCTCTGGAACAGCCTTCCTGCCTCTCTGGAACTTGAGGAGAACCACCTTCGGTTCCAGAAGTACCTCAAGACGTTCATCTTTGCTTCTGCCTTCTCTCTTTCTCTCCCCTGCTGATCTATGTCTGTTTCTGCACTGGGCACCTGGCTACCCTCTGATTTCGGGCCCAGATCCCTGCCCACCCAGCTGCATACCCACACTGCCTCCTGGCAACCTTTGCACTTGGGTCTGTATTTTCAACCCTACAGCCCCCTTACCTGCACTTATTGTCACCCGTTGTCTGCGCTTAATTCTTGCATCTGCCACTTGCTGGCTGCACTTCCTATTGTTGTTTTTTGATCTCATGTTCAGCACTTTCCACTCCTCCCCTGCCCCTTGCATATTCCCTCTTCCCTCTCCCCTGCACTTGCGTGGTCTCAATGTCACTAGGCCTAGTAAGATCGTTGTTTTGTCCTCCCTTGTACCCCCTGGCCTCGTCGTGCCTTGAAACACTTGTGTATGGGCGCGATATAAATAAAATATCAAATATCAATCCACCACGCTGCGGCACATCTTATTATGCGAGCCTTGGAAATTTGACCGAATTTCCCCTATCTTACGCAAACTACATTGGCTTCCACTCCTACCCAGGATACTGTTCAAGACCGCATTTATCGTCTACAAATCAGTCACGAGTAGCACACCAGCATACCTGGCGACTAAACTCCACACATCTGGTGGCACACGCTCCTCGCAAATCGACCAATCGGCTAGATTCACAACTCATCCGCAAAGAGATGACCTGCAAACAGTCCTCTTGTCATGCACCCACCCTCTGGAACTCGATCCCGGTGACAATTCGGAATGCCCCCACAATTCTCCAATTTCGCAAATCTCTCAAAACATGGCTCTTTCAACAACACCTAACCAAGGACTAATTCCAATTGACGTACATACCGATGCACAGACCTCCGAGTACTGCATTACTTTAATAAATGCCAGCCCCCCACACTCTGTACAGCGCACAGCTGCTCTCGAGCTAGGTCTGCACTTTAAACAATAAAATAAAACAAATAAAGAGTACACTTCACATCTTCCTGGCATTTGAACCATTTGTGCACTTTAAGACTGTATCAAAATATGCATTTTAGATAGATTTAGTACACACCCTGTATTGCTACAGTGTCACTTATCAAACAGGTTCTACAAAGCCATAACAACATCAGATGTGTGCTATTAAAATGTTGGTAACATAAAGAATTTGCTAAGCGGCAATATGTAACGCAGTATGCACCTTTGAAAGACACTATTGTTTGGATTATGATGTTCACCAAGAAGCTAAAATGGAGCAAACACCATTGGAAACTCGTTTCAGTTAGCCTTCTTTTACCTTGGTCTTACCCTGTGTGAGCAGTATATGAAAGATATGTGCTGCATAAGAAGTTAGCACCTCTTTTATGTTTTCACAAGTGGCGGCTTTAAATAGATGGGCATCAAAGACACGATGATTCAGAGATTCCTTACAACTACTTCATGATCTGATTATAGAACCTGCCTGTGCCAAAACCCATCAAATATTTGTATTGTTTTCAGTCTATTCAATCTCGAACCTCAAGGTGGCAGGACTGTGCAAAGCATGTGTTTGATGAAAAGATTACTACTCTGCTGATGTACAGGGATACGTAGTGGCTAAACCGCCTACTCAACCCCACACTACTCCTAAACTAGCAGTAATCCCAACAATATAGATGAAATGGGCACATCCTAAAAGGTATTCATCCTTAGCACCATTGCAGTAGCTCAGGTCGATGGTAGGTTATATCTTCAGAAGGGATGTGAGTTTAAACAGTTGCAACAAAAACAGCAATAGTATGGTGATATCATGATAAAAGAATGTCCAATCAAGGTTCTTTAAGAATAGACATTTTAATCAAAACAATCAGTGCAATCAACTAATTACAGACACTAAAAACCACCCCTGTAAAGATGCAGGCTTGACAAGAAAGGGCACTCTGGGTTGATAAGCAGGGGTGCTCGGCCAAAAGGATTTCAGTGTTCAAGAAAATGCCTTTAAAATGCAAGAAGGGGCTGAAAGGTTATGGTCCTCTAAGGCAGACAAAAAAGGGGGACAGCATCCTTGTCAAATGTTTTCTTTGGGCCCATTACTGTCGAGCCGGGTTTCTATGTGCTTTACTATAGAGGAGCCGGTGTCAAGATGATCAAGTCATGCATTCACATTGCTGAATTGGCATCAAGTTCATTGGTGAGTCAGGCTCCCATTGGATCGAGTTGGCGTTTGAGATGGTTGAGTCCGTGGATTCCAACCTTTTGGGTCTGCTATCGAGTCATTGTCAAAACAGTGCTTCTGTGGAGTAGAGTCTGGTGTGAGACAGTGAGGTGCTGGCTTCCAGCTGGTAGAGTGTGTGCTAGAATCAGTTGCTTTCATGGAGCAAAGCCAGTGATCGGGATGAGTTGAGGTGGACCGCTTCATTGAGTCGAGCTGGAATCTGGATGGCTCAAAGAGCAGGTCAGCGATTCAAAGAACATAGGCTGCCAAAGCAATTATGTAGTTGCACGAACTGAGTTGAGCACAGTGAGCTGGCTCACAGATAACTTGAGGGAGCAAAACAGTTTTTCAGCTGCTTCTGGGTTACTGGGAGTCCCAATTCAGGGTCTCCAGGAACAAGGCGAGTCATGAGTTCTGCACTTTCAGTCCAGGAAATTCTCACGCATCCACAGCTGTGTTATTCCCACTGTTCAATTGGGATGTTTCCTGCCCTCACCATATGGCATTCTGTCAACATGTGATATTATATAAATTCCGAAGCTGCAAAGCTAATATTATAGGCATATAAATTCTCATCAAATAGTCTTGGGAGAGCTGAAGGTTTAAAAAGTATTACTTCCGAATCACAAATGCTTTAAGCTAGACAGCAGGTTTAGGATAAGAAAAGTACTCGACGAAGGGCAATTCAGAGACTTTGAATCACTACAAGGAAACGACGGGCTCACCCCGAGCCACTACCTATGGTACCAAAAGGTGAAATTTATCGCCAAGAAGAAATGGAAGGTGTGGCCCGAGGAGCCCGAAACACACGCCCTGATCCAGGAGATGCACGAAGTTAGCGACGGTTGGAAACCAACATCAAGACTATACACCCAAATAAATGACAGGCCTAACCCAAGAAGTACACGTTTGAAAGAGAAATGGGAATCCGACTTGGGGACCGAAATCACGGAGGGAGAATGGTCTAGAGCCCTAGCATACCCGAAGGAGATATCTAGGAACGCCAGATTCAGGCTAATACAGCTCAATGTCCTCTATAGGACCTACATGTCCCCACATAGAATATCCACCTTCAACGACAGAGTCAGCCCGCTATGCCCATGGTGCCCCTCTGACCACGCTGACATGATCCACATGTTTTGGACCTGCCCTAAATCTCAGAAACTATGGTTCGCCGCTGAACAGACCTGTAGGAAAGCTGGCCTGGAGATATATGAATGGACACCGAAAGAATGCCTCCTAGGCACCTACCCGAGGCTGAGCAAAATCAAGCACTTGGTGAAACTAATGGACATAGCATGTGTGCTGATAAAAAGAACGATCGCAATGGCCTGGAAATCCTCAGCAGGCCCCAGGTACGAACCTTGGATCAGGGAGATGGAAAGATGGACGATAGCAGAAACTAGAGCATGGGAGGAGGGAAGTAATCGGGGTGGGGAAGACTCGAGCACCACACTTGAGGCCTGGAAGACCCTTCTGAGAGACATGATCTCCTCGTCGACCTATAAACCCCCCTGAATTAACCACCCACAAATGGCACAATGGCCAAATCCACGCACTGTTGCATCCATCCTGCACATGCTCCCCCCCCCCCGTGCACCACGAAGACCAGTCAGAGCCCAACGGAATAGAAACTGGGGTTCACCTCCATAAGCAAAGACCACAATAACTCAGAGATCAAAGGACAGTCACTGTTATCACTGTTACTTCTTTTGTTTCTTTTCCCTTTTTTCCTCTTGTTTGTTCTGTTCGCTGTTTAATGCTACCCATAACTTATAAGGCATAAGTGGTATGTAATTCATGTATCGATACAAACCATGATTGTAATGGTCCGGAATATAACCGTAAATGCCAAATGCCAATAAAAACATTATAAAATAAATTAGGATAAGAAAAGTAGTTTCTGATGTTTGTTAATCTGCTTAGAATCACATGCTGTGCATAGTCCGACATCCAGTGGTCACTGCAGAGTATTGCATCTTGTTTTTCGAAAGTCGAAAAGGGGACGTCGACATAAGCGTGTCTGTAATACTATCCCTATAGTGACGTGTAGTGTACCCAAAATCCCTCATGCGTCGAGGTCCCTCAGATAGTTTTTTTCCGCCCAGAATACTGATCGCCTTATGCGGAGCTCGTAAGAGACATTGCCATTTACCATATATTCGACCCTTGGTCGATTTTGTCAGTTATTGTTTAATTCAACCGCCTCCAGCCATCTTTCGACGGCCATTCCACTTCCCCGCCGAGTCAAGATCCTCGATGGCGGTGGTTTTGACGGAGGCGATCCTATCGGCGCTGCCGAACACGTGGTCCGGCCTTACCGGCCGGCACAGTAGGGAGAGAGGGGGTTGTTGTGGACATTTCTGTTTCTTCTAGAATGCCTTTCCCTTTCTCCCCCCTTTCCTTCAGGGTCGTTATCACTTATTAGATCCTCAGCTATGGAGAGGACTCCTTTTAGATTTTGCCCTCGTTGTAATGGCACATTTCCGTGGAAGGACAAGCATAAGTGGTGTAACCGCTGCTTACCCCTCGACCACAAGGAGGCTGGCTGTGCGGCCTGTAAACTCCTTCGTCCAAAAACTTTGAAGGAGCGCAGGGTCAAATGGTGGGCAGCCTACGGCATGTCGAAGGCTGATTCCTCACCCGCGGCGGCCGCCGCCGAGTGTGACGAGGGGGATAGTGATAACGCTACCTCCGTAACAGAGGTTGTCGACCTCTCTATGGAGCGCTCCCGCTCCACCACGTCTGTCCCCAGCCCCGAAAAGTTCGGCTCCGGCCCTACTTATGGGGATGTACACCCCGGCAACGCTGACGCACACAAAAAAATCACTAAACACACAACCCATGGCCATTCCTCGAGTAAATCGAAGAAGGCCTCTGCGCCAACGGAGACGCCTCATCAACCGGCAGCCTACGCCGACCGTAAGGGTCAGCCCTCCCTGCAGCTGCATATGCGCCTAGCGACTGGGCCATCTTCAACTAAGGGCGCTACCTCCAAACGTCCGGCAAAATGCCTCGTAGGAGGGTGTCCGTCGACGGTAAGGTTCCGGCTCTGCCTAAAACTATTCACGACCATCCCTCAACAGACAAATTAGTTGTGGAAAGCTTAGCTGGAATAGTCTCCAAGGACGCTCAGAAACGGGTGGTGAAAGAGTCACCGAAGCCAGCTCACAAGGTCAGAGGGACGGCAAAATCTGCTGAGGGTACGCTGGAACTTCCCCCCACGTTGAAGGGAAAACCCATAGATACGTCCCCAGTGCCAGGCCCACGAGAAGGGTTCTCAGAGGGCGAAGGGCGTATATCCTCCACGCTATGGGAGAGATCTCGACGCCTAGAGGTGGAGGAGCAGGCCTTTCCGCCACTAGACCGTTCAGGGTTATCCCAGTGGACTAGGGAAAGATTTGAATCATGTATGGACAGGCTAGATAAGTTTGTGTCCACCTCTGAACACAATACACCCAAAAGGCCAAGGGAGGTGCTCCCTGAAGACCTAGGGCCAAATTTCCAAGACTTTTTGACCCACTTGAGGAAGAAATTGATACATATGACCTCACTGAAGAGGATCCACATTTTCAGGAAGATGAAGAATTCCTAACTACTGAGGATCTACAAGACCCTGTAGGGGACTTTGAGGAAGACCCAGACATATGTGAACCACAGCCCTGGCACTCACCAGGGGCATCTACAGACCCCGATGTTTAAGATCTGCCCTCTCTTCAGACCACACCGGTCAGAGACCCTTCGCCTGTGGATGATCAACCCACTTTCAATGCAATGCTACGCAAGGCGGCAGCACATTTTGAAATTGACACAGGGGAAACTACTCCAGAAGTAGATTTTGTTGAGAAAATTATTAAGGCAAACCGCCTACTAGCCAAGCCATACTCCTTCTTGCTTCAGTCAAGAGACACCTTGTTCCCTCTTTATCTACACCTGCATTGGTTAGAGGGGTCAATCCAAGAATCGAGAAGCTTTTTGGCCCCTCACCTTCTGATCCCTTATATATTAAGGGTTACTCCATACCTGATTCCCTGGTAGTAACCACCACGAGGAAAAGGGTGGGGGTTCCGCTATCTACTACCAAAGCACCCCAGACAAAGAGGGGAAGAAGCTTTATGCCTTAGGAAAGAGGATTACATCCGCGGCAGCTTTTGCCACGCGTATTGCCAACAATACAACTCTGTTGGTTAGCTACGCTGATGCCCAATGGGGATTGTTGTGCGAAGGCCTACAAGAAGCCCCCGAGCCCTTGCGAACTCGCTTGTTAGCCACGGTGACAGAAGGTACTCAGGTAAACCAAAGCATCATCAAGAACACCTTAGATCCTGCGGAAACGGCTGGCCGTTCACTAGTCCAGGGTGTACTTCTTAAGCGTCATGTTTGGCTCAGAAACTCAGGTTTCAAGCCAGAAATACAAGCGTCCCTCATCAACAAACCCCTTGAAGACTCAAACTTGTTTGGCAAGGCGGTTGATGAGGCACTGGAAACAGCTAAGAAGGAACACGAAACTCTAAAAACTCTGGACCAAATCACAAGACCTCCTAATAAGCGAGGTTATGGCAACAGGCGCTTTTTTCGTGGCCAATGACAAAATCAACAACAATTCTCCTCAGCCGCCAACTGGTCCTCCCCTCAGGGAACCAGTGGACAGTATGCTCAGAGAGGACAACGTCGTGGCAAGGGAAGAGGTCGGGGCTCCACTCCCAGAAGCTCCCCGGCTACCAACACCAAATGACGCGAAAGTTCGGGTCCCCTCCCATGCATCTCCGGTCGGGGGCCGGTTAACATCATTCCTACAAGCATGGGAGGGAATTACCACAGACCGCTGGGTACTGTCAACAATAGCGCACGGTTACGGCATCGAATTCAGTCGGTCCCCAACATTCAGACCCCCAAGGGGAAACGCCTATCACCGGAACACCTCTCCATCCTTCTTCAGGAAGTCGAACTGCTGCTGGAAAAAGGAGCAATAGAGGTTGTGCCTCTATCACAGGTAAAGGAGGGTATTTATTCATTTACTTCCTTGTACCCAAAAAGGATTTAACCATGCACCCTGTACTAGACCTGCGCCCAGCGAACAAATTCGTAAAACCACAGAAATTTCATATGGTGACTTTGCAGGAGGTAATCTCCCTGCTCACACTGGGAGATTACATGGCAACACTGGACATGAAAGATGCATACTTCCATATTTCATTTTTGCCAGCGCACAGGAAATACTTCAGGTTCATGATAGAAGGCAAACACTATCAGTTCAAAGTACTACCCTTCGGCATAGCCTCAGCGGCAAGGGTATTCACCAAGGTAATGGCAGCGGCACATCTGCGCAAGTTGTCCATTCCGGTTTATCCTTACCTCAACGACTGGCTCATAACAGGGGATTCTTACGAAACATGCCTCTCAAATACCCAAAAGACTATAGACCTCCTGTTCCACCTGGGCTTCTCCATCAACGAGAAGAAGTCCAGTCTAGACCCAAGCCAAATCAAACAATTCCTAGGGGCTCTAATTCGAACAAGGGACGGCCTCGTCTTCCCCTCCAACGAGAGGGTCCAAAACATGCTGTTTCAGATCCCTCAATATGTAGCCGGTTGGGAGGTGATGGTACGCAAGGCCATGCGATTGCTAGGAATGATGGCTTCATGTATTTGTTTGTTACCTCACGCGCGACCTGCGCCCAATGCAAGAGTGGCTCAACAGACAGTGGTGTCAGGCCAGCAGGCAATGGGACGATCTAGTGGTGGTCTCGCAGGCCTTGGTTCTCTCGCTGCGATGGTGGTCGAAGGAAAACCTTGTGTTGGGGAAACATTTCGCAACCCCCGCAGTGGAAGCCACTCTAACCACAGACGCATCCCTCACAGGATGGTGGGCTCACCTATCCCATCAGACTGCACACAGGGTTTGGACTCCGAGTGTGGCGTCCAAACACATAAACTTGCTGGAACTGCTGGCAGTCTTCAAAGCACTGAATGCTTTCCAGATACACCTACAAGGGAAAACAGTGCTGATCCTCACAGACAGCACCACGGCCATGTACTACCTAAACAAGCAAGGGGGCACTCACTCTCCAGGACTGTCCAAGCTGTCCCAGAACATCTGGAAGTGGGCTCTCAAACACAACATGTTCCTGTTATCTGAACATGTACTAGGGGAACTCAATCTTCTGGCAGAAAACTCAGCAGAGACTTCCGTCTGCCCGCAGAGTACGAATGGCGACTACACGAAGACATCGTCTCCAATGTTTTCGCAGAATGAGGCTTCCCAGAGATCGACCTGTTCGCAACTGTGGAGAACACCCAATGCCAAGATTACGCCTCCACGTACCCCCAGAACCACTCCAGGGGGAACGGTCTCTGGATAACATGGTTCGGGAAATTTCCCCGAACCCCCTTCTCAAGAAGATAGTGCACAAGATGCACCAGAAACAAGTTACCATGATACTGGTGGCCCCCATGTGGGCCCGCCAACCCTGGTTCGCTCATCTGATGGAGATGTCTCTCTCTCCTCCAGTTAAACTACCCTGCCCGTACAACATACTGTCACAGGACAGGGGCCAAACGCTGCACCCATGCCCACAGACCCTGTACTTGGCAGCCTGGCTCCTGAGGTCATAGAATTTTGACATTTGCAGCTCCCTCACAGATGCATGGACATGAAGCAAGGAAACCGAACACTCGTTACTGCTACTCTAGCAAGTGGAGACGGTTCGTCATCTGGTGTAAGTCAAAGAGTATGAACCCTGTTGACTGCTCTCCCACACAGATTGTTCTATACCTGACTCACTTGTGGGACTCGGGTTTAGTCTTTAATTCTATTAAAGTTCACCTAGCTGCACTCTCCACCTACACTACGTCTCAACATAAGGTGTCATGGTGGAAAGTTCCAGTTATTAAAGCCTTCATGGAGGGAGTGAAAAGGATTCACCCTCCTATATCTAACCCAGCTCCCGGATGGGACCTGCATGTTGTACTAAACAGGCTAATGGGCTCCCCCTTCAAACCCATGCATAAAGCAACCCTGAAGGATCTCACTCTTAAGACTGCTTTCTTGATAGCTATCGCCTCCATTAGGAGAGTGAGTGAACTACAAGCGCTCTCTAGACTAGATCCCTTTGTAACAGTTCACAAAGATAAGGTGGTTCTACGCACACACCCTAGGTTTGCACCGAAGTTCATTTCAAAATTCCATGTCAACCAGTCTATAGAACTACCAACGTTCTTTCAAAACCCATTAAACTTGGAAGAAATTAGCCTGCACACACTTGATGTGCGCAGAGCGGTCATGTTTTATATGGAAAGAACTAGACCACTGAGAAAGACTAATCAGTTCTTTCTCTCAGTGGCGGCGGGAAGAGAAGGAGATGCAGTTTCCAAGATGGATTGTCCAATGCATCACTCTGTTACACTCTTGCTAAGAGAGAACTGCCCTTCAAGCCTAGAGCACACTCTACTCGAGGCACTGGGGCATCCATAGCATTCATTGCAAATGTTCCCCTTGAGTCCATTTGCAAAGCGGCAACCTGGAGTTCTGTACACACCTTTACAAAACACTATTGTCTAGATGCCCATTCTAGATCTGATTCTTGGGTTGGATAAGCAGTAATATAACATCTTTTGTCTACTGCTCCTTCTCACAACCCACCTCCAACTCCGGGTATTGCTTGCTAGTATGTGCACAGCATGTGATTCTAAGCAGATTAACAAACATCAGAAGACATGCATTACTTACCGTAAAAGCATTTCTGATGGTTGTATCGGCTTAGATTCACATGAGCCTGCCCTTCCTCCCTTCTCGGATGGAAGAAACATAGAAATCTTATTACTTTCTCTCTTTTCTGTACTCACTCACGTTAGTCATAAGGCTCCCTCATGGCAGAAAATATACAAACAGAGGGACCTCGACGCGTGAGGGATTTTGGGTTCACTACACGTCACTATAGGGATAGTATTACAGACACGCCTATTTCGACGTCCCCTTTTCGACTTTCGAAAAAACAAGATGCAATACTCCGCAGTGACCACTGGATGTCGGACTATGCACAGCATGTGAATCTAAGCAGATACAACCATCAGAAATGCTTTTACGGTAAGTAATGTATGTCATATTTACTTGTAGCTGTGTTATTAGATTATTTTCTTTATTTCAAAACTGTTGGTAAAATGGGCCTAATGAGAGGGTTTCACAGGCTGTCAACATTTTTCATTTTACTTTATATTTAAGAGTTGAAACTCTGATCAGGCAGAAGAACCTTGAGATGGTTTATTTTTTTCAACTTTTTATCCTTTACAAAATATTTTATTTTTTCAGATTTCCAGACAAACAACTTTACTAGTGAGAGAATGGAGCATGAACCTGAGAAACCAACAATTGAAATTGTTGGAAAAAATGATATTCTCGTACAAGAGGCAGCTTTGTGGATACAACGCATACTGCAGCCACACATGGACAATCTGTTGATTGAAAACAATCATATCTTTTATTGTGGTGTACATGAGCATAAACTCATTTCGAACCTTGATACCAATGTGTCCATCACGGAAAACCTGAAGAACGGAAGTGCTCATATCATTATTAACGGTCTAGGCCATGATGTCATCAAGGCAGGGCTGAAGATCGAGAGACTACTTTGTGATGTACAGAAGGAATATGAACTAGAACAAGAGGAAGAGCTTTCGGCAATTACAGGTATGGTGGGTTTATTTTAAGAAAATTAAGATGTGGAACTGCTAATAGTGTTATAGGAAATTATTACATCCTTGAATAGTTGAGGAAAAGTGCACAGGAGCATTCATGAGCTGCATCTAAAAATCATCCTCTTTTCCACAGATATGTGTCACTATTGTCTGCTTCTTAACAGTTGTTTTTTTAAGGTATTTTTATTTAATGTGTTATAGTTTGGTACAAACTTTTTTTTTTACACAAAAAGAACAATTCAAGCATATTCCACTGAGGATGATTTATCATCATAATCTCTGTTGTCAAAAGTTCTCTCCATATCCAGTGACAAATATATATATTTTTGCATTTGTTTTGACTTCCACTTTGTCTGTCAATTGGAGATACCAGGTATGTCTAGGTGTCTTCTACTTTATCTAGAAAATGTATTCCATCACATACTCAGGATGTTTTATCACCTAGAAGGAATAGCCTCCAGCATTCATCAACAGTCAATCAATTTGTGTTGTTACAGTATTTTCCCAAACAGTGTCCTCTGTACCGTCAACTCTGGGCATACCATGAAGAGATGCTTCAGTGATTCTATGTTTCCAGAGAGATGACAAAATTGACATGTTATCTCTACAGCTTTTCAGTTTTATTCTGCACATGATCTCTTTTTGTATGGTATAGGTTGAATCTTGACCGCAAAAATGGATTCCGATGGTGTTGACTTGGACATTTTTGCAGATATTTAGGTAGTGTTTTTAATCTTCGCGAGTTGTTTGGAAAGGGGTATAAAGATTTCTGATGTTTGTTAATCTGCTTAGAATCACATGCTGTGCATATAGTCCGACATCCAGTGGTCACCGCAGAGTATTGCATCTTGTTTTTCGAAAGTCGAAAGGGGATGTCGAAATAGGCGTGTCTGGAACACTATCCCTATAGTGACGTGTAGTTTACCCAAAATCCCTCACGCGTCGAGGTCCCTCTGATTGTTTGTTTCCGCCCAGAATACTGGTTGCCTTAAGCAGAGCTCGTATGAGACATTTCCATTGGTTGACCCTTGGTCGATTTTGTTTAATTATTGTTAACTAACATCACCTCCAGCCCTCTTTCGCCGCCCCTTCCACATCTCCGCCGAGACCAGATCTTCGACAGACGGTGGTTTTCGACGGACGGTGAGCCTATCATCGCTGCCGACCACGTGGCCCGGCCTCGCTGGCCTACACGGTAGGGAGAGTGGGTTCGGGGTGGACTTTAAGTCTCATACTAGAATGCCTTTCCCTTTCTCTCCCCTTTCCTTCCGGGTCGTTATCACTTGTTACGTCCTCAGCTATGGAGTGGACTCCTTTTAGATTTTGCCGAATCTGAAAAGGCAAATTCCCGTGGAAGTACAAGCACAGGCGGGGTAACCGCTGCTTCCCCCTCGAGCATGACGAAGCTGGTTGTGCAGCCTGCAAGCTCCTTTTCCCGAAAACTCTGAAGAAAGAACGCAGGGTTAAAAGGTGAGCAGCCTACGGGATGTCGAAGGCTGATCCCTCGCCCGCTGCCGCTGAATGTGATGAGGGTGATAGTGATGACTCGACCTCCGTAGCGGAGGTTGTTGGCCCCCCAACGGAGCGCTCTTAGCCCATGGCATCTGTCCCCGGCCCGACAGGCACGGCTCTGGCCCTGCTTTGGGCGACGCTGACAGACAATTATACGTTACAAAACAACCAACCCCCGGCCATTCTTCGAATAAGTCGAAGAAGGCCTCTGCGCCAATGGGGATGCCGACACAGCCGGCCGTCCCCGCTGACCGTAAGGGTCAGCAGCCCTCCCCGCAGTCACATTCGTGCCTAGCGACCGGACCGTAGAATACAAAGGGCGCTACCCCTAAAGTATCATCCGTCGAGACGCATCATAGAAGGCGTCCGTCGACTGCAAGTTTCCGGCTCTGCCGAAAACAACTCCTCACGATCAACTCCCGGGTGGGAGGATGGTCGCCGAGAGCATCGTGAGGATCGTCTCCGAAGACGCTCAGAAACGGCTGGTTAGGAAATCACTGAAGCCTGCGGAGGAGGTCATGGAGACGCCGAGACCTAGCGAAGGTGCGACGGGAGCACTGGAACCCTCCCCTAGGTCGAAAGAGAGACCCAGAGGCACTACTCCACCGTCTGGCCCACTGGAAGGCTTCTCGGAGGGCGACGGGGAGATTTCCTCCACTTTGTATGAGAGATCTCGACGCCTGTAGGTGGAGGAGCAAGCCTTTCCGCCCCTAGACAGTTCTGGGTCTTCCCACTGAACCAGGGAGAGATTTGAGACCTGTATGAACAGGTTGGATAGGTTTGTGTCCATTTCTGAGCACACCACACCTAAAAGGCCAAGGGATGTAATCCCTCAGGACCCTCTAGCCAAGGTTCCAAGACTTTTTGACCCCCAGGAAGAGGAACTGTACACATGACCTCACTGAAGAGGACCCTCATGTCGACACTCAGGACGATGATGAATTCATGGATACTGAGCACCTACAAGATCCTGTAGGGGGCTTTGAGGAAGACCCCGACATGTGTGATCCACAGCCATGGCAGTCCCCTGGGGTGTCAACTGACCCTGATGCTTTAGATCTGGCCTCTCCACAGACTACTCCTGTCAGAGAGCCTTAGCCTGTGGACGATCAGCCCACGTTTAATGCCATGCTACGCAAGGCGGCTGTACATTTTCAGATCGATACGGGGGAGACTGCCCCCGAGGTTGATTTTGCAGAGAAATTCATCAAATAAAAGCCACCGGCTAGCCAGGCCATTCCTCTCCTCGCCTCCATCAAGAGGCGCCTCATTCCCTCTTTGTCAACACCAGCCTTAGTCAGGGGTGTTAACCCACGGATTGAGAAGCTTTTTACCCCTTCCCCCTCGGATCCTCTATATATTAGGGGTCATTCCATCCCAGATTCTCTGGTGGTGACCACCACGAGGAAAAGGCCGGGGTTCCTCTGTCCACCAGTGAAGCACCCCCTGATAAGGAGGGGAAAAAGCTCTATGCTCCCGGGAAGAGGATTACGGCCTTGCCGGCATTCGCTACGCATATTGCCAACAATACCACCCTGTTGGCTAGTTACGCTGCTGCGCAATGGGGCCTGTTGCGCAAAGGCCTACAGGAGGTCCCTGAGTCTCTTTGCACCCGTCTCTTGGCCACTGTTACCGAAGGCACTCAAGTGAACCAGAGCATCATTAAAAATACTTAAGATGCTGCTGAAACTGCTGGCCGTTCCTTAGTCCAGGGCGTACTCCTTAAAAGGCATGCATGGCTTAGGAACTTGGGGTTCAAGCCAGAGACCCAGGCGTCCCTCATTAACAAACCCATGGAAGCCTCCAACTTGTTTGGAAAGGCGGTTGATGACGCCCTGGAAACAGCAAAAAAGGAGCATGAAACCTTGAAGACCCTGGACCAGATCACCAGACCCTCCAATAGGCGTGGATATGGCAATAGGCACCTTTTTCGTGGCCAACACCAACCTCAGCAACAGTATACCTCAGCCAGCAACTGGTCCTCCCCTCAAGGAACCAGTGGTTACAACACGCCATATGCTCAGATAGGCCAACGTCGTGGCAAAGGAAGGTGTACTTCCTTGTACCTAAAAAGGATCTAAACATGTGCCCTATATTAGATCAGCGCCCAGCGAACAAATTTGTAAAACCTCAAAGATTTCGTATGGTGACTTTGCAGGAGGTACCCCTGCTCACACAGGAGGATTACATGTCAACACTGGACATGAAAGATGCATACTTTCATATTTCAATGTTGCCAGCGCACAGGAAATACCTCAGCTTCATGATAGAAGGAAAACACTATCAGTTCAAAGTGCTACCCTTCGGCATAGCCTCAGCGGCAAGGGTATTCACGAAGGTACTGGCAGCGGCACATCTGCGCAAGTTGTCCATTCCGGTTTATCCTTACCTCAACGACTGGCTCATAACAGGGGATTCTTACGAAACATGCCTCTCAAATACCCAAAAGACTATAGACCTCCTGTTCCACCTGGGCTTCTCCATCAACGAGAAGAAGTCCAGTCTAGACCCAAGCCAAATCAAACAATTCCTAGGGGCTCTAATTCGAACAAGGGACGGCCTCGTCTTCCCCTCCAACGAGAGGGTCCAAAACATGCTGTTTCAGATCCCTCAATATGTAGCCGGTCGAGAGGTGACGCTACGCAAAGCCATGCGGTTGCTAGGAATGATGGCGTCATGTATTTTTCTTGGTTCCTCATGCGCACCTGCGCATGCGCCCTATGCAAGAGTGGCTCAGCAGCCAGTGGTGTCAGGCCAGCGGATAATGGGACAATCTGGTAGTTGTCTCGCAAGCCCTGGTTCTCTGGCTGCGGTGGTGGTCGAGGGAGAACCTCGTGAAGGGGAACTCCTTCACCACCCCCGCAGTGGAAGCCACTCTAACCACAGACTCATCCCTCACAGGATGGGGGGGCTCACCTGTCCCATCAGACTGCGCACGGAGTTTGGACTTCAAGTGTGGCATCCAACCATATAAACCTACTGAAATTGTTGGCAGTCTTCAAAGCACTAAAAGCCTTCCAGACACATCTGCAAGGAAAGACAGTGCTGATCCTCACGGACAGCACCACGGCCATGTACAACCTGAACAAACAGGGGGGCGCTCACTCTCCAGGACTGTCCAAGCTATCCCAGAACATCTGGAAGTGGGCTCTCAAACTCAACATGTTCCTGCTAGCACAACATCTACCAGGGGAACTCAATCTTCTGGCAGACGGACTCAGCAGAGACTTCCCTCTACCCGCAGAGTACGAATGGCGCTTACACGGAGACATCGTCTCCAGCGTTTTCACAGAATGGTGCTTCCCAGAGATCAAATTGTTCGCAACTCTGGAGAACGCACAATGCCAAGATTACGCCTCCAGGTACCCCCAGAACCGCTCCAAGGGAAACGGACTCTGGATAACATGGTCAGGGAAATTTGTCTATGCTTTTCCCCCGACTCCACTTCTCAACAAGATAGTGCACAAGGAACCTGAAGCTACAATGATACTGGTGGCCCCCATGTGGGCCCGCCAACCCAGGTTTGCTCATCTGATGGAGATGTCACTATCTCCTCCGGTGAAACTACCATGCTCGTACAAGATGTTGTCGCAGGACAGGGGCCTGACGCTGCACCCATGTCCGCAGACCCTGAACTTGGCAGCCTGGCTCCTGAGGTCATAGAATTTGGACATTTACAGCTCCCTCAGAGATGCATGGACATTCTCAGGGAGGCAAGGAAACCGAACACTCGTTAGTGCTACTCCAGTAAGTCGAAACGGTTTTTCATCTGGTGTAACTCAAAGAGCATCAACCCTGTTGAATGCTCTCCCACTCATATTGTCTTATACCTGACTGACTTACTGGACTCGGGTCTAGTCTTTAATTCCATTAAAGTTCACCTAGCCGCACTCTCCGCCTATACTACGTCACAACATAAGGTGTCATGGTGGAAAGTTCCAGTTATTAAAGCCTTCATGGAGGGAGTGAAAAGAATTCACCCTCCTATATCTAAACCAGCTACCGGATGGGACCTGAACGTCGTGTTAACCAGGCTAATGGGCCCCATCTTTGAGCCCATGCATAGAGCGAGTGTCACAATCTCATCCCCACCGAGGGCTCACAGGGCCCTAAGGACCTTATTCGGTTCCCCTCAGATTACTTGGAGCCAGTCCTGGCGCCGTTGGCATAGGAGACACATGCTGGGACAGGGTTTCAATGGGCAATGGACAAGCATGGCTGCCCTCATGTGGAATACTTGGAAACTGCATTCAGCGGTCTAGCATCCAGGGCGGGGCCCGCCCCAAAAGCACCTGGGATACCACCTTGCTATTTAAACCATGCCTGACTAGAGGCACGTGCTTCGCGTTATTCTGCTTTTGCAGCGTGACGTTCACCTGGTCCTGCTCTGCATCCTTACCTGCTCAGCATAATCTTTTGGCAACAAAGTTGTCCAAGGCAAGAACCATCGCCATCCTTACCTGCTCTGCAGCATCTTCCGGCGCCCAAAGTCGTCCAACGCTCGTTGTCCTCTTACAGCATCACCACCACTGGAAGGTAAAGTGGGATCGAGACATCTTGGGAACCACTTACCAGTTTGTCAGGAAGACTATCACCTTCAAGACATCTTTCGTCCCCTTGGATTCCTGAGAACCATTCTTCTTCAGTTCATCTCGACCTACAAGACAAACAATAGCACAGGTTAGCCATTTGCAAGGATGCTCTCAGCGCTGCTTGGCGTTCAATCTTACCTTCTCGAACTCGGCTTCGGCTTCTACTGCAGCTTCCAACACCTGCAAAAAGAAGCGAGAAGGTTACTTAGTGCAAATCCAAATAAAGACATTGCTGTCACCAATAAAGACTTACCTGAAAAGGAGTTGCAGCCGGTCTGGACTCCAGCCCTCGCCAGTGAAGAAACTCGGTGGAACAGTGCCATTAATCGACGCGCCCCTGCCCAGCGTGGCAGGACGGAGAGTGCATCCTTATAGAAAGCAAGGTGAGAGTCGTCCCCTGGGGAACTGCAAAGGGAACCCGGGAGGTGGGTTGCAAGGGAAGGAACAGCAGTTAAACTTCACCTCCTGTCTTCTAGAGCCAATCCTCGACTACCCGAATTCCTGGACAGGTGAGGGGTTCCGAAGAGCATCCCGGCTATCGTGAGGTGTCCCTGTGGAAACAAGGTGAGCGTTACAGCGAGCCTTAAGGATCTCACTGTTAAGACTGCTTTCTTAATAGCTATCACCTCCATCAGGAGAGTGAGTGAACTACAAGCGCTCTCTATCTTAGACCCCTTTGTAACAGTTCACAAAGATAAGGTGGTTCTACACACACACCCTAGGTTTGCACCTAAATTCATTTAAAAGTTTCATGTCAACCAGTCTATAGAACTACCAACGTTCTTTCAAAACCCTTCAAACTTGGGAGTGAAGAGCCTGCACACACTTGATGTGCACAGGGAGGTCATGTTTTATATGGAAAGAACTTGTCCACTAAGAAAGACTAATTAGTTCTTTGTCTCAGTGGCGGCAGGAAGAGAAGGAGATGCAGTTTCCAAATCCACTATCTCTAGATGGAGTGTCCAGTGCATCACTCTCTGTTACACTCTTGCTAAGAGAGAACTGCCCTTCAAACCTAGAGCACACTCTACTCGAGGCATTGGGGCATCCATAGCATTCATTGCAAATGTTCCCCTTAAGTCCATTTGCAAAGCGGCATCCTGGAGTTCTGTACACACCTTTACAAAACACTATTGTCTAGATGCTCATTCTAGATCTGATTCCCAGGTGGGACAAGCAGTAATAAGACACCTTTGCTCTACTGGTCCTTCTCACAACCCACCTCCAACTCCGGGTACTGCTCGCTAGTCTATGCAAAGCATGTGATTCTAAGCAGATTAACAAACATCAGAAGACATGCATTACTTACCGTAAAAGCATTTCTGATGGTTGTATCTGCTTAGATTCACATGCGTCCACCCTTCCTCCCCGCTTGGATGGAAAGAACATAGACGTCTTATTACTTGTCTCTTTTCTGTACTCACTCACGTTGGTCATAAGGCTCCCTCATGGCAGAAAAAATACAATCAGAGGGACCTTGACGCGTGAGGGATTTTGGCTACACTACACCTCACTATAGGGATAGTGTTACAGACACGCCTATGTCGACGTCCCCTTTCGACTTTCGAAAAACAAGATGCAATACTCTGACCACTGGATGTCGGACTATATGCACAGCATGCGAGTCTAAGCAGATACAACCATCAGAAATGCTTTTACAGTAAGTAATGCATGTTTTATAAGTTGCTCTTTGGTTCTGAGTTTCAATCCAATGTTTCTTGTACCTTTTTTCACCAAATTAAGATTCGTCTTCAGAGTTTCAGGATCTACCTCAAGATTTTCAAGTTGTTTTGTGCATGCATTGTGCCATGCATCCATAGGCCACATGTGTGTACCTTTTGTTGGCTTGAATAGGACGTGATACGGTACCGCTGATTCCTTCATTATTGTTTTCCTATGAAATGATAGACTTTTCCACAATGTTACTGAATACATAGATTGTAAGCCTAGCTCATTTCTGATAGCGCTCATTGGAGTAGATTTGGGTAGATCTAATATAGATATCCAAAAAGCACCTTCAAGGGCGTTTCATGTTAACCAAATTAGACTTAACTCTACTTCTCACCCATATGTCACTGCAGGAATCACTTTTTGTTTATAAAACATTAGGAGTTGCAGCATTGTACATTTTCCGTATTGTCAGTGAAGTATGGCACCCTATAAGGCAAGCATTTTGATTTAAGATTTTAGCAGGTTTACCCAGATAGCCTCCCCCAATGTTTTATTGAATTGGATGCCTAGATATTGAATAGACTCCATTTGTTCCAGCACTTAATTTCCTATTTTCCAAACAAAAGTTCTTTTTTTCTTGGACCCCTGTTGAAAGGTTATGATTTCGGATTTTTTACTGTTGATCGTGAGCTCCTTCTTGGTCATGTATACTTTTAGATAGTTTAGTTTACGTTGGAGGTCTATCTGAGTGAGATTGATCAACACTAGGTCATCCGCAATTAGAATCCACGCAATTTGCTGGTTATTAATTTTCGGTGTAAAAATCAGCCATTTCATGAAGACTTAGCGGCATATCTGCTAAATAGAGATTAAATAGTGCTGATGCAAGCAGACATCCTTGCGTGACTCCTTTACTTGTTTTTTTTATAATTTCAATCAGTGCTTCAGGACAGTTCCAAGCTCGCAGATTATCGAAGGCCTGTTGAAGATCAATGAAGGCCAGATGTAAATTAGTTTTATTTCTGATTCTTTGTAGTTTTAGTATGTTTAGAATAAAAAGGTTGAGATCAGTGCCTGTTCCCTTCGTAAAACTGTTTTTTCTTATGACCATAATATTGTTTGAATTTGCCCAGTCTACAAGAGGTTTTTGAATATGTGCAGCAAGTAATTTTCTGGTGACATCTAGTAGGGCTATGGGTCTATAATTACAAAGCTACATTCTGTACCCTTGTTTGAAAATCGGGACTATGATACTAGTCACCCAAGATTGAGGTATTTTACCCATTGTTAATGTCGACTTAAAAATATTGTATATGATTTTGGGCCACTCATTCAGTGCTTTTTGTAAGCCTGTCGGGTCCTGGTGCATTTGAATCTTTCAAATTTCTAATGGTGTTTCTTATTTCTGAATTGGTCTATTTTTATGTTGCAGAGCTGCTGGTTGTTTCATATGCCCGTGCTTGCCTCTTTATTCCCATCTGTGAATAGTCTGGTGTAATGATCTATCCATTGATCTTCAGGAACACTGTTTCTCATGACCGACTTTTGGTTTAATGTTGTTTTGTTTATCAGCGCCCAGGTGTTTCTGCTATTGGAATTACATATTGCCCTGAGCATCTCCTCTCCTTGTTCACAGTGTATACGAAATGCAGAGAACCAGTTGCAATATTGTTGTTTTATGTGCTTTGGTATCACTTCTAATCTATCGATGGTATGTTGGAAATTGCACAAGCTATATATGTAGTCAATAGTGGAAGTGCTGTTTGCTCCTTTCCATGTCGGTTTGTGGGGAATATCACCAGTCGATTGACCGTTTAGCATGTAGCAATTTCGAAGAAGTGTTTCTTGATGCCATCGGAAATTTCTGTGTTCATAATTCATCACTGTGTTGTGGTCAAAGTCGATCAGTATACCCTTTTGGTCTAGGCATATTATGTTTAAGTCACCACATATTAAAAGATGGCAGTTTACTAGAGACACACTGCATTTGTCAATCACTTCGATTATTCTCTGGATAAAGACACATGTCGACATTAGATTTGAATTCCAGTATAAATGGAAAATCACTTTGTAAGTGGGGAAATCTCTCTCTGTCAGTAAGTGTTGAAGGGTCGTTACTTGAATAAACGGGATGATGTTTTCACTTTTTATGATCACACAGCCAAGATTGTTTTTGATCATTGCCAACAGTCCAGCAAATGGTCTTCCATGTTTACCTTTTAATGCTGGATTTAATAATGTAGTATACCCATCTCTCGATGGTGTTTATCGCTACAATGTTTCTTGTAGACAAATTATATCATATTGGTCTAGTTTGTTTATGTGCTTTCCAAAGAGGTGTTTGAACCCTCTAGTATTCCATGAAAGCAGAAAGCCTAATTAAGATGTCCCCTTTTCTTGTGGCTAATCAGAGGCCTGTTTTGCTAAGGCTTTTGAGAGCCAAGTCCAATCTTTGGGGTCATCGTCTAGGCTTTTCCATTTGACTTGTAAAGGCTGTTTATTTCTCACTGCTCTGTTTTCAAACGTGGCCGTTAGTCGTTTTTCACTCACTTCAGGGTTAGGGATGCTTTTTAGTTGTCGTTCTTCCTCTTCTTCTGGAATTGTTAGAGTCATTTTTTAGTTATGGTTGTTAATGTGATCATTGTCCCGAGTGCATTCCCTTACTTCAAATCCGAAGGATAGGTTTGGTGTCTTGGTAGTTAGCAGTATATCTTTTACCAATTTTTACTTCATATGGAGAATTACATCAATTAAATCTACAACACAAGCAGGAGCTCTTCAGCCTCATCGTGTGCTGCTGGCGCAGCACTCCCTTCGGTCGCCGAGATGCCAAGGTAAGCTCTAGGCATATTACCAGCTGCCTTTGAGCCCCTCTGCGCATCGCGATCTGTATCCACCTAGATTTGATTTTTATTTGAAGCACCTGTCTGCGCTATTCCGAGATCATCCCAAATGCACATGCTGCTGTTATCCTTTATCATACTGGCCATGAGCCACTATTACTCTGGAAAATCAACCGAACTGCATTATCTTAAGATGGCCGCCGCGGTAAGAATACCCTGCGCCTGACTTTGTCCCATCATCTGCCTGACTCTGTATTGGCTGTAGAAGCCGCTGGATTGGCTGGGACACCTATCTACCCCTCCTCGAATCACTGGCAGGCGAGAGCTGGGCAACGAGGTAAGGCCTAGAGAGAAGGCCAACCTCTGACTGAGCTGACCGAGCGTGCCGGCGTGTAAAGTTACCAGTTGTTTCATCCCTTCGACCTGTGAGCTGAAAGTAATTCTCCATGGTCTCTGGCCAAAGGTAACATTCGCCCTGCCCATTCAGTTGAAATTAGCATTGACCAGAAGTTAGTTAAATATGTATTCACTTTAGCATTTCCTACTGCCCGTTTCGTGAAACACTAGCGACTATAAACCTTTTGCTTGTCATATGCCGCCCCCGTACTCACGCATACTTGCCTAGGTCTCCCGCTACTCCCTCTGTTGACCCGCTTGTGCCCTCTTAATCTGCAAACTGACCTCAGTAGTATTATAAGACATACTCTAATCCACTTGTTGTTAATGATCTGCTTGCGTCAGGAGAACTATTGTTGCATAATATACCATGTCTCACAATCTATTTATGATGTATCTGTTTACCGCATTTGTGTCATAGCATATCACTATTACTGCATAGCATATTTCATTTTGCGTGAGCCTTTGTCTATATACAAATTTGGTATCTGATAGACCTGATTAGTCTTGTAAGTCACTACTGATTGTACTTTGCCTTACTGCTCTAGACCACTTATGTGCATGCAACGTGATCAGGTGCCCTACTGCATTTCCTTTGGATTTAGGGTGATATATGTTCAACCCCTCATTAGTCCACCTAAGCCTGCAAACCCATATGCACCTATAGTCACCTTAGCCTCCTGCCCTCATATTACCACCTACTAACTGTCTACTCAAACTACCACTACGCACCAGTCTTTACGTGCACACTATGCATCTGCCACCACTCTACACTGTTCTATTAAGAACTATCCTCTACATAATTACCTCACAAGACCTCAACATGCCCCATCCTACACTCCAACCAGCGTATGTGCTTGAATTTCCCAAGCAGGCTGACATGACTACCAAACCCTGCAGCCCCCAACAGAGAAGCCTCAAACTCTGTGCTAGACTTCCAAGAATTTATGATCCCTTAACAAAAATATCACTTCCTCCTGCCTACTATACCACTAAACCTCCAAGGATCTCCCAGCCCATTGTTAATACCTCCTCCCACAAAGGTAACAACTCCCAACACCCACTTCAGCTCAACAGCCGACTCTTCAGAGATCCCATCACCCCTTTGAAATGCCATCATAAGGCCCAGCCAACATTGGTTCAACCTACTCAAATTGGCATAAAAGGCGCACTAATAAACACCCGTTCTATGGTGGCCCACGCCACAGAAATAGCTGACCTACTCCAAAAAAGAAAATATAGACCACCTTGCCATCACTGAATCATGGATTCACCCTGCAGCAGGCCCAGCGATCATGTTGGTTATCCTGGATAACTACACTCTCATAAGATTAGATCGCACTACTTCCAGAGGTGGAGTTCTCGCCATAATCGTTAAAAATAATCTAACTCTGAGACTCTCTACGCCTCATAAGATAGATTCCTGCGAATCCCTTATTGCCAAGCTTACCATCTCCAACACTCAGACTGTTACCATCCACCTTATATACCGACCGCCAGGCCCTCTGGGTTCCTTTGGGGAAGATCTAACGAACATCCTATTGGACAACCTTAAAAACTCCTCACAATGCCTCAATTTAGGAGACTTTAACCTCGATTTCAATGACCCTCTAGATTCCAATGCCACATAGATTAACAACTCCCTAGAGGAATTAGGATTCACCCAAAAGATCATAGCGGCCACCCATATTAAAGGCAGGACCCTTGATTGGATTGCCGAACACAATTGCACAACCACTGTTACCTCTATAATGCCTCAACCTTGGTCTGACCATGACCGGATTTCTTTCACGCTAGAGGCCTCATTTCCCATGCATGTCGATAGCATAGTTCCAGCTGTTCCTACCAGAAATTAAAGAAATATTACTTCCGAAAAACTCCTCCTTATACTACCCACGTTGAACTCTATCTCGGACCAGACTGACCCATCTACTATGGTAGACATGTACAATAAAGTGATGCTTTCATCTCTTGACTCTATAGCACCTTTGAAAATTAGAAAGAGTAAACCGTGACAACATGCAAACACTTGGTTCTCTCCCCATCTGAAAGCAATTAGACAAGAGAAACGTCAAAGTGAAAAAACTTGGAGATTAGACCCTTCAGAGTCCAACAAGAATAACTTGAATAAACTAGACGCTCTCTATAAAAAAGAAATCATTTTAGCCAAACAAACTTCCTACAACCTCCAAATCTCTCAAGCTAAATCTAACACTAAAGAGCTGTTCGCTATCCTCAAAGAGGTAGAATCACCCATTCAAGTTCCAGACTCATGTCTCAAGGACAAAAATTGGTGCACGAGCAAACAAAATGCCCTGGCTAATAAGATAACAACTCTTCCGACCAAGATTAATAATAAATAAGACACTCTCACTGCCTCCAAGTCTAGTATTACTGTTACACCAGTGCCTCAGACCACCCCGTTTCCACCTCCACCGTCTACTCCTTGCTTCTACTTTCACAAAGTATCTACCAAAGAAGTTGAAAAAGTTATCCTCACCCTCAAACCTTCCAATTGTCATGGTGACCCATGCCCAGCACAAATTATAAAAGATGCAGCCCGCGAACTCTCCCCTTTCATCACTAAACTTATAAACGCGTCCTTCACATCAGGCACCATACCCAACAACCTGAAACCCTCCTGGGTCCTCCCTCTCCTCAAAAAACAAACCCTTGACCCATCCATTCCTACTAATTACCGACCCATCACTACAGTGCCATTTCTACTCAAAATCTTAGATAAAATAGCGTATCTGCAAATTCAACACCACCTGGAACAAAACAGTCTGGCTTCACTGTAACCAAAGCTGTATTTTAACCCTGTGTAATAATGTAACATAAGCTTAACAATCCTCTTGATGCCTTCGTGCCCTGATACCCTCGGGTCCGGTGCGCATTAGAAATAATAAAACAAACAAAACAAACAAACCCAGTCTTTTCTAGTCTCTTTTGCATATTTGATGATTGCAATGTCATCAGATGAGACAGTTCTTAGTGCTGGAGTCAAAAGTAATAGTTGCATCACATTTGTCCTATTCATATTCAATTCGTTTTTCGTTGTGAAAATATTTTCATGGACCACATTACTCCATTCTTTTGTCGACTCATGCGCCCTTTACCACGATGATGGCTTTTCGTTGTCGGTTCGTGCCTTCTAGGATATGGTTTGACCAGATTAAGAGATCTCGCAGACATCACTCTCGCTACAGCACCTTTACATCTAGGTCTTAGTGTCATCAATGCCGTCAATTATCTTTGTTTCTGTGAGTCAAAAAGCGTGACCAAGACTCTTGCGTTAGGTCTCTCTTAGGACGTTCGACTATCTGCTTTTGCTTATTTCTAGCTTCCTGTTTTGAGCGGGATTCTGTTGGAACAAATGACAAGTCCTGAATCGAACATGTTAACATACTATCATCACTGCTTATTGTTTTCTTTTAATTTTCCTCAAGATATTGTGTTAGATCTTCTAGCGGATGATATTCTTCTGGGTTGCTGAAAACTTGGCTTGGTTCAAGACCGTTTTGGTATTGTGTGACTATTTGTGGTAGTAGACGCACTATCAATCACCAATGGTTCTCTATCCATTATTGTCTCAGTGCGAATTATGTCAGTTTGTATTAATTTGTGTTGTACTTCTCTTGTCATTTTAGACTTGTCTGTCAACCGTAAAATGGGTATGTGAAGATCGCTTAAAAAGGCTTGCGACCTGTTTGCTCTATTTCTAGTTTTTCCTTTCAAGTTTTGGGATTTGCCTTCCTGCTCAAGTCAACCTTCCTCCTTTCGTCGGATTTTGCTTTGTCTCTTTTTTTTGTTTTGGTTGGCTTGTAAATATGTCAAATGGTTTCACTTTTTCAAGACACGTCGTCTTGTTTGTGCTCAGATGGTTGTTTGGCTTAGCTACGCCGTCATGTTTATATTCTATTGCCTCTTTTGTGGGCACATTGTTTGGAGAGCTAGCCAATCGAGCTTTGGCCTTAGGCTTGATTTGAGTGGTATCTTTTTGAGATGTGTTGATCAAAGTAGCACTCTCTAACTCATTGACATCGTTAAGTTGGATCTCATGTGGTAGATCCGTTGTCACCATACTTGTGTCCATTTCCATTTCACTTGTTTGGTCAGAAATGGTATCCGGGGACAATTTGTTTGTTTTCCTTCTGGTGTTTTTCTTTGATTCCTGTAATTTTCTATATTTTCTTTTGTCAGACAAGGCTGTTTAAGTAGTGTGAATTACTTGGTAGTGCAGCATCTCGTTGGCTGGTGACTTTGCATATTTTCTCATCCATTTTATCGACTCATGTTTTTGTTTTCACTATGTCCGTCCTGTGCCACTTCACTTAGGCGAGCTTGCCATCTTTCTGAGGTTTCTGAATCGTCGTTGTGAAAGTTTCCAGATGTAGAAGTTTTGAATGAATCATAGCGAGTAGAGTATCATGATCTTTCAAGCTGCTATGATTGTCCCCATATAACTTTACAAAAGGAGCAAGCGATATTGTAAGGGCGGCCATCACATTGTTGTGAATATGCATCACTGCCTCATTTGAGAGTTGCGGTCTGGGTAGGCTTGATTCGTTAACCAGGACTGATTGCTTAGTGGTCAATAGGTCAACGAGCGCTGCACATTATGTGACTCAATATTGTTAGTGTCACTAATGTCACCCGTGGATGCATCATCATCTCTGCATTTTCCACCACTTGACCTATCTCTTTAATTACACCACTCAAGGCTTTGTTCAAAGTATTCCGAGCGGTTACATCTGACAAGAAATGCTGTTTTCCTTTGGATGTGATGCAGGTGTTGAAGCATAGTTTGTGCCAACCTTATTCACACACCATTCTTCAAAAGAGAAGTGCAGGGACTGTTTGCATATGCGATCTCTGCGTCTTCTTAGTTTAAGCCACAATACGCATTTCTTGCTCTGTCTCAGCATCTTGTATGCAATATAAACCAGTGCATTGCTCGTTAATAAGTTAGTTAGTAAGGTCTTTAATTGTTGCCTTTTCTGAAATTGCAACAAAATGATCACAGCCCAGTCGGTCCTTTTGATCGCTAATGTTAACCTCTACACCTAGCCTGGAGTAACTTGTAATTGTCTCCATGCGCCTCGTAGTCTCGAATGAGATTCGTTTTTTCGTGTGTCCAGTTTCGTGAGCACTGCTTTACAAGGATAAAGCAGACTTTAATTTTCATTTCAAGCACTCATCTCTCTCATGATTCTACTTTCAAGCCCAACAGCCTTTTCTGCTTTTTCAGGGAGCCTGTTATTGTTAGTTTGAGATGCTGTTTGCCAGGTCATCTTTTCATCTCGTTCCGAACGGCTCTGTTGCTGGTAATTGTTTAAGCATTCCGAAGGTGTTAGCTTGCAAGTGTTCTGCGTCAGTTACGTTCAAAGTCTCCACTTTGTTTACCGTGATGGACTTGTTTCTGTTTGCACTCAAGTTTGTGTTTATGTCTGTGTCACTCATGAACTGTGTGATCGGCTCCACTTACTCACCTTGTGGAAAAAGACTGATTTGTTCTGCCTCGGCGAGACAGCATACAGCCGTTGCTGTTGCTGTGCTCTTGGTCCTAATTGATCAATTTTCGAGTGCGGCTGTAATTGATCCCGTGAAGCAAGCCGCGATTAAGTGTTGCAAGATAAGGGGGGAAGACAAGACTTCCGCATAAGACTCGCATTTGGTTATTGCACTTCAGTGCTCATACACACAGGTTTACCAAAACAGAAAATGTGTGACTGGGGGTTAGTGTACTGTGATTCACATCATGTTTGTAGACACACTCGACCCGTCCTCTTTCTTTATCGTTTTATGAGCACAAAGCAAAGAAGAAACCTCATATTTAACTTTCTTGTCTACTCTTGTTTAGTGTCTACTACGTTTTTAGGAGCAGAAACTAAAGAAAACTCTCATGTTCAGTTTTCTTTTCCAAGTTGTTGACACGTGTTTCGGCTCTTATGTCGTGGTACACTGTGCCCATGGGTACACGACGTATGATTTATTGAAATATCTTCAGGACATATAACTACTTGTAGTTCAGCATAAGTCAGATGACATCCCCTCTCTACACACCACCTTTAATTAAGGCAGATAACGTAGGGAATCACAGTATACTAACCCCCAGTCACACATGTCCTGTTGTTTTGGTAAACGTGTGTATGAGCATTGAAGTGCAATAACCAAGTGTTTTTTTTAGTATTACTTAATATTTTTCCAGTATTTTTAATGAATGTTTGATGTTGGTTGGTTAAGCCAGTGTTTCAAGGCTTTTCAACGTACACTGTGAAATAAATAAAAATTGGTTTAAGAACAAACAAGTGACACAAGCCTAGCTTGGTCCGCATTTTCTCTTGAACTGGAGGCGCCAGCAACAGCTGGCAGTTTTGCATAAGATAAGTTTAGATAAGTATCAAGGCTCTGACTAAGGTCCCACAATTGTCAGGGGATAGGTAAGGCTTCATCAGGCGTAGAAGTCTCCGAAAATATTGGGAATTCTGTATTATGTTGGTAACTTGGAAGTCAGCACTAAGTGTTGAATCTATCGTCACACCAAGAGTCTTCACTTTGTTCACAACTTTGATTGATCCTATGTTGATCAATTTTGAAACCTGAGAACTGTACATCTAATTTGGCCCTCGATTTTACAGACCCAAATATCAACAATTCCGTCTTGGAACTATTAAGGCAGAAACCATTCCTAGCCATCCAAGACTTGATTGAGTCATAGGTGAATGAAATACGCTCAGCATCCTTTTTCGTAGTTCCCACTTGGCTCCAAAATGAGCTGGGTGTCATCTGTGTAATTTGTGAAATGGAGCCCTAAATAATCCAGGAGAGGACTCCGGCAGGTATGTGCCCAATTGGCAGAAGTCGTGCCTCATGTGACCGGCTGTTGAAAGAAACAGAGTTCACCTGACACCACGGAATTGGGAATCAGATCAGTGTCAGACAGTATGCGATGCGGAAGGGCGAATGCGGCAGCAGCGAGAAAGAGTCCTATGATCTATAGGTGAGATTTTAGATTGAGCAATAGCATGTCGCATTGACATAAAAAATGCAACCACGGTACTTAGAGCACGATGTGTGCATCTCCTCCTCTACTCTCCGTATGTTAGACGCTGTGTTGAGCAATGCCACAAAGTGGCCTCCACAAACGCGGGACATAGCACTTAACAGCAGCCGTAAGTTTGAGCACATCTATGTTCCTACCTACAGGTAATCTTCTATTTGAAAAACGCTTGACCCACCTTAATTGAACTTTTGAAAGCACCTCTCACTTTTTTTATTTTTAGTATTGCTAGTTATACATACTAAAAGAACAGCACTAATTGAGGCTGTTTCTGTATTTTGTCTAGGTGACCTAATGCAGGGCTACTGTGGAATTAGTAACCACTGACTTAAATCAAGAACAGTAAGAAGCAATCCTGATTCCAGAGAGTTTTTTATTGTAAAGCTAACCCATTGTCTTAGAAGACCAGACCACTGAAGAAATTCTGCCAGTTGTGTGATTACACAAGGAGGAATGAAACATGTTGGGTTAACACGGACTGCACTTTTAAGCAGTGGTTTCAAATACACATTGGGCCTCATTACAAGTCCGCCAGACTCTAACACCGTTTCCGCCGCCTGAGATCCCGGTGCTACTGGTTATTACAAGTCCTGCTTGCCCGGGATATCAGGCGGCGGAAAATGTTGGTCCCTGTTCCCATGGAGTCCCATAAAACTCCATGGGAAGGGGGAATCGGAAGCATTGGCACTGTTAGTAGTGGTGCAGGTGCTTCCATGACAACTGTGCCTACCACGGCCGTTGTGCCCGGCAAATCAGACCTGCCACGTGCATCGGCGCCGGCATGCACAGTTGTAGTCTACCAGTCTGGAAAGGGTGCTGGTACATTGCTTTGGATACTCAAAAATTATAACTAGTGTTGTGTGACACATATTCATCACACAAGTGTTCCAAGGCGCAAACAAGACAAAGGAGGGGGAAACAGAGGACAGGCAAGACAAACGATCCTACTAGGCCTTGTGACATTCGGCTCGTGCTAGTACATTAGCGAGAAGAGCAGGGGACAGGGTGTGGAGGGGTGCAACTAGGGCATCAGGGCTCTGAGTTAAGTGTGAATAATGCAAGGGGCTACAAAGGTGCAGTCCCAGCTTGGCAGTGCGAGGTGGCCAGGAGGCAGTGTAGGAGGACTTGGCAAGGAGGGCCTGGTGCCCTGTAAGACTCTGAGGGCACCAAGCAGCCAGTCCAGGCAGAGCAGAAGGGTAGGTTAGCAGCAGAGAGGGAACGAGAAAGAAGAGGAGAAAAGGAAGGTCTTGAGAAGCTTCTGGAACTTAAGGCGGTCCGGCTCAAGTCAGAGAGTGGCAGGGAGGCCTTTCCAGAGGGAGACCCTTGCATGGGAGAGAGATCTACCCCCCACTCTCTGCTTGGAGAAGCGTTGGACCCATAGAGAGTTAGAAGTAGATGAGCAGAGGACTCTAGACGGTAGGTATTTAGGAAAAGAGAGTTTGAGGTAGTGAGGACCACGGCTCCAAAAAGCCTTGTGGACGATGCAGAGAGTCTTGTACTTGATCCTCGCAGCCACTCGGAGCCAGCAGAGAGATTTAAGGGCTTGAGATATGCGGTCCTTGGGCTTGAGGCGAAGGATAAGTCTTGCAATCCGGTTCTGGATAAGCTGAAGGGGGCGAAGAGCCAAATTAGGAAGCTGTTGTAGTAGTCCAGCCTGGAGCGAAACAGAGCTCTGTAGAGCGCTTCTGGGAGAAGGTGAGGAAAGAGAAGAATACCTCTGAGTAGCTGCAGCTGGTAGTGGGCCTTCTTGGCAAGGTCCTGATTTGTGGAGAGAAGGTAAGAGTGGAGTCCAAGATGAAACCAAGGTTTTTAGCCTCACAAGAGGGTCCGGGGAGAGGGGCCCAAGGAGAGCGGCCAGAGTGAGAGCGGGAACGCAGAAGCATGGGTCCCAATGAGGAGAATCTCTGTTTTACTGGCATTAAGGTAGAGATTGTTGGAGGCGCACCATTCCTGAATAGCGGATAGACAGTTGGGAATGAGCAAAGAAGGGGAGGAGGCTGAGGGTAGCCTGAAAGAGAGCTGTGTGTAATCCGCGTAACACTGAAAGTTAGAGAAGGTGGAGATCAGGTGGGCCAAAAGAGTCAGATAGACGTCGAAGAGCCAGGGTGAGGGGATGCAGCCCTGGGGGAAACCACATGTGGAGAGAGAGGTGGTGGAGAGAAAAGAGCCAAGTTGGACCTGGGAGGGTCAGTCCAGGAGGAAGGACGTCAACCATTCCAGAGCCTGATCCGTGATGCCAAGATTCTCGTAGAGTCGATTAATCAGGGTGGCGTGATTGGCCGTGTTGAAAGCAGAGGAAAAGTCAAGGCGGTTGAGGACGGAGAGAGAGCTGGAATCAAAGTTAGGAAGCAGATCTTCACGGGTATTCAGGAGAGCAGTTTCTGTGCCTCTGGCTGCTCTGAAGCCAGACTGATGGTCCTGGAGACAACCAACAAATTCAGGGTGGAGGGTTAGCTAGTTGCTTAAGTCACTTTGCAGAGATAATTCTTTTTGTATATTTAAAAGATATTGTTGAATATTTTTCTACGCATTTGTTTTTAGGAAATTAGATGTTAATAAAATAGTTTCCTTAAAAAATTGCTTTTTTCTCTATAACTGGGAGATTTTATGATAAGATTCATATTGATTAATAATAGGTGTATGAGTAAGTAACACCTTGATGACTTCATAAGCTTTTAAGTCACCTTGACAGTACTTAGTTGACTGGGTCTATTTTGTTGTGTATACTCAATGCGTTGGGCCCATTCACTGACCTTGTATGCCTTTTCACACAAGGTGGTTTCTGCATCCCCACCCGGCGCTCAGTCTCATCTAAGCGCTTGTCAATGGAGGAGATCTTGACTGTCAGTGCAACTATACTAGACTGGAGTTCTGGAGTTGCCCCAGCATCCATTGGTGTTGATCTTCCTTCATAGCTCACTGAGAGCCAGACGCTTGGGGCCTTAGGGCCTGTCATCATGTACTTGGGTGACCGTGGTGAGTGCCGATTTCTCCCGATTCTGAATCTGTAGAATGGAGGCAATATCTCCTGAGATCTGAGACTTAGCCTTAGCCATGGCATCAGCCACACACACCCAGGCAACCCCCTGGAAGGAGGATCCCCAGGCTGTGAAGGCGGAAGCTTGTGAATAGCAGGTGAAGCTTCAGGACCAAAAAGGAGACAGTCACAAACCTCCAGAAAGCTTGCAGGGCCAGGGGCTTCAATTCTGGGTCATCACAGCAGTGCCACAAGAGGGGTAAGACCCCGGAGGCACCCCTTTTACCTGCTGTAGGGCTCTCTAGGAGGCAACTCCACACCTCAGGCACAGAATCCAGCCAACCTCTCCTGCGGCCCCTCCACAGTCCACGGCAGTCTCAGGGATCCAGAACCCCCAAGGCAGAGGAGACGTCAGAGCTGCCAGGCCCCACAGGCGGTAAGCCTAGGCATGGACAGCCGTCAGCACTAGCAGGTCGTGCCCCATGGCATATTAGCCAATCCAGACGATTGAGCCGGGGCGGACAGGTGCCTGACTCTGCATTGATTGGGGGGAAGGTGGACTCCCGGCCTTGTGCCGTACAACAAGCGAGGGACCTAGGCAGCAGGCCGCAAGGCCAGAAAGTTGTGGCGTGGGTTGTCTTGTTGGCGGGGTCACTGTATCTCACCAGGTGCAGGTCCCGCTGATGGATGCAGGGGAGCAGCCCTAGTCCCCCAGTGTACCGCCGATCTCACCAGCAGCCAGTGGGAGATCCTAGCTCCAGTAGCAGGTGGGCCTCCAGGCCACGAGGGTGGAGCAGCCGATCGTCATGCTTCCCATGCATCGCAAAGCCCTTTCTCTGCCCGGAGTCACTCTAGATATTCCCCTGTCTGTCGCTCCCATCTAAGAGGTGAAGGCAGGCGTCTTGGGGGCTGTAGCCATGCTTCTTCTCCCCCATGTCGCAGGAGCTCTCTAGCGGCCATGTTATCCCATCTCGCGGCAGGCCACGCCCCCTCGGTATGAGCATTTTTTACAGTGGGATTTCTTGCACGTATTGGGGACTGCCAGCATGAAAATGTGTTCTTACAAAAGCAATACTGGCATATAGTGGGCATAGTCAACCTGACAATGTTTTAGTGACATATATTTAGCACAGTGAGTATCAAAGTGTGTTCTTCCAGTAGTATGCTGGCATATATTGGGCTCATCCAGAAAGGAAAGGTTTTTTCACATGACAATACTGGGATTTAGTGTTGTTTTCTTTGGACACAGTAAGAATGAAAATGTGTTGCAAAATGTTCCTGTGTGTGGTTGCTGACCTGGCATATACTGGACCTTGTGTTCTCTCCCAGAAACAACCATAAAATTGTACGGCTTTTCTTATCCAATGCATCCTATATTTAGGTTGCAAAATGCAACTATGCGGATGTCTGGTTTATCTCCACAATTCAGATATGACACTTGGGCACACTCACCCCTCCACACGCTCCCACACTCCAACAAGCTCTCCCCCTCAGACCCTTCTCCTACCACACACACACACACACACACATACACTGAAACACTGCAATTGGAAGTGGGGTAGTTTTTGAGGTTCAACCTCTTAGGCCTTGCGCCCTTTTCAGATGTGCAAATTGCAGGTGTTGCGTCGGTATGAAAGCAAGAACGCAGGAACCACTACCCACCTCCGAGGTTTTAGTAGAACTTTTAAGGGGTTTTCACACAATGACAGCGCCACTGCTTGTTAATTGTTGAGTTGTAAGATTCTACTTTTGAAAAAATGAAACAACTTGAGTAGAAGTTCAAATCATAAATCTCCCGTGGGAGAGCCCTTTTTTAATTGACACGTGTTTTGACTCACACCGAGTCATTCTCAAAACCGGGCATATCCAAAATAACTGCCTCAATGATAAACACAATTAAAACAAAGTGTTCACTGAAACACACTCCCACACTCCCTCTCAAAGATGAGGGTGTGCATAAATCAGTATGCGACTTCAGACAGATATGACACAAATCACAGGGATAACAAGCATTGGTGCCAACACAGCTCTACACAGAGTGCACAACTCTTTTCAAACAAACAAATTGATTTGACATAGGATAAGAAACGTAATAGCAGGGGCAGTGTTGCTTTACAGGTTTAAGGCTCATCTGGTTCAGTGTACTCCAAGTCCTGGAAGTGCTGACTATGTAGCATAAGAAGACTTTGCTGCCTAGTGGAACCTGGTCAATAGCAGGGCTCTCACATAATAGAACTAGATATCTTTTCTTTGTCCAAGATAACTACCCTTTGTGTGGAGGCCAAGGTGGGAAATAAAAATAATATGAGACTTCAGCTATGTCTTTCAAGATCATAATACTGCACCTAATTTTCATAAATGCAACTATTGTTTTTGACTGGTTAAGTAATTCATAAGAAACATTAGGGCAACAGGTGGATCTAATCATGTTTGTTCTTTAAGCAAATATGCTTTACATTTTGAGACATCTTGCAATGCCATTCAAACCGAGTAATATAAACAAGACCTCAATTTGTTATGTTCTCTGTACCTAGGACTCTTAAATGGGCAAAATGGTAAAACGACACAAATTGATCAAACTGTTCCTGATGTTTGTGAAATAAAGTCATCTATAGATTGTTCTACTCAGCTATATAAAGACAAGACAAATGAGTTTCAAAAAGAAAATCTTCGTATAGTCAAGGTGAGTGTTATCTTCCTGTATGTTTGTCTCTGTCTTTCACTTGCTTTTGATGTCATTTAACATGTACTTTGATAAACACATACAATGTGCATTATTGCTTCTTTATTTAAGCTAACAGTCCATTTCATTTAATGTATATCTTTATTTTAAAATACATTTTTTTTAATTTACTTGTGTGTAATCAAAAGAAAATGATTTTTCAAGAAGAAGAAAACTGAGTTAAGATTATTCTCTTCCGACAAATGTCACAAATGCACATTTTGTTTGCGTGCTTCTTCAAAGCATACGGTCGTTGTGCAGTTACCGTCCAAGCGCAGGGAAAAATCCGGGAGTTGTTCTTAGCTGCTGAAAGAGACAAAAGTCCAGACGAGCGGATATCCACTGTGGCTTACGATTCGGTTGCCGGCGGATGCAGGTTGTTCGAAGCAGAAAGTCGCTGTGAATTCACCATCCATGGGAAAGAAAAAAAGGCGAGAATTGATCTTAGTCTGTCAACTGTAGCTTACGATTGGTTGGCCGGCAGTTGCTGATTGGGGCCGGTGTCATTTATTTTTGCAAAGGCTGCTTCCATTAGTTTACATGTTGCTACTGCCCATCGGGCTTTTTCCCCCGAAATTAGGCGGCACCACCATGTGTCTTCTTCTACAAGCACAGAGTTGACCCACAGGGGAGCCAAAACTGCTCTGCGCTCTGGGTTTAGGATAGGGCAATTTAACAGGAGATGGCGAATTGTTTCTTGGGTATCTGGAGTTTTGCACAGCCTACAGGTTGTGAGACTGGCTTGGCTTCTTATCGATAGGATCTCTCTAGTATGTAGGAGATTAAGCCATGCTCTTAAGAAAATGCTTCTGAGCTTTTTGTCTGGAAATTTTATACAGTAAGCCAGGGGGTTTTTTAACTTGTTGTGTGTTGGCGGAAGATGTTTCAAGAACTTGATTGCCACTGCTTGCTCGCCTGTATTTATCCAGTCTTGGTTTTTCAGCTTTTGGATCACTCTTTGTGGATTTACTATCAAGTCATCTGTTGTGCATGCTAGGTTTTCCAGTTTATTTTTTTGCTCAGTGGTCCAATTCTGCAGAGCTTGGCATTTAGTAGACACAAGCTAGTTGCCAATGATGTTGAAAATCGGAAGATCATCTTGTATCAGTGTCTTCCTGTAGATAGACAATGTGGACACACTGACAGTAGCTTCCAGTGACAGGAGTCCCAGCTCTCTTCTCACCGCCGATATTGGTATAGAGTTCGGGAGACCCAGGACCGTTTTCCAGATGAATCCCTCCAGTTTCTGCCAGATAGAATTTGGCATGGTAATTGTGGCATCCATAACATATGTTAATGCAGGTACTATTTTGCCTTTGTAAAAATTAATAGCTGGTATCAGCGAGAATTTGCCGAACTTTCGGTCGATCAGCCTCATTTGTGAGGTCAAGTTTTTCGCTTTATCCCAGAGATGTTGTTGCATTTTGGCCTTGTTTTCCCTTAAAGCCACAATCCACAATCCTCACGGTAAGAGCAGCAAAAACAGTGAAGCACGTCGATTCCAGCAGCAGGTCCTCTCACTGTGGAGACTGATGCAGACTGATACTCTGCTCGAGACTCCGCGCGCGCTCCGCTCTCACGGTTTTTTTTAAAGGGAATAGGCCTCGTTTTCCTTTAAAGCCACAATCCACAATCCTCACGGTAGGAGCAGCAGAAACAGTGAAGCACGTCCATTCCAGCAGCAGGTAAAAATGCATTTACATCCATGAAACAATTCAAACAACACCACTAAAACATCAATATAAAATAACCGTTTTTTCATTGATTACATACAAATAATTTAAAGTTCATACTAAAAGGGGACCCACTCCTAGCTTCATTGATATATACAACATATGTAATATACTTTGTGCATTCAGATAATAATATGAACAGAAGATGGGTTCTTTCCAAAAATAAAATGCAAAAACAGTGCCATTGATGGCTGATACACTGAGAATAGTGCATAACATAGCAAAATAATAGATCATCAATATTTATTTAGTGTACACTGTCAGGAAAATTAATGCTATCAACCTAATTCGAAGTACAGAAATACATTACATATGTAATCATACAAGAGCACGCTTCATACGGAGGATAGCACAGGGACAACGTGCTGGTCTTGGAAGCAAGACCACGCAGAGCTAACATATGTTTGAATCCCGGATCTGCACTTAGCAACCAAACTCAGGTATTAAGCGTGTTATAAAAACCAATTAAATGAGTAAAATAAATAAATACATATGTAATTATAGCTATTGATTTAACGCATAAGAGTAATAAGGTTGTTTTTAATGTGTAAACTCACAAGTAAGGGTATAGGTGCCTTAGCTTTGATAACTATTTAGCGGGGACAAAAAAGCAGAAAATACTGTAGAATTCTACATGAATGGTAATGTGGCAGACTAACAAAACACACTTCGAAAGGTAGGAGTGTCAACATTTTATTTCATGCTGGATGAGATTGTGATAAATGCCTATAGGAACTAGGTCTTTTATTGTTGTAATTGTCATTTATACAGCGCTCTTTACCATTATTATAGTCTCAAAGTGCTGGTAGTGGGAAACGCCCTTGGTGGACCGAATTCCAGAGTGTTGGAGATCATGATATAATATGATAGTTTATTTATATAGCGCCTATACACAATGTGTTTCAAAGTGCTTCAAGGCAAGGGAGGGAACAAGGGAAAATACAATTACATTCATACAGGCCATGAACAGTAAGGATGTGAAATTAACTATCGTACTCGGCCTGATGACATTTCAGATAGTGCAAGAGCTAAGACATAGATAAGGAAGGGAGGGGGAGAGTGGGAAGGAAATGGAAACAGATAGGCGACTACCGTACTAGGCCGCACGACATTTCTGGTAGAGCCGGAGAAAAACAAGAGCTGAGGGAGAGGGGTGCAGAAAGGTAGGGGAGGAACAAAACAAGCGACTATCATACTAGGCCTGACAACATTTCAGATAGTGCTGGGGGTGGAGGTGGGGAGGAAAAAAACACTAAGGGGAGGGGGGAGGAGACAGATGAGGTTGCTATCATACTAGGTCCAGGGACAATTCTGATAGAGTAAGTGCATAAAAGAAAGTAAGGGGAGGAGATAGGAAAAGGGAGAAGGGAAAGGAGGAGAGAACAGAGTTAGCAGTAAAAAGAGTGGAGAAGCAAGGGGAGAGTGAATACAATTGCAGAAGTCAGTAGTAACACATCATTATGTGTATGTGTTATGTTGCAAGCCAGGATACAAGATGAAGATGGGAACAGCATGATTCAGGCCACCATGAGTACAAGATGCAAAGGAAGTCCAGCATGAGAGTTAAGAAAGGGTGACGCACCGTGAATGAATGAAGTCCATAAAAGTCAAATCCAGCATTGGCCACAAGACGGTGATGGTGATATCAGAATGTATCAGGACAGACTCCTGCAGAAGTTGGCTGGAGAGGGGTGGTGGGCCGTAGGGTAGAAGAATCAAGCAACAGGCAACACCTGTGTGCGAGAATGGTGGGGGGTACAGAGGAAGATCACAAGGGGACCAGAGGGGGTGGGGATGGTCTGTGGTGCTCGCTAATCTATGCACAGCATGTGATCTAAGCAGATTCCACAAGCCTCAGAAGAGATACATTATTCACCGTAATTGTATTTCTGATGCTTGTATCTGCTTAGATTCGCATGCAACCCACCCTTCCTCCCCTCGGAGCTAAGGCGCATGGATGCTTATGAGCTTGTCTGATACGTATCTGCTTGAATACAACTGCACTCACGTTACACCTCATTCTACCTCATGTCTGAAAAATAACAATCTGAGGGACCTCAACGTGTGTGGGATCATGGGTACAGTGGACATCACACTAGGGATAGTATTACTGGCACGCCCTCTCGACGTCCCTTTTCGAGTTTTGAAAACAACAACTGTAATACTCTGCAGCTTCCACTAGATCTCGGCCTATGCAATGCATGTGAATCTAAGCAGATACAAGCATCTGAAATACGATTATGGTGAGTAATGTATCCCATATATTTATAAAAGGGAAATTTGTGGATATGTGTGTGTCTGTTCGAAATGTTCAGCATACTTCCCAACATGCTACAAACCTGAAATTTGGCATGTGGGTAGGTTCCATGGTGTGGACAATGTAAAAAGAACAACATATACATTTTTCTAAAAACAATGTGAGCATTTTTAAGCGGTCTGCAATGCTTGGATATGTGTGGAACGCAATTGCCATAATTCTGTTGATTTTGTGAGGAGAGGAACCTTAAGTGTCACGAGTGGAGAAGAGGTAGTGAATAAAAAAATCACTACAGAACTGTAAGACGATGTCTTTCTTCCATCACAAATGATCAATGAAGACGTACCCCAAGAAATAAGTAGTAGCACGATTTCAGCCACATAGCAGGATGACGAAGAACACATCGTGCTAAACCCCAATAGTTTGGAAGCGAAAGAAAAGGATCTTGGAAGAGAACAAGTTCCGTCACAAAACCCATGGCCATCAATAGACATCTGCGCAAACATGCAAGCAGTTGTAGGGTCAATGATGACGATAGCTCTTGCACCATATTTAAAGCTATACGAGGCACTACATGAAAATTGTAAGGATCAAGCATTCGTACTGGCTCAAATCGAAACCAAATTAACAAAGGTGGAAAAACAGCTTGAGGCAGATAAAGAAAGGAAGACACAAGAAAAAGAGTCAGGAAAAGACATAATCAAGACTTTAAATGACCTAATTGAAGAGGCGCGGCAAGATAAGAGATCCTTTTTGCACTGTTTCAGTGATACCATCAAGCTACTTAAATCAGAGAGCAAAAAAAATCACATCCAATCTGAGAACAAAAGTACCCTAACAGAAAAATTGGACACAACCCTAAGGTCGAGTGAGGAACAAAAAAGGGTAAATGTGATGGACTTGCGGAGTAGAAAAACCGAAACAGCAATCTCTTGTGTGATAGATCAAATGGATAGTCGAAATTTGCCAATAGGCAATCAAAGAACTGAAAGAAACTTGGAAGATGCCGTGAACAATGGCCAAATGGTACAGACCTCACAACTTAATGATGGCCAAAACCAGCATAATGGTATCTATCCATTATTCTCGATCAAAAACATAAAAGAATTAAAACGACCAGACAAGGCCAACAAATCAAAGGATGAGTCAGGAAAAGAATACAAAAGACAGAAAGAAGTCATAGAAAAATCAGACAAAAAGTCTAAAAATATGCCAAACCAAAAAGAATTAACTTACGAAGGAACACGGCAATTCATCAGAAATCTAAAGCCTATAGGACAAGAGACACCGAATCCTACTCAACAAGTGCAAATAATGAAAAAAAGGGAAGATCCACCACAAACAAAAAAACCAGGATCGAGAATACATCAAAGATGTGGAACTAGAGAGTACTTTAGAAAGTTCCTTAAATGAGTCAAATAGGCAAGAATCCTTACTACTCCTATCAGTATACGAGAATGAAAGCTCGCAAGAGTCAATGGAGGACAGTGAAGTGCCTGGAAACAAAGAAAACAAATCACCGGTAAATCTAAAAGACCCGGGCTCGCCCTTTCAAACTCTGCATGAAAAAAGAATGCAAATTGAAAAGAAAAAAAGATCAGGAAAAAAAGCAACAACATTTGCTTAGCGCCATGATTGAACAATCTCGCAAAGGACGAGTAAGAAAGAGCACAAATGAAAATAAGAGCTCAGGACCGAAAAGCTCCTACGATCACGATGAGACAAAAGATAGAAAGAGCGATAAGAACAAACTAGAGCCCTTCAACAACCAAACCCATTTATACAAACTAAGAATATAGAGAGTCCTAAGAGCAAAGGATGGCTTGATCTTAAATAGATCAAATCTAATGAAACTTCTGCATAACGTCCCACAACTGAGAGTCATTGAACCGAAAGATATCAAAATTGTAGAATTCCTGAATGAAGAACATTCGGACAGAATATGCATACATTTAAAATCAAAGGTGGTCATGAACTCAATATGGCAAGCAGCAGACGACCTTCGAGTACTGGGCTTTGATGTCAAAACAGAAAATCAACAACAGAGTGAAAAAGATCAAAAAAAGAACATACTAAAGAAAAAAAACTCTGAAGAGCCAAAACAGGCCAGGGAGACCAAAGTAAAGATGAAGTGGATTATAGACCAATACGGTTCTCTCTAATAGTTCTACGGGGCCCAAATGCTCTTCGGATGAAAATCAAAGGAAATGAGAAATTGAACCTGGCCTCCGAATCGAACATTGAGCATGCCATTGAAACAAAAATTGATACAGAAAGCTCATGGGGATGGCTAGCAGAAACACTGGTTACAAAAACAAAAGAAACAAAAAAATAGATCGAAGTCCAGGATTCCCGGAGAAAAAAAAATTCGCCTCCTGGAACACAAGAGGTTTTCATTATTTGGTTGAAAAAATTAACAACGAAATCTTGACCGCAGACATCAGTTGTATCCAAGAGTGTTGACTACAAGAAAAACCATACTTACATGGAGCGACCTGCTACCTGAACAAAGCTTTCAAAGGAAAAAAAGGTAGACCTTCTGCAGGCCTCTTAACCTTTATAAAGAACAATGGAAAAGTAATCTGTACGATTCAGCCATCCTCTCAGATACAAATAATAATTCTGCAACAAGAAACAGAAAGAAATGGCAACCCAAATGAAAGAGAGAAAACAAAAACTCTGATTATCTTTAACATGTATTGGAATGTCAAGGCCAAAGATGGACAAACTTTTCTGGACACGCTTACCAACTATCTAGATCAACTGAGATCAGAATACGACAACCCGGCACTAATTCTGTGTGGTGACCTTAACATCACCTGTGACAAAAACAAAAACAACCAGGCAAACAGGACGAGTCATAATCGGCAAAAACAATCGAGAACAAGAAAATGGCAAATGGAAATGGAGAACCGTGACATCTTACAAATGAATGGTAATGTCCAAGGAGATTTAGTAGGACAATCCACATGGGCATCGTACAATTCAAACGCAACTCTGGACTACTTTTTCGTAGATCGAGAAACTTTTGGCACTATAATGTCTCTAAATATTCTACCAACAAAAAGTAGTGATCATAAAATTCTAATACTCACTTGCTTAGAGACAAATGAAATTAACACGGAAAAAAAGAATATTTGGCCAACTGAAGTTGATATAAATGAGAGTCGAAATAGACTGAGAATAACAACGAAAGTGATTCCTTTGCTAACCAAATCGATAAACAAATGGGAATCTACAACAGGAAAAGACGTTGAGTATGAAACTTGTCTTACCATCTTCAGAGTGGCCACCGTAACTAAAAGAAGAAACACAAAAAACAGGGTGCACCATTTAAATGCCGAAGTAGTGGAAAAAAAACGACAGCTAGCACGAGAATTAAGAGCCCTGAAAAAACAGAATATTGCTTGTGAAGATATGGAAATAAAGAGTAAGGCCCTGAAAAAAGGGCATCGAAATTGGGTCAAATCCCATAGGGCGATACTGTTTCAAAAGGACTCTGAACAGATGCTTATGGCAACACGAAATAAAAATGCAAAATACCTATGGTCCTTGCTAAATCAAAAAGGAAATCGACAAGGTGAAGAACAACTTAATCCCATACATGAAAGCAAATGGGAACAATACTTTGAAGCAAAGTACAACTGTGAGCTTACAAATGATTTATCCCCCCAAGTAACCAACAAGGAAAATGGCTGGGATATCAAATTTACGCAAAGCGAAATCCTAGCATTGATCATCAAAGCAAGCAGATCCAGAGCCCCAGGGCCAGATGGCCTGACAAATGAAATACTAATGCAAGCACCGATGGTATGGGCAAACATGTGCTTTGTACTCTTCACAAGAATAATACAATCAATGCAGATTCCAGAATCTTGGACAACGTCAATCACTATTCCGATACACAAAAAAGGAGACAGAGCATGTCCAGAGAATTATCGTCCAATATCTCTTTTGGACGTCATAGGCAAACTCTTTGCCGGTATATTACTAAAAAGATTAAAGGAATGGATTCAAACCTCTGATAATTTCGATCATAGACAAGCAGACTTCGTGGAAAACGTAGACTGTAGTCTAAATCTCCTCATTCTAAATTTACTAAAAGCAAAGACCATCCGAGAAAACCAAAAACTCTTTATTGCTTCCATAGATATGGCGGCTGCTTTTGACAGTGTGGATCGACAAACTCTATGGGCCAAAATGACAGACAAAGGCTGCCCGAGAGACCTGATAGAAGCCATCAAAATCCTCCACACACACATCTATGCGTGTTAGATTGGATCGAAAGGGAAATCTAACAAAGGCAATCGTAACAAAGTGTGGGCTCAAACAAGGATGCCCACTAGTGTCCATACTCTACAACTTTTATATCCTGGACGTTAAAGACTGTCTGGAACCACCAAGAGCTTGTTCTCCTAAAGTAGGAGAAACAAAAATATGTCATCTACTATATGCAGATGATCTCATAGTGTTGGACAAAACCCCAATTGGGCTACAGGGGAAACTGGAAGCCTTAAACATTCATTTGAAAGAAATCAAACAAAAAATTAATCCAGAAAAATCAGTCATAATGATAATCGCAAAACCAGGTCCTACTTCGAAGAAAGTTTTCAAATGGCACATAGAGAATGAAGAAATAAAAATAGTGAAAGACACAAAATACCTAGGAGCAATTGTGAGTCCGAATTGGAGTGAGCAACCCTGGATTGATCATCTACAGAGAAAAATAGATCAACTAACATCACAGGCATTCATGTTAAAAAGAAAGTTCTGCAAATTTTCCATTCTCCCGATTGTAGAATTTTACAACGCTAAAGTAATCCCTACCGTAACATACGTGGGAGAAACGGCCTTGAGAATCCCGTGGGAAACGTGGGACAAACTTGAAGCCAGATTCTGGCGTAAATTGCTGAAAATCCCTATATGTGTACCAATAAGCATTATACGGCACGAGCTGGGATTATATTCTATGCAATCTCGAATAGTCTGGAAAACATTGGCCACCTATAGAAAAATCTCAATAGAAGATTGTCCAAAACAGTATCAAATACTAAAGAAGGAAGGAGGAGGAATTCCCTTATGGCCTTTGGTCGAATGGAAACTAAAATGCAAGGAACTATTGCAAAACATGAACGTATTAATGAGTGCCCTATGTCAACATCCGAAGAGAGTAAAGTTTCTCCTGCTATCAATTGATTGGGCAGAAACAGAACGTGCCAGAGTGAATTCGAGTCATCATACCTTGTCCAAAAAGATAACTAGATGCCCACAGACACTGCCAGGATATCTACAAAAAAGCGCCAATCAGAAGCATAGAGACCTAATAATGCACTTCCGTTTGGACATCCTAAGAACAAGGACAAACCTGGTCAGATACGGCCATGCAAAAGAAAAGCTTTGTAGGTTATGCAAACAAGAAGATGAAACGACTCGACACCTTATCATGTTTTGCCAAGAGCTCACAACCGAAAGGGGATGCCTATTACAACCAATACTGTCTCCAGCATGCGATCTAGATTCTGACCTATGGTGGTCAGCCCTATACGACAATCCAAATAGGAAAACTACTAAAGCCTTAGGGATTTTTCTTGAATCATTGCTAAAGAAACTTGAAATGGTGCAAAAACATAACGGACACAATTTGGTTAACACACAGCCAAACCTGGATCAAATCTGATGCAGTACTAAGAAAGAAACAAAACAATAGGTTTGGCTTGTGTATGTGGATGAGGGAAAAATGTGTTTATAAGCAAAAGTTTGTATTTTTTTACGCTGAAAGCTTTAAATAAAAAAATAAAATAAAAAAAATGTGTGTGTGTGTGTGTCTGTTTGTTTGAAATGTTCAGCATACTTCCCAACAGGCTGCACACTTGAAATTTGGCATGTGGGTAGGTTGCATGATGTAGACAGTATAACAAGTATAAACTATTTCTTTTTTTCTGATTTTCTTTTTTTTAAGCAGTCTGCAGTGCTTACTTGCCATATGGCTCTTTCGAAGGGATTGTGTCCTCCGACGTATTCCTCATCTTAGATATATCCTTCCAGCTCTGCTGGCCTCGGAAATTTTTTTCTCCAGAGGGCGCTGCGCGTCGACGTCCCTCGAGTCGATGTCCTTCGACAGCCGCCGTATCGACGCTCGACGTCATCCTGCCTATAAAGGCCGCGCGCAGCGTCCGTTGCTCAGTTCTGTTTTTCCGCGCTACTCGGTGCCTCGGAATACCGTTGCTCAGTTCTTACTCAGATAATACCTATTTACCTCGAGTTATTCGATCCGTACTCGATGGCTTCCTCGTCGGAACCGACAACTCCTCGATCCGGCTTCAAAAAATGTCGAGATTGTGGGAAAAAGATGTCGTTGACCGATCCTCACAGAAATTGTCTGTGATGCTTGGGAGCCGAACACCATTGTTCGGAGTGCGAGGACTGTATGTCCATGACAGCTAAGGCCCTGAAGGAGCGTAGGGGGAAGCTGGAGAAAGGTAAGACTTTTAAAGCTTCTTCTTCGTCGACGAAGTCGAGACATTCGTCTCCTCGTCACCATTCACGCTCCAGGTCTCGGAGTGGGTCTCATCACTCCTCGAGATCGAAGCACTCGAAGAGGAGACGTCGAAGATCCCCTTCTCCGTCTTCCTCTTCCTCTGTTTCGCCAAAAAGAATCCCTTGCCCCACGAAACATAGTTCCCGGGCTGAATGGGAGGAATTCAGAAAAAATATGATGAGCGTCTTCGAGAAAGCGGCCTCGACCCCCTCGAAGACTGCCGAGAGCGATGCTCTGGTCGAAAGACCCGCCGGTCAAAAACGCCGCGAGTCGCAGTACCCGGCGAAAGAAACCTCTCGAGCGCGTCTCGAACCCTCGAGTAGGACTATGACCTCCAAACCTTCCTCGAAGGTTCCGTCGGCGCCGTCGACGAAGGTGACGTCGAGGTCGATGTCTTCGACGCCGTTGTCGAAGGGACCTTTGACACACGGGTCTGGCGACTCGACGCCGGCCTCGACACCGGCGTCGACGCCGAGAAAAGTCACGGTGACCACACATCCAGTGACGATCCCCAGGCCCTCGACGTCGATGGCGTCGATATTGTCGAGTAGAATTCCAATTCTGTCGAGGTCCTCGAGGCCTCCACCTCTGTTTTCGACGCCACGCTCGAAGCCTTCGACGTCGGCGTCGACGACATCGACGTTCTCGAGGCCAATAATGACAAGTTCGGCACCCTCTGCCTTGGAAATGGGATTTACTCCCTTTATGAGTTCAGAACAATTGAGAACTATATCCTCAATTTTAGAAGAGGGTGATTTGTCTGAACAAGACACATTTGAGTTACAGGGACCTGTAACCCCAGTAAGAGAGGAATTTTCCTCTGAAGAGCGCAGATTAAAGGATCTTCATGATTCTTTACATGAGGCAAGTGGGTTAGACACTTCCCCTGAGGTGGATTTTGCTAAGCCAGACCCGGGGGAGCATGCTGAAACCCCCTACAGAGCCTTAATGGCCAGGATTACAGAGTTCATGGGGTGGTCTACACCTTCACAATCTTTCCAGCAAGATGACCTCACGGATATTCTTGACAAAGGCCCACAAGAGGATCCAGTGGTGCCCTTTCATAAAGCTCTTCAGAGAAAGATCATGACAAACTGGGAAACCCCAGATGTAATACCAGCAGTAAATAAAAAACTGTCTGCAAAGTACAGGGTATCTTCCACAGACCCAGAGTTCTTGTCTAAACATCCATCCCCAGAAAGTCTGGTGGTACAAGCAGCATCCTCTACCGATGTCAAGACGGCTTATCCTACAGTCCCACAGGACAGGGACGATAAAAAATATGATGCTATGGCAAAGAAAGTCTTTTCAGCATGCAGCATGGCGTTAAAGTCTGTTAATGCTACTTGCACCCTTGCTAGGTTCAGCCATACACTTTGGGAGTGTGCTTCTACAGCGGCTGACTGCATCCCGGAGGGAGAAGAAAGGGATGCGTTCCTGAATATTATACAGGACGGTAAAGACGCTATGTGCGAATCCCTCCAGACGGGCATTGATTCGGCTGACAGTATCAGCAGAGCAATGGCGGCAAGTACATCAACCAGGAGGTTCGCTTGGTTGAGAAAGTCGGGTTTTGCCCCAGATGTGCAAGCCAGGCTCTTGAACATGCCATTTGATGGCTCTTCTTTGTTCGGGAAAAAGGCGGATGACAGTTTAGAGAAACTGCAAACTTCAAAAGCAGCAGCAAAATCCCTAGGAGCTGCAATCCGTCAGACTCCTTTTCGTCCCACGGGAACCTCTGCGAGGGGCAAGTCCTTTCGCTTCTACTCCGCATTCGGAAGAGGTAGAGGACGACCGGCTCAAAGGGGTCAAAGAAGAACTACCCGAGGTGGACGGGGTAGATATTCTAAAGCCGCAGCAACAGCAGGTGCCTCTTTACCATCGGCATCTGCATCAGCCGCCCCAAAACCACTCTGAGGACTCCCCTCACAGGACACCTGTAGGAGGCAGGTTGACTCAACATCTGACGGTATGGCAGGCTATCACGTCAGATGCTTGGGCATTGGAAACAGTCGCCCAAGGTTACTGCCTGCCTTTCCTACGTATACCTCAGAGTCATTCACCGGGGATCAGCTCTCAGAAAGCTCCAGATCCGCTCCTCTTGCAGGAAATTTTGGACCTGCTAGAGAAAGGTGCCATAGAACCGGTACCTGTAGTGGAGAGGAACAAGGGATGGTATTCCCCTTACTTTCTCATTCCGAAGAAAGACGGAGGACTGAGACCCATCTTGGACTTGCGAGAATTGAACAAATTCCTCAGGAAAGACAAATTCAAGATGGTCACTCTTTCTCAGATCCTCCAGGTCCTTCAGTTTCAGGACTGGTTGGTATCTCTGGACCTTCAGGACGCTTATTTCCATGTGCCTATCCATCTCAAACACAGGAAATACCTGAGGTTCGCAATTGGCAACTCTCACTATCAATTTCGAGTACTGCCATTTGGGCTGACCTCCGCCCCGAGGGTCTTCACCAAGTTAATGTCGGTAGTGGCTGCAAGTCTAAGGAGGGAAGGGATTCACGTCTACCCCTACCTGGACGATTGGCTGATCAGGGCTGTTTCTCCGGAGCAAGCTCAGATCCAGCTAAATCACGTGTGCTACTTCCTTCACAAACTGGGCTTCTCCCTCAATTTAAAGAAGTCTCAAATGATACCATCGCAGAGACTCCAGTTCATAGGAGCGATCCTGGATACTTCCCTGGGAAAAGCCTCGCCACCAGAGGTGAGGGCTCAAGATATTCTACAGATGGTTACCAAGTTCCAACATGCCCAACGTCTCCCAGCCTTCGACTTTTTGAGGTTGCTAGGCCTCATGGCATCCTGCATTTTCCTTGTGCCAGAGGCTCGCCTGAGAATGAGATCCCTCCAGTGGGCACTGAGGACTCAGTGGTCACAATTCTCAGGGAGAATGACAGATCTTCTTCAGGTTCCCGGCAGGGTGGCTCGAGACCTTCAGTGGTGGGCCTGTCAGGAGAACATTCTGAAAGGAGAACAGTTTTGGCAACCCTGGCCGGAGATAACAGTAGTCATGGATGCCTCACTCACGGGGTGGGGAGCCCACGCCAACGACTTGACCATCAGCGGTCGTTGGTCTCCATCGGAGTCCAGACTACACATCAACCTGTTAGAGCTGAGAGCCATCAGACTTTCGTTGAAGGCTTTCCTGCCAGCTGTACAAGGGAAGAACGTCCTGATAATGACGGACAACACGGTGCCATGCATTACCTCAACAAAAGAGGAGGCGTAGGATCACTACCCCTGTGCAGAGAGGCGATGCAGCTCTGGTTTTGGGCAATCCAAGAAGGAATCTCTCTATCGGCAGTTCACCTAGCCGGAGAGAAGAACTTGACAGCGGACGCTCTGAGCAGGCAGAACACAGTCTCCCACGAGTGGGAGCTAGCTCAGGAAGTCCTTCAAGAGATCTTCGCCCTTTGGGGAACCCCTCAGGTAGATCTGTTCGCCACCAGCCTAAACAGGAAATGCGACCTGTTCTGCTCAAGGGAATTTCCTCCGAGAGGAGCTCTGGGAGACGCGTTCATAGTGGACTGGGAGTTTCCGCTTCTGTACGCGTTCCCACCGGTCCCTGTCATTCCTCAAATGATCAGGAGGTTGAGAAGATTCCGGCGAACCATGATCCTAATTGCCCCGGATTGGGCCAGGAGAACGTGGTACCCGGACCTTCTAGACTTGTCCATCTGCCCTCCAATTCGACTTCCGCTCAGAGAGAACCTACTCTCACAGAAGGGAGGTCAGGTTCTCCATCCAGACATCAAAACCCTCAACCTTCACGCTTGGCTTCTGAACGGCTGAGGTACAAGGATTGGGACCTCCCTGATGATGTTATGGAGGTGTTGCTTTCGGCAAGGAGGCCAGCAACAAAGTCTTTATACCGCTGCCGTTGGAACAGATTTTTCAGCTGGTGTAGAGAACAGAATATCGACCCATTTTCATGTGGTACACCAATGGTTTTGTCCTTCCTACTATATTTGGCAAATTCAGGCCTTCAAGTTGGCACCATTAAGGGCTATCTCGCAGCGCTATCTATCTTTAAGCGTACTGCGGAGGAACCATCCTATTTCAAATTACCCTTGGTAATACAGTTTCTAAAGGGGTTAACCAATGTTTATCCCCCAAGACCATTCCAAGTTCCCCTATGGGATTTAAACTTAATACTAACTTTCCTGATGGGTACACCTTTCGAACCTCTCCATTCTTGTTCGTTAAGATTCCTTACCCTTAAGACTGTTTTATTAATAGCACTTACATCTGCTAGAAGGGTGAGCGAATTACAAGCTCTTTCTTGTAAACCCCCTCATACAATCTTTCACAAAGACAAAGTTGTCCTGCAAGTGAAGCCTAATTTCCTCCCAAAGGTAGTTTCTGAATTCCATATCTCTCAGAAGATTACCCTACCATCTTTCTATCCTCCTCCTCACCCGGGGAAAGAGGAAGAGAGGTTACACAGACTAGACCCTAGGAGGGTTTTAAGTTTTTACATTAGTAGACTAGCCAGGATAAGACAGGCAGACCAGCTGTTTGTAGGTTACGCAGGTCACAAGCTGGGGTTACCAATAACTAAGCAGACCATTTCCAGATGGATCATTCTAGCCATTCTGGAATGTTATAAACTGGCAGGGAAAGAGCCCCCTCAAAACCTTAGGGCTCATTCGACCAGAGGTATTGCAGCTTCATCGGCCCTCAAAAGAGGCGTGCCGATTAAAGATATATGTGCGGCCGCTACATGGTCGTCTGTCCATACCTTTACACGTTTTTACAATCTGGATTCCTCCTCTAGTCAAGAGACTAGGTTTGGAAGGGCTGTACTGCATTCTATTCACCAATAGAAGACAGCGTGAAGTCAGTACTCCCTCCTCCGAATATAGAATACTGCTATGGGAGCCTATCTAAGATGAGGAATACGTCGGAGGACACAATCCCTTCGAAGAACAAGTTACTTCTTACCTTGTAACGTTCTTTCGACGGGATGTTCCTCCGACGTATTCCTCATCGACCCTCCCATCCATCCCCGCAGTTCTACTTCCCTTGTTGTTGCAGCTTACGCTCCTTCAGGGTGATTAGTCTAGTCCAGACAGTAATACTGTGGGCTACAAAACGGAACTGAGCAACGGACGCTGCGCGCGGCCTTTATAGGCAGGATGACGTCGAGCGTCGATACGGCGGCTGTCGAAGGACATCGACTCGAGGGACGTCGACGCGCAGCGCCCTCTGGAGAAAAAATGTTCCGAGGCCAGCAGAGCTGGAAGGATATATCTAAGATGAGGAATACGTCGGAGGAACATCCCGTCGAAAGAACGTTACAAGGTAAGAAGTAACTTGTTCTTCTGCAGTAGTTCTGCCGTAGATCTACGTTCATTGTTCCTAAAGTTCAGCAGTTCATGAAACCCTAAGCGGTTCATTGTTCCTAAACTTTCCACACTATCCGCATTCTAGCTCACATTAGTGGCACTCACTTTTGTAGTAATGCAGGTGACAGGAAATGGTGCATGTCTCTCCAATAGTGTCCACAATGATGTTGTCCTTCACAACTTGGCAAATCTCTCATGATAATTACAGAAACTTAATTTCCCACGAAAGTTGATAAATGTATGCCATCTCAACAGTACAAAGCTTACATGCGTCAGCTGTACACGTACTGGTACGTCACTTCAAGCTTACACGCTTCAGCCCTACATGTACCTTATGTTGAGGTTGCTGCTGCCTCAGCTGTAGATTGGGACACCAATAATGTTGCTGCCAAATCTCAACACTCCAACTCGAAGTAGCCGGAATCGATTTACAGGATTCATGCTTTTCTTATGGTCAGCTTTATGTGGCTTGCTCCAGAGTTAGAAGCAAAGACAATTTGTTCACACTAGCTCCTACAGGAAAAACTAGGACTGAAATAGGGCTTACTGTGCGAAGCACGGGTACACCTGCTAGTTAGGCAATTAGAGTGGTGGGGTCTTACTGAAGTGCAGTAATGGCTGCACTCCTCGCCCACACCACACTTCATTTTTTTTTATTTTAAACTTTTTATTCCAAACCATACAACAAACACAACAGATAGCTTTGCAGCAGTTGCTCTTCACACAATCATAGCAGTCAATACAGTATCAAGGATATTGATAGACGATGAATCAATTTCAGAAAGGAAAGGCAAAACCATACATTGAATGAAACACAACAGCAAAACTTCCAGTAGCTCCCACCAATACAGTCCCTACCCAAGAATGCAGCAAATCAATGCACAAGGGGTCTGCACAGATATCGCAAGGGGGCCCATAGATTCAGAATACACTCTTCTGTTTATATATAGTCCAGAGCTTCTCTTCCATGGGGTTTGCTCCTCCGAAGTGGCCAACATCACCTGTATCAGGGCATTTCAAACCACTATCCCACCCCTTCCCTCTTCCTCCCCTCCATCTTCTTGCCAACCCTCACCTGCAACTGTGACAACCACAAATTCCTCACCCTCAATGTCCGCCCTAGTATATACTTGGTACAGCGCTGCAAGATCATAAAACAATGCACCAGAACCCCCAAGCCAGGCTCACTCCACCCAACCCAAACAACCACACTTCTCCAGCATGGGGTCTGGCATGGATTCACATGCTCATGAATATTCCCCTTCATCAGACTTGGAATCCTCGGTAAAGAAAAAATTAGTTTCAGTTTTGTTTCTGAACTGTCTTTCTACTAATAACCAATCACTGGTCTCTGGGTCATACTGCCCCCAGCCAATGACTGCCCTCTATCTAAGCCCCTCCTGTAGGAGCCATCTTCAGATGTTTACTGCACGTTCAATTGTTGGGAGTCCTCGTGCTATAGCTCTCGAGCTTTTACTGCATTTTGCTTTTTCCTAAGAGTTTACTCTTATTTTTCAGTCAATTTGAGCCTCAAGCTCCACCGATTCTTCTTCCGATTAACGGGGACCCGTTTTGGAATTTTTCTACGCCCCTCAAGGGTGAATTTTCGTCGAGTTTTCACTTCTTGGAGGATTCTGGAAGATCTTTGAGGCCTACCCGGCGTGGACATGGCCCAGGACAAAGACACGACGCCCGTTGGATCCAAGCAGTTTAGGATCTGCCCAGGATGTGGATTACAGAATGTCTTCAAGGAGGATGAGCACTCCCAGTGCCTCTACTATCTTCACGACGACAAGTCGCACGTGGAGTAGGACTGTGCGTTCTGTACGAACATGTCTGTCCGGACATTGAAGGACCGTCATACTCGACTCACTAACTGGCTGGAGGGGAAGAGCCCAGCAGCAGGTGAGAAGAAGTCAGAGCAGTCTTCTAAGACCTTTGAGGGCACGCCGGCGACGGGGGCCCAACAAAAGGCAAAGCACTGCGAGTACGCGGGCACAGGGAGCGCCGATGGTTCGAGCTCCTCGGCTGCCAGGCTGGGCGCAATGTCACTGACGCCATCATCCACGAGCCAACGCTCTGGCTCGGTGAAGAGGAAGTCGGAGAACACGGTCTCGGGGAGAAGCCCTGTCGATCCCGACAGAGAAAGGCAAGGGGGAGCGAGGCAGCGACCCTGCCCCTAAGGTGAAGGCCACAGGTGCGCCCAAGGTCGTGAAGGCCCTGATTCACCCGGCGAAGGCCTCCATTGAAGTCGTCATGGCGGCCCTGGCGAAGCCTGCGGAGGCTACCCCAGTGGAAACGACTTCCGGGCCTAGAGTTTCCCTGCCACCCCGGAGGGAAACATCTTTCCAGCCTATCGAGAAGACCCCCGTGAAACCCTGGGACAAGAAAGGGGGGGGCACAGTAGCCCTAACGGACACAGATACCACCTCTGAGGATGAGCTGGCTGGCGTCAAAGCTCTCCTGGACAAGAAGTTCGAGGAAGTCGGGACCTACGGGAGGGATCACGACGAGGCGGATGTAGAGAGCAACGGTGGGGCCAACGAGGATCCGCGGGCCGTGGAGGAAACGGAGAACCCCGCGCCCCAGCCGTCGCTCTCGTCGCAACCGATGCCTGCGCCACAGGACAATTCAGGAACAATCTTGATGGCTTTGCAGACCCTGTGTACGGAGATGAGGACAAGGTTGCCCTTACCCCCTGCGGATGATCCAGCGGCGCCTGGACCGTCGGGGAGCCCTCCGAGCAAGCAGAGGCGGGTCCATCCTCCCCCTCCCTTCCAGCCTTCACCCCCATCCCCTCCACCGAGGGACGAGATGGAGACGGAGACGGTGACGACGGGGACTGACGACGGTGGCAACGGAATGGATCTCCTGTCGCCTCCCGCCCGGGCTTCCCCCCGGCGAAATTGGCTCCTTTCACGCCATTATCGCCAGGGCCCCAGAGCTTTTCCAGCGGTGCCTCGAGGAACAGAAGGAGGGTTTTCTCTGTCAACGACAGGAAGCCAAGAGGAAAACCCTACTCTCGGTCCCATTACTGGATGACATCTGGGACAAAGGACTGTCCCTTCTGAAGGGCATGGACATCCAGACCCCAGCGCATCAGGAAATGGTGACGACGGACACCTCCCTGGAGGGATGGGGAGCGCACACCAGAGATCTCCACACAAGAGGCCTTTGGCTCCCGGAGGAGAGGTCCCTACACATCAATGTCCTGGAGCTCCGGGCCGTGTTCTGGGGCCTCAGGTCGTTCCTTCCGTCCCCAAGGGCAAGGTGGTACGGATCTTCACTGACAACACCACGACGATGTTCTACATCCGGAAGCAGGGGGGCACCAGATCCCAAGCCCTAACCAAGGAAGCGCAGGACCTGTCGCCCAGGGGATGTTCCTGGTACCCTTTCATCTGGCAGGAGTGAAAAACACTGTCGCCGACTCACTCAGCAGGGAGCTGCGCTCTTGCCACAAGTGGGAGCTTCGGCAGGATCAAGTGGATCTCCTATTCCGACTATGGGGCAGTCCCCAGATCGACCTGTTCGCAACGGCGGCGAACACCAAGTGCCGGCGGTTCGCCAGCAGGTTTCCCCAGCCGGGGAGCATGGGTGATGCATTCTCCTTCCCCTGGGACGGCATGTTCCTGTATGCGTTCCCACCATTGCCGTTGCATCTGTGACTCATCAGTCAACTCAGACGGTCCCGGTGCAGGATGATCCTCGTCACACCAGCCTGGCCGAGGCAGATATGGTGCCCGGACCTTAAGGACTTGTCAGCGTCTCCGACTGTCAAACTTCCGACGGACGCGGATCTTCTCACCAGGGAAGGAGGCGCCACCCTACATCACGTCCCGGGATCGCTGAACCTGCAGGCCTGGCTCCTGCAGCACTAGAGTTCGGAGGCTACGATATCCCGGCAGACTGCAAGGAGGTACTTGCAAAGGCCAGGGCGTCCTTGACTCTTAAGTGGTATGGACATAAGTGGAAGAGGTTCTCTGTCTGGTGCCGTGCACAGAAGATTAACCCTCTACGGATTACGGCCCCTCAATTGCTGCCATACTTGCTGTCGCTGGCCAAGGCGGGGATGGCACATGCCTCCACCCAAGATCCATCTGGCGGCTATCTCCCGCTACACCAGAACTCCGGGGCGGTCGTCGCTGTGGTCTCACCGCCTGGTGAAGGAGTTCATGAAAGCACTGTTCCGCTCGTTCCCGCCGGTGAAGGCTCCGGCCCCGGCGTGGGAGCTCAACGTGGTGCTGACGAGGCTCATGGGTCCCCCATCGAGCCCTTGCATTCGGCACCGCTGAAGTTCCTATCGTGGAAGACAGCGTTTCTTGTGGCCATCACCTCTGCACGAGGAGTGGGAGAGATCCAGGCCCTCTCCTGTAAACCTCCATACCTGACATTCCACGAGACGAGGGTAGTGCTGAGGACGCACCCCTCCTTCATGCCCAAGGTGCCGTCGGACTTCCATCTCAACGAGCACTTGGTGTTACCTGTTTTCTTCCCGTCCCCTTCGTCGCCGGCTGAGAGGACTTTGCACTCGCTGGATGTGGCTAGAGCGCTGAAGATCTATGTGGACCACACAAAGAGTTTTCGGAAGACATCACAGCTGTTTTTTAACTTTGGCCCTGTTAACCAAGGGAAGGCCCTCTCGAAGGCTTCCATTTCCAGATGGCTCTCCAGCTGCATCATGCACTGTCACCGGTTGGCAAACCGACAGTTGCTTGGCCGTCCGAGAGCCCATTTCACCAGAGTGATCGCTGCAACTACGGCGTTCCTGTCTGGTGTGCCCCTGCTGGACATCTGCAGGGCTGCTACGTGGAGGTCGATGCACACCTTCACGAAATTCTACTGCGTCGACCGGGATTCCAGGGAGGAGTCCAGAGTCAGCCAGGCAGTGCTGCGCAACCTGTTCGCTTGAAGGTGAGCCTGGTGCGGAGGTAAGAGATGCTTAATGTTGAGTTGTTGTAATGCTTAATATTGAGCCTTGCCACCTCCCGTGGTTTTGAATGTGTGTACTGCTATGTATTCTTGTATTCATGAGCATGTGAATCCATGCCAGACCCCATGCTGGAGAAGGAACAAGTTACTTACCTGTAACTGTTGTTCTCCAGCATGGGTCTGGCATGGATTCACATGCAAACCCTCCCTCCAACCCCTCTACGGCTCTTCTCTTGGTCCTACTGCCACTTTACGTGCTACCAAATCTGAAGATGGCTGCTAGAGGAGGGGCTTAGGTAGAGGGCAGTCATTGGCTGCGAGCAGTATGACCCAGAGACCAGTGATTGGTTATTAGTGGAAAGACAGTTCAGAAACGAAACTGAAACTGATTTTTTCTTTACCAAGGATTCCCAGCCTGACGACGGGGAATATTCATGAGCATGTGAATCCATGCCAGACCCATGCTGGAGAACAACAGTTACAGGTAAGTAACTTGTTCCTTATTCATCAGTCGCTGTAGGTTGTCTGTGTCAGGCATCCCAGGCGAACATGGGCAAACATGGAGTGGAGCTGCTCACTGGGAGCTGCCATTTGCCTTGGGCCCTTCACCGGCTACCGTAGGAGGGCCTCTGAAATGCAGCTGTTCTGGTCCGGTGAGGTTACATGGACCAATGAGAACCAAATAAGTGATCGGGGAGTGCGGAGGGAGGGACAGAGAATGGATGAAGGTAGATGGGAGAAGGCAGAGGGAAAGCACTCACAGAAGGCTGCCAGCACAAAGGCACAAGGACACCTGACTGCCTTAGCTAATTTTCAAGGGGTGCGTGGGGGAGGAGGAAAGACAGAAACAAACAAAAGACTACAACACAAAGCCAGGGAACCATACATTCAGATCAGCTCAAAATATTGATTGCAAAACATAGTAAAAACACAGAAAGACCACTCTGAAAACAACTAACAAGCCCAGAAAAACTGATTGGAAACTCACAAATCATCCCTCCTTAAGGCACTTTACAGACCAAGTTAAACACACTTAAATCCTCACAAAAGCACCAGCGAGCCATTATCTACAACTTGGCCATGGAACTAACTAAGCAAAAGAGGTCAGGATTGTTTAAACTGTAAGGGGTTATAGTAGTCTTCCTAATATGAAAATGGATCTAATTTCTAATCGCTGCACTGGTTACAGTCTCAGGGATATAGTACCCATCTTGCTTCGTTACCCTAATCACAGGGATACAGCACCCAGCTCACTCCTTTGCCTCAATTACATGCTCACAGATGTAGCTTCCAGTATGCTTCTTCGCCACAATCAATTGCTGGGAAATGGCACCCAGGGTTATAGTGCTTGGCTAACTTCTTTCTGCACCAATGGTTATGGTGCCCAGCGCACTGTTCCACAGTCTCACATCTTGAAGGTGTGTCAGGCTGCCCAGCTACTCTGGCTTCTAAGGGCTAAAAGCTTTGCCCGCCTTCCAAGTATTCCATGGGCCCCCAGCTACTTCAGGCTCTGTCAGGCCTCTACTTTATCTCCAGAATGACTGCTTCCCTGCAGTCTGGTTATTGCTCTTGCCATCCCTGTGTCTCTTATTCCTGGCTGACTGCTTCCGTTTCACTGACTTGCCTCAGCCTTTTATGAGCCTTATATAAACCTCTCCTCATACTGCTGCAGCTATAAGGTCCCCTGATTGATTGGGTGGTTGTTCCTGTTGCATGGAGCCTCAATGGTTCAGTTGCTTTATTTGCCAGACCACCTGGGAGGGGGTCTGCAGCATCACAAGGCTTAATAAACTTTGGTGGCAACCTTTGATTCGGATGCAAGTCCCACCTTTCTCCATCTGCTATACACAGTGGTTTGCTGCTCCTTGGCGGCATTGCTGGCCTCAGTCAAGCTGCCATTATTAGCACTGTAGATACCCATTCACCGATCAGAGTTTATTGGGGAATTTAGAAATTTAGAACCAGCCACATGGTAAAATAAAAGGTAAAAGCAACCTAGTTAGTCTTTTCAGAGAGAGAGAGAGAAAGCTTAACAGGAGGAGAATGGAACAGGTGGGTGAGCCCAGTCTGTGAGCGAGGTTAATGATCAAGGAGAGATTGGTGCATAAGCATACTGATGGATCAGCCCCAGAGCCTTGCCACAGCCAGCAGCTTTTAAGAGAGAATAGTGGAAGAAACCTGATGGAGGCTCTAGCCAAGATTCTGATGGGGATTCTTGGAACCACCAGACAGAAACAAGGTGTATTGCAACTTGTTGGGAGTTGGAGAACTGACAAGTGCCTGTGATAGGCTAAAGCCCATGAGGACAACCATTGGCTGGTGGGTGAGAATAACTTCTTTTTGAAAAGCACCCAGGCAGGGGGGGTACATTCCTGCAGGCCGCTGTAGAAGGTGTCTCCTATGGCATGATGGAGTGTTAAAAGTTCTTGTGCCAGCAGGATTGTGTGGCATCAATGTCAAGAGTCCAGGAGGGGATTTGTTTGTTGGAGCAATCAACCGCAGCTGTCTGGGAAGCACCAAAGGGAGTCAACACATAACTTATACTGATGTTGCAACCAGAACTTATTTTCAGGCTAGGGTGCTTGGTCTTGGAGCGCAGCCAGACTTGAAAGGGAGGCAATCAGGGACTGTTGGACTAATAAACACGTAAGAGTTTCATTTGGAGCCAGGGGCCCACTTAAAGCCGCTGAACCTGCTGCTTAATCAGCTAAAGAGTTGCCTGCAGCAGTGAAGGATTGCGATGGGTCGTGGCCACAACATTTAACTATGGCAAGGGCAGACAGGAGTTACAAGTCATGTAGTAAAGCAGACACATATTTACTATTTGAGATCGGGGTACTTGATGACATCAAGTAACCTCTCTGTTGCCAGACGACACTGAAGTTGTGAAGCACTCCATGAGCATAGCTAGAGTTGGCATAAATAGTGGCCGACATGTCCTGCACTAGGCTGCATGCTTGAGTGAGGGCCACAAACTCTGCTACCCGGTAAGCTTCAAGTACAGCGTGGGGGATGCACACGGAACACCCAGACATTATCTGCCTTGCCCCTGATTGCTCAGACATGACCCATCTACGGAGAGGATCTGCTCAGGTTTATGCAATGAAACATCTTTCAAATCAGCACGTGGGGGAGAGTTGGGTTTCAACAACTAATAGGCAATAGTATGGTTCTCCATCCTGGGGAGTTGGCAGCAAAGAAGCAGGGTTCAAAACATAGCATCGGCTGACGGTAACATTGGCAGCAGAGATGAGGAACTTACATGCTTGATCAATTGGGAATTTGAAATGTGTTGTGTTTTCCCCTTTAGCAGGTATGCCAACACGGATTGGGTCATGGCCACAGTAACTGGATGTCCCTGGATTAACACATCAACTTTCTCTACTAGCAGAGCTGCTGCTGAGACAGCGCGCAGGCAGGCTAGCAAACCGGCAGCTAACGGGTGCAGAGCCACAATGTGGCAGGACACGGGACAGTATTTATCACCATGTAGCCAAGTCAGTACCCCTTGAGCAAACCTAGCCCATTCGTCGCAATACAGAAAAAAAGGTTTCTGATAGTCAGGCAGCCCTAAGGCTGGTTTGTTTGTTTCTTTTTTTATATTGCGCACCAGACCCAAGGGTATCAGGGCGCAGCGGTTACAAGAAGGTTCGAGCCTTCGGTTACAACAGTAGTTAAAAGGCAGATAGAAAAATCAAAGAATAAAATGAGGCAATGAGGTAACGGTTAAAAGTACTAGCATACAGAGAATGGAGATACACAGTAGGTTATGCAAGGCATATGGAAGAAACAGGAATAAAATAAAACAGTAATGTAGCAGTTGCAGGTTCTAATGTACAGTGAATAAGGATACACACATGGCACTATACAAAGTCTTGGTGACAAAGACTTTGAGGCAGTGTACGGTGTGGTACAGTTGATTGACCTTAGTGGTCAGTTAACTTGCGCCAGTTGATATAGTTGTGTCTGAAATTTGAGTATGATTGATCTGCTCGAAGGTGTGGTGGCATGGAATTCCAGAGTTGGGCAGCCTTAACCGGAAAATTACTGCCCCCAACCTTAGCTAGTTTGAATCTGGGAGTAGTAAGGCAATTAGTGTTAACTGCACGAGTGGGCCAGGTTGAAGTTCTTCGGTGTAATCTCTTTGCAAGATAGATGGGTGCGGCATTGTTCAAAGCTTTGTAAATCAGCGAGGCAGTTTTTAGTCAGATTGTGTCATTGGTAGATAGCCTGTTGTTTTGTCGCCTAATCTCAGAGATATGCTCTCTCCTTGCTACGCCTAGGGCTGCTATTTTGGAGAGTTTGGATTCTTCTAATAATATATTTGTTAGATCCAATGTAGAGGGAATTACAATAGTCCAATTTGGACAGGATAAGGGCTCTAGCCAGGGTAATGCAGCTGTTGTTGGACAGAAATGGTTTATCAGCTCTGATGAGTTTGCATGTATATGCAGTGGAGGATGCCCTAGCATTAACTTGCTTGGTGAAGATAAGAGTGTAATCAAGGTAGAAACCTAAAGTTTTTACCTCGTTTGCAACTTTGATTAAGTTACCATCAATTATAAAGGATGTGTATTCGTCAGCTAGTTTTTTCAGATTAGTAGGGGTCCCCAAGATGATGAGGTCAGTTTTGGCATCATTCAGGCATAGACTATGAGTTGCCATCCGTGCCTGGATGATGAGATATACTCTATTCACCAATCCCCAGAAAGTGGGAGGAGAATCTGGGTGTCATCTGCATAGTTAGTGTAGGTGACGCCCAGATGGTCCAGATCATTGAAAAGGGGTTTAGTGAATATATTTTACAAGGTGGGAGAGACACATGATCCCTGGGGTACTCCGCAAGTGATAGGAATGGGGTCTGCCACTGCTGAAGGGGAGAAGACCCTCATAGTCCTATTGCTTAAGAAAGATTCGATCCAGACTATAGCATCTTTGGAGAAGTGCACAGCTGAATCTAGGTGGCTGCATAATACCTTGTGACCCACAAGGTCAAATGCGGCCGAGAGGTCAAGGAGGATAAGGAGGGCTGATTTTCCCTTATCCCTGAGCTCATCTATTTGGGCTTTGAGGTCAATTACTGCAGTTTCCGTTCCATGTTGTGGGCGGAAACCAGATTGGCGAGCTCCTAGTAAGTGGTGAACTTCCAGATATTTTTGAATTTGTAGATACGCAACCTTGTCTAGTACTTTAAGGAGAAATGGTACTGTGGTAATAGGCCGGTAGTTAGTTGGTATTGCTGGGTCTAGAGTTTGTTTTTTTTAACAATGGGAGGACCCATGATTCTTTAAGATTGCATGGGATGATGCCAGATGTGAAAGATGCTTTAATGAGCTTGGATATAAAAGGAACCAAGTCCATCACAGCATCCTTGATGAGTTGTGCTGGACATTGGTCACCCTTGCAGTTAGAAGGTTTGAGTGATAGTATAACTTTTTCAACCTCCAGGATGGAGATTTTGGAGAAGTTGAAACGAGTGGGCGGGGTGTTGAGGGGCGCCGGGGTAATGTTAGGTGGGGTCAAAGTTAGAGATGCTTTCTTTTGTGCAATTTTGTCCTGCAGTATGGTGACTTTGTTGGCTAACGCATAATGAATGTCAGAGCACCAAGTTTTGTCTTTAGTGCAGGTATCTAGCACAGGGATTGGAGTCTCTAATTCTTTGAGGATAATGAAGAGCTCCTTCATGCTGGAATTGGCTTGAGAGATACGGTTATTATATGATTCTCGTTTGGCCAGGCACATTTCTTTTTTGTAGAGAGAGGATATGTTTGTGAGTTTTGTGCTATTTTCCTCTGAGGGGAATAGTCTGCAGGAAGCCTCACAGCTTCTTTTTTTTCAGTCGAAGGTCTTTTAGATGTGGGGTGAACCACATATTCAGGTGGGCTTTAGGCTTACTTTGTCTAATTTTAAGCGGGAGGATAGAGTCCAAGAATGCTGTCATGATTTTATTGTATTCATCGACTAGCCAGCAAGGGTTCATACTGTCAGGTAGAGCTTTCAGGGTAGTTAGAATGAGTGGGATGAGTCTGTCCACAGTGATAGTCTTTTTGTTTCTTGTTAGTGTGGGGAGGGCGATGGGAGTGACTATAGGTATAGGTTTGGTAGTGGCTAAATTAAATGTCAGGAGGAAGTGGTCAGTCCAGGCTTGAGGGGTGATAGAGGTGAAAACGGCGTTACAGTTATAGTCCGCCACCCAGTCAGTGTTCTACCTTTAATGTGTGTAGGTACGTTGCCTCTAAGGCCTAGTTCTGATCGGATGTTTGCTGTAGTGATGGCATGTTTATCTTGTGGGTCGTTAAAACCCAAATTGAGGTCTCCTAATAAAAGTATTTGTGAGGTGTTTTTTAAGTTATTTGAAGTAATAGCAGAGATATCCTCCTCGAAAGACCCAATGAGGCCTGGAGGTCTGTAGATGAGGTGTGTAGTCAGAGTCTGGGAATTAGCTAGTTGTAGTTTAGCTGTGAGAACCTCACAGGATTGAAGGTCTTGTGGTGGGGCTAATCTCATAGATAGACTGGATTTGAGGATGATGGCAATGCCTCCTCCTCGTGTCTCGCATCTATCAGCTCGTAGTATCGTGTAATCATCAGGAATTGCTAACTTAAGCATAGGGCCTGCAGCAGGGTGAAGCCAAGTTTCGGTGACAGCAAGAAAGTCATATTTTTCTGTCCCAATCAAGTCAGCTATCTCTATGGCATGTGCAACTTGAGATCTGGCGTTTATCAGTGCGCCCTTGAGAGGTAAGATAGGGTGGTCTGGAGCAGGCGGGGGAGAGTGATTAGTCACAGTGCCAGTAGGTTGTTTCAAGCGAGGATACTTAGTTTGTTTGGTTAATTTATTGGGTTAATTAGTCGTGGTGAGAGAAGATGAGCTGTTGTTAATAAGTTTAGCTTTAAGTGAAGTTTGGCCTGTGCGAAGTTTGACTTTGGTTAAGGTTAGACTTCTGGGATGATTATATCTCTCGAGAGCTAAGTTGGACGTGATTCGGGCAAGAGGTTCAAATCGTTTGGACAGTCTTGATCAGAGTCTAATGTTCATGTGTCAGTATTGCATGGTCTAGTGGTGTAATCTGAATTCTATAGGGTGTTCAGATTGCTTAACAGCAATCCCTGAGTTGAATTAATGGGTCGAGATGGTAAGGATATGCCAGCTATGGTCATAGTTAGGTTGGTCATGCACATAGGATCAGGGTAGGGACTATAGAAGGTAGCAAATCGGGTAAGGCTCGTTAGTATAATTAGTGCAAGTAGCGTACCTAGGGCGCCAATGTTAATAGATATGGCAAGCATAATGTTACAGAAGTCAAGTTTGTTCTTATAGGCTGCCAGAAAGGATTACAGTTAATAGGTTGGACGCGATTACAGCTCATTTAGCAGTGGAGTAGCAAATGGCTGATGAACATAGGTGGCAGTTGGAGTGGTAAGCTACTGAGATGTAATACTATACCATACAATAGACGTGCTAAGCCTTATGGTAATATCAGCACCTTTGGTACATTCAATGGAACGGACGGCTACTGGATTTCAATACTAATCAATTCAATAATAATAGGAGGGCACTAGAGCAGCATCAGTGTCTTTCAGTACATTAGTAGGACAGTAGGCTGCTGCACGTTGGTACTATACAAATACGATAAACAGGCAATGGCACAAAGGCAACATCAGCAACTTACGTTATAGGCAATTGGGAGTGGTCAGCTTTTAGGTTCAGGCTATGTAGGGCGGTGACAGAGCAGTACAACAGCAATGGTGACTCTCAATGCATTGAATGATGGGCGGTAGGCTATTATGGGGTGATACTGTGCAGTTCAATAGGCAAGTATACATAGAGTAACAACAGAACGTCAGCACCTATCATTGCAACCGGTAGACTACTAAGATCAATAGTGGGTAATTCAAAGCAGCAGCCGTGTTCAAAAGCAATGTCGGTAACAACAATTTTCAGTGCAAGCATATGTAACGCTGAACTTCAGAGAACATTGATACTATGTAGTTCGGGAAAAGCAGCCATATTCAAGCAATGTCAGAGACATCAGTGCTTTCAGTACGTGCAGAGGTGTCGGTGAGCTGCTATTATTGATACTATATAAATCAATAATCAAAGGCAGGCACTAAGGTGGCATCTACCAAATACACTATACAATAGGATTGAAGATTGAGGTACACGTAAGTATTATTGAGCCAATTTGTAATGCATTGAAGATGAAATAGTGATCATGACACATGTGCTAAATATGTATACGCAGGGTCCTAGTACCTACAGTTGGGCAAGGTTACAATACATCATAGGGCAAGAGTAAATACATGAGGCATATACTGATAGGCGTATGCACGGGCCTAGTACAGAATAGTAAATAGGCCCTGGTGAGACATATAAACGTGTAGTACTACATTTAATGCTCAATTAACAAGTAACAAAAATACCTACCTATATTTGAGACAGCATGCATTCCTTGCTGATTTTTTTGCGGGAAATCAAATGGAAAAATTAATACCTTCTGGTGACACTGGATGTGAAAGCCCTCTATACATCGATTGAGCACACTCTAACACTCAAGGCAGTGGACTTCACCTTCTCTAAGACATTGGCTTCTCATTACTCGCATATCGAATTAACCAAAGAATTTTTGGAATTCTCCCTAAACAACACAGTCTTCTTATATGAGACATTCTACCGCCAAACCAAAGGAATTGCGATGGGGGCAACCTACGCACCATCACTAGCCAACCTCTTCATGAACCATTTTGGACAGGTTCATCCATTCGCCAACAAAGACTTCAAGACATCTATACATAAGTGGTACGGATACATAAATGACGTTCTAATGATCTGGTCAGGAACAGAACAGCAACTCTTCGATTTCAAAGAATACCTGAACACTAACAACTTCGGTATCGAGTTCACCGGAACACACAATGCACAAAAAATAGATTTTCTGGACCTCACCATCTCGATCAACCAAGGAAGAATACAAACCACCACCTACAGAAAATCAACAGAGGTCAACTCTGTACTCCACGCATCAAGCTGCCATCGCAAAACAGTAATTGATAACATCCCGAAGGGCGAATTTATTACAGCACGCAGAAACTGCAACAACAATGCAGCTTTCACATCTGAATGCAAACTGGTACAGAATCGCTTCACACAAAGAGGCTGCAGCATGGCTGCAATTGAAACGGCAGTCAACAAACCCAAACACATATCGAGGGAAACAATTCTAACCCCAAGACAAAGAGTGGATACAGCCAACAACAAAATAAGATATGTAACAGAATATCAACAGGATAGCCATAGAATCTAGAAAATCCTCGCAAAACATTGGCACCTCCTCTAGATCGATGAAGACATTCACCCATGGATAGCGGAAAGACCACTGATGTCTTACAGCAAGGCACCTACACTCCGTACTATGCTTAGTCCCTCGTACATGAAAACAGAAGGAACTAGGAAAGGCAATTGGCTAACAGTGGCCAAACCAACAGGCGTTTTTAAATGTGGAAATTGTTCCATGTGTAAGCATGCACTAGACACTAAGACAATCACTTTCAGAGACAACCATCACCACAAGATCCTCGATTTTATCAACTGTAAATCTAAATATGTGATCTATGTAATTGTCTGCACATGCAAGCTACTATACATTGCTAGCACCATCAGAGATTTGCGAATCAGGATACGTGAACATCTCGGATCTCTCAAATCACAGGACGCCAAATTCCTACTTGCGAACACTGGCAAGAGAAACATCAACGGGAACGAAAAGAGGACAAAAATGAATTGGAAAAGAACCAAGAGCAGGAGACAGAGAACTAAGACTGCGCCAGAGGGAGGCCAAGCTTATTTCTAAATACAGGAATGCACTGTTGGACCTTAACTCCGACCATGAACTTAATGTATTTCTATAAATGTTTGTAACATTACAGTAAGTGGCAAACCAGTCCCCTTAACGTACCCATCACTGAATAGACCTCAACATTCAGACACCACTTGGCCCAGCCCTCCAAACACCACAACAGCACTGCACAAGTGTATTTTAGGGCCCGCCACCTCCACTCCCCTATAAGCCTGGGGCACAGACCAAGTATCATCCAACACAAACTGGACCCCACCCGCAGGGGACGGGACCCTCAGACCCACTTATAGACCCAATTGGTCTCAACTGCAAATACACCATTACGGGGCTTCCTTCCCCTGTCCTCAATGGCAGGCCATACACCTAAACAGGTAATTGATCAGCTGAACAACCGTCACACAGGGTCAATTAACCCCAACGCCATCGGGACATAGCGGCACGTAAAAATCCTAAGCATGTAGCTTCATGACTTGCATTGTGAACAACGTACCCATTAGGATGTATGTCACACAAGTGACAACCAATGCTAACCAAGGAACATTTGTGACAACTGACACAATAAAAATCAATATCTTCTCAAAGCATAAAAGGTGTCCAATATTCATTGAAGGAGAAACTAACGTACTGTCATTCAACAACGGGTCATCACCCGATCCAGCGCCAACGTACAAAAGGGTTCCAATCCCATCAAAAAACATAGTTCTAAAGCTGTATTCTTAGTCTTGTCACCTAGCTCCCCTGACCCGACGGCACGAGAACACCTACAAAGTCTGAGAACAGTGCACTTGATGAAGTCTCTAGTCCGAGCACAGCACAACAAACAAATCCAAAACGAAAGAACAAGAAGGTTATCCTAATCGAGTTCTGTGTTGGTAACGAGCGAGCAGAAAAAGTACAATCCAAGAGACAATGGGAATCCAGGGACAGTCCGAGTCTGCGTTTGTCTAAGGGGCGTGGTGCAAGATGTGAAGCATAAACACTCCGTAGGACAGTTCCAAGTCGTAAACCAGACGTTTCTTAAACAAACCAGGACGAAGCGATAACAATCCAGTCGGCAGGCAAGATTTCATGAAGCAAAAAGAGTCGTAGGAAAATGAACGTAGTACAAGGGTAGCTACTGATAGAACCAGATTCAGAAGCACTGTAACAAGGTCGGGCAGTGCTTAAATGGAGACATCACCTGACCTGCAATACGCGACCCTGCCATATCGGTGTGCCAGGTGACCTGTGAGCAGGGCGCCATCGTCTCCATGGCAATCCCCAACGCACACAAAAAGACGTGCCACGCTTGGAAACCATGCCAAAACGTGATTTGGTAGGCACAAGGCTCTTTATACTTGGGCTTAACGAGAATCGGGAAGTGACAACAAATTTTAGTAAACATGGAAGGTCTATGTCCACCAATGCGGCGTACCTTGTGCTTGACTACTGATGATTTCCTGACAGCATCCTCCCCTCAAGACACACCCACATCCCGGGAAGCATGGAAACGGGACAGGAGTTCTGGAGCATGAATGTTCTCTTCCGGTTCCTAGGTCCGATCCTCCGGACCAAACCCCATCCAATCAATGAGATACATGCGAACCCCACGAGAGACCATGGCATTGAGGATTGCGTTAACCTCATACTCCTCCGAGCCCTGAACCAAAACCAGAAGAGGACGGGCAGGTAGACTTGTGTCATCGGTACAAGGCTTCCCCAATAACACGTGAAATACGGGGTGAATCTTCCAAGAAACCGGCAACTCCAGCTTCAGAGCCAATGGACTGATTACCTCTTTGATAACATATGGACCGACAAACCGAGGCAACAAACACTTACGGCCGGGGATGCAGTTTTCTGGTGGACAGCCGCACATGTATACCAGATTGATACGAAGGAGCAGGGGCATGATGCAGATCTGCAAAGTATTTGGAACGTTCCTGTGCCTCCAACAAATGATTTCTTACACTGTTATGCAGAGCTGACAGGTCACGAATGCAAGCCTAAGCGGCTGGACTATCAGAGGTAACAAATGGATCCAAAGGTAAGCGCTTGCCACCCTGTCTGCGGGTGGTAAGCGCTTGAATATCTCATCAATGCTCAAGGATGAGGTGAGACACTTCCGGAAACGGGAGAGGAACCTGGACCCCCGGTCCGTTAGTATGATGTCAGGGAGACCAAAAAATCTGAATACATTCTTTAGGAAAAAATCAGCAAGAGCAGGAGCAGTTGGCACTCCTTGACAGGGAATAAACAATGCCATTTTGGTAAAATAATCAATGACCACCCTTTGACCGCCGTTCCTCAATGAAATCCATGGAAATCATAGTCCAAGGACGTTTTGGGACTGGAAGAGGCTGCAACAGGCCCATTGGTTTAGCTATGATCCCCTTACTCTGGGCACAAATAGCACATGAAGCGATGTAGTCAGTGATATCTTTATGCATGGACAGCCACCAGCACCAACGCCTTAATAACTCCACGGTCTTCCTGCGACCCAGATGCACGGCCAGTAAGGAGCCATGACACCATTGTAGGGCACTATTCCGTGTACTGGGATCTGGGATGTAGATACGACCTTGGACATATGATAAGGATTGAACGATGTCCATGTTATATTCTGTGATTTCCAGAGGTTTACCCAGAACCCATTTCTGGATTGAGGATTTCATAGAAGGTCTTAAGGAGCAAACACATACCACTTGGTTTGGAAGAAGCAGAGTACCATTCCAAACACGCGGTGTGGAAGCTCCATGTAACCGTGAGAGAGCATCAGCCTTGGAATGTAACAAACCAGGGCGGTACGTGAGAACAAAATTAAACATAGAAAAAAACTCATGCCATCTGGCATGATGAGCCATAGTGCATTTCACGGATTACAATGCCAACAGGTTCCTATGATCGATGTAAACTTGTACCGGAATGGTTGTCTCCAATATACAGTGTCTCCAGACCATGAAGGCACCATGCATCGCCAATAACTCACGCTCAGCTTCCGAGAGTGGTATGCCACCGGATGCATGAGACTGAATCGGTATATAATTGAGACAAGACAGCCCCTACCGCCACATCCGAAGCATCCGCCTCAATGTAGCATGGTTGGTTGGAGTTTTGGTGTTGTAGCACTGGTGCGGTTGTGAAAGCAGCTTTTAGAGTGTCAAAAGCCTGCTGTGCTTCCGTAGTACAAACAAAGGGAAGCCTTGTGAGCAAGAACCATCAGTGGCGCAAGAGTGCTTTGTTAGCATGCTTCCAAGGAGGAAAAGGCCAGCAAGTGATCGTCCACATACTACACCAGGACAAACTCTCCTTTGAACTCAAGTAAGTCAAGTGCTCTTTTCTTGAGAGGAATGCAGATGCTACATTTGTAGCGCCAGAAGCTTTGCTTCAGTACTTTCTTTCTGTCTTTCCACTTTCTCATAAAAGTGCTGCGCAGCCAGCAAAATCCAACAAATTAAGATAGATTTTTTCCCTTCAGCCACTATGGGTTGCATAGCGTAACAAAATGTGATACTACAGTTTGCGGGGCAACAACCGTAGTGTTTACGTTCCATGAATGGTCTTCAAAAACATTGTTTCAGCCATTGGAGATAGTCCACAGGATTTCTACCATTAGCTTGCTTGCACATGTTGATTTTGGACCAATCGGTCTTTCATCGGCAAATTTCAATGATGGACTGTGCTAATCTGTCCATAAAAGCTTTCAACCCATCAGTGGCGGGGGGGGGTTCGTCACCTGGCCAGTTACTACTTGCTTAAGCAGGGCAAAGGTATCTGCAGAGAGAGCAGCTCTCTGCAATTGGTTGAGATCAGCACAGGTGGGTGTATAGCAGTTAATAATGACTTGTAGCTAGCTCTTCTTGAGATTTGATGGGATCCTCTTAAATCTTAGGGAATTTCTGTACAATATTAAACACATCAGTTGTGCTCCACGGGGCATGTACAGTAACCAATGTGTTCCCTCCTGCGGGGAGCTGTCTTAAAGGAAGCGCTGCAACAGTGCGGTTGAGCCGGAGAAGTAATTGAAGGTTCTGGAAGCATCAGACTAGTAAGTTATTGTAGAAGGGTGGACTAGTTATAAGAGGGCGGTTCAGTCAGGGTTGAGTCGGGGCTGGAGATCAAGCTGTGTCCACTTGGGTGTTGGACGGGAGCATAGCGGAGCAGAGACAGGCAACTATCCCTGTTGGGGATTCAGAATTGCATGGTTATAAGGGTATCCAGTTATAATGTTGTAAATAAATGGTCGAATGCAAAAATGTGGAAAAAAATAATGCTGAAAAATAAATTTGAATGTGTTTTATTTTTAATTTGTATGTTTTTTTTTGGTTTAGCTAGTAAAAATAAACTAGGGGTTGGGGGGACCCCCATTAAAAAGAATTTTTTTAAAAACACATTCGAAATTCTTTTTTCCTGCATTCTTTTTTTCAACATTTTTGCATTCAACATATTCACTATAAACCGGTTATAAGATTCAAGAATGTCCTCGGGATGAGGGGAATTCTTTCATTTGGTGTAACCCTTTGGATGACTGGTTATAGATGACATAACCAAGCTTGTGCTTAGGCACCTATATGTTGGCTTGCTCTGCCTTTAGTGCCTTACCTTGTTCCTGTAATTTTTCCTGTGTCCTTGATCACTGGTGTTTTCAATTCTGATTTTCTTTTCTTGGTTTCGGAGAACCAATCTAGATAAGTATCCCACTGTTGTTGGTGCACCTGTTCACCTTTCTCTTCAAGGCTTTTCGCAGCGCTATAATCTAATCTAGATCGAATGTACCTCCCTACGGGAATTGTCTAGGTGGATCTTCTCAAGTATGGTATTGCCATTTGTTCAGAAACGTACATCTTCTGGGCGAGTAGTGAGTGTACATGAAGTGGGCTGGACTTCCGTTAGGAGGAAGCAGCACTTCTCTAGACTAATTGGAACCCATTCTCACAGGCGTCCTCCATTTGCGCCAAGCGCTGCCACGCTCGGGGCTGGCAGAGTCAGTTTGGTTCATGCTGGCTGCTTTGTAGTGTAACTATACAGAGGTTCAAGTGTAATCACATGAACTCTATTCCTCCCCCGTTACAGAAATTTCAGAAACACATGTTCCGTGTTGGCCAAATCTATATCTCGGTAACTATGCTTTGTGGAGTGGCAGTCCGTCACAGTATTTGCCCCCAGTGCACTACCTAGAGTACAGAACAGTCTAGCTTCCAGAGACGAGGGAAGGGGAGTGTTGATGACAAGATACACAAGGAGGAAAACAAAGCCTGTTATAGCTCAGGTACTAGGATAGAGAGAGGGAGAAGCAGCGTTTTTTCGCAACTGGGTTGCACATGTAGGGTTTGTGCTAGGGAAAGCAACTGGACAAGATGCTGGGACTAACATCCAGTATCTTTTCTTTGCATTAATACAAGGTTCATGTACTCAAGACTCTGTCCTGTATTACTCTAATCTGGCCAGTAGCATTTCTTTGGTTTTTTTCATTCTAATTCAGTGTTGTGCATGTATGCACTGCTTAGATGTTAGTTATTTTTCTGTAGTTACTTTATTTCTGTGGTGGCCAGTCACTTACTGATTTCTTTATCAAGACTGATACAAAATTAAGACGGGTACCTTCTGCGAGGAGTCAGAAATGTGAGACTCACAACTATGTAGTTTGTTCAAAAGTAGCCATTTTATTAAATGATATGGGTGTGGCAAACGCCTCACTTTCCCGAACCTAACAAGGAATTCCCTGCCTATGAAACTAAGACTAATTGAAAACACTCTAACATCAAAAGGTGTCTGTCCCTCACACCTATACATGCAACAGAATTTCATAGGTTTAAGAGGGCCGTTCAAACTCAACAAAATAGTAATTAAATTCACATATAAACTTTGTAACCATATATCCTTGTAACCAGGGTCGATTCCCCTTACTGAGTATTTAAAGTAGGATTTTTCCAACTCAGAATTTCAGTCCATAAAGTTCTTTACAATAATGCAGTACTGCTTCACAGGTAATATAAGGTTCCTCTCAATAACCAAGTTTTGTTTCCCACTTGGATTGTCTGACTGTCAAATAAGGTTCATCCCTCTTCAAGATAATTGTCAAAACTTTATTGTCACAATGTTAGTCAACACTTCAATACCACTCCTCTATTTTGAAAGACCTTTCACCTTTCTCCTTAATGAACAAATAATGTTGTGTCAGAATGGTTTTTATCATAGTTCATCAAACACATTATGGAGTTTCCATTCCCAACCACATTTCACTTCAATTTAGTACTTCAATATGTTCTTCCTCCCCACTAACCTGTCAGGACTAACCACTAACAGTCCCTTTCCTGGTATACTTGCCTGCTAGGACAGAAAGTCATATTACTACTACCAAGTACTTTGTGATGTGGTTTACTTCCACTTATAAGAAAGTCTTTGACTTTCACCAACATTGAAATTCACAACTTCTTTGATAAGGATCTGATGCGGGGGGCATGGCTAACTGCCATGTGAAGCGGACGTGTTTGCTCTGAGCTCCTGCCGATCCATCAAGAGATAAGCGTTAAATGTCAAATTTTAACCAAGAATACAAGATTGCTAAATAGAAGTCCCTCAATGATGAGTGTGTGAGATCTTTCAAGCCCGGGACAGGTTGGTTGGCGAGATACACTGTGTCCCCGATCCAGAGACCTGGCCCTGCAAAAATGGCCGGCAAGCAACGAGTAGCCCAGCCGGGGCCGTAGTACTATGGCAGCAGAGCCGCCAGGGAATGGAGGACGGTCCACAACAGTAAGCATCTCCAGCATGGTCCAAAAGGCTGGGAACGTGCGGCAGTGAGGGACAGGTACAAGACAGGAGTTAAGTGCTCCCACTGGAAACTACGAAGGCAGTCACCTGCAGCCTCGTAGAGCAGGAGCAGCCGGTCTAGTGAAGCAGACCAGCAGATCTGAAGTATGCCTAGGCTGCAGCTCTCATCGAGAAAGGTGGCAGCTAGTGGTCGCATCAGCCACATAGGGAATACCACCAGCCCGACTTGACCGACAACCAGAGCCAGCTGGCTGACACACTACGGCACGCACATGAAATCAGAGCTGGCGAGGGAGCTAAATGTAGCAGACACCTGAAGAAGAAGGCAGTCGAGGACTAAGACATACGGTACCAGGCTCCACGCCGGAGGCCGTGCGAAGCAGCGTCGATGGTGCGGTGAGGAGGAGGGATCACACTGTGACCATTGCATTGTGGAGACACGGTCTGCCCACCATATGCAGCACCCCAGACCCCACACCCCAAGCGACAGGAGGTCGTGCCACAGTTGTGCCGCTTGGATATTTGCCCTGACTCTGGTTCTATGAAGTATGCACCCCCCAAGGTACCCCGGGGGGGGTGGCAGATAATTGAATTAGGTCAGCAGGACCACAAGCACCATGTGCGAGGCGGCTACGCCATGCCGGGGACCTTTCTAAGCTGAGCAAAGGAAGGGAAGGTCAAGGCAAGGCACCAGCGCTCCACTAAGCGCCCCATTGGACGCTCCATAGCCGATGACTTGCGCCACAAACTCTCCCACAGCAGAGGTGCAGAAAGGGGGCCCTGCAGGCAAGCAAGAACACATGCTCTTGAACTGGGGCATATATAAATGCACGCATATGTCAAGAAGGTTGCACAACTAAGAAAGTAGTTATATCCAGGGAGTAAGGAGAGGAAGACATGTGACCAAGTTGCCCAGTAAGAATAACAATCTAGTGACTCAGGAGACAGAGCAGGTCCTGTGTGATAGCCAAAAAGGTGTCAGGTACAAACACGCTGAGAGGCCATCATCAGCCCTCATAGTTGCGGGCGAACTGCATCAACTGGCCTGGGTTGTGGCTAAAACAGAGTGCTGACCATTGACCGAATCAGGTTGAGGGAACTCCCAGCTGATTAAGCCAGTCACAAGATTGCTAGTAGGAAGCTGAATCATGGGAAAGAGGAGCTGCAGCATACGTACATCCACGAGGGTCGGGAGACAGCAGAACAGTGGAAAAGATGGTGACAAAAGGCAATAAATCCAAAAGCAAGCAAACCACAATGGAAGCATTCGCTAAAGGCCAAGCAAGCCCTGCAGGGGACAGAAGTGGCGACACAGAGGCGGGCCCAACCATGTGCGGCAAGTAAGCAATGGACTTCGGGAATCAGCAGATATTGAATGCAATCGCAGCACTACAGGCCTCCCCAGAATCCAAGATCTACAAAGTGAGGATTGACGTAGGCCTATTGCGGCAAGATGTACGAGCTTTGGCGGAGCGCACTGGCAAACTAGAACAAGTGCAAGAAAACACTATAACTAGAGTGAAAATAACCAAGGACGTTAATATCCTGCTGCAGAAAGTGAAATTGCTGGAGGACAGAGCAGAATACGCGGAAGGCCGGGCGCGTCGCAACAACATCAGGATCGTGGGCCTGCCAGAGGGAAACAAGGGGTCCGACCCCACCAACTACATTGAAAATTTGCTGTTGCATGAAATAGGCCCTGGGAACCTCACACAGGGGTTCACTATAGAGCGCGAGCACCGTTCCCTGGTCAGGAAACCACCACTAGGCGCTCCACCCAGGCCTATCATCGCCAAGGCCCTAAATTGCAAGGACATGGAGAATATCCTGGCCTTCTCTAGGACTGGGGGAAATATACAAAGAGCCTCTGCCAAACTAGCGATATTCCCAGACTATACATTTCAGGTGCAAAAGAGGTGAGCCCAATTCATTTCAATAAAAGATAGACTCAAAAAAATAGATGTTACTATACCCCGCTTAATTGATGATCTTACACAATGGCAAGGCCTTGTTCTTCGAAACACTGTCTGAGGCACAAGATTGGATGGACAGCGTGCAGATCCCGGCATCTGGAGTGAATTGACCATAAATAACTGCACGAGCCGGAAGGCGTCCGAGAGGCCTACAAGTAGAATCAATGTTGAGAACAAGCATACTGTAAAGCCATTGCAGGCATATGCTAATGGTGGAATGCAGTCTATTACATCCAGAGCTTGTTAACTCTGCTATTTTAAGCTGGAACATGATGCAGGAACATCACAGGACAGACACAGAAGCCTAGTAGAGGGGATGCAATCGGTAGGCCCTTCTACTACTACACACTTTTCATTAGGGTCCTGAATAGGACCCACCCTTTGGGCACCAGGAGCCAAGTCCTCTGACTGAGTTTTCGTGGAGCGGAAGCAAGGAAGTCTAAGCGTGCGCAGTATGGCTGGATAGTTTCAGTTTGGGTGTGTTTTGTTGTTTGTTGGGGATGGAGGGGGGTGTTAAACAAGGGGAAGGGAGGGAAGCCTGGCATAAGAGCATGTAGTCCACACACAAACACGGTCAATGTTCAAGGCAGGTCAGTGGCCCTGCCGGAGCCCATGAGAACTACTATGTGATGACTCGAGACATCAAAATTATGATCTGGAACATCCAGGGCCTAAGCAATTATGTCAGAAGGCAGAGGGTGATCACTTATTTGAGGAGACAGAAGGTGGGGATCGCGTTATTACAAGAGACACATCTGAATGAACATAAACAAGGGAAGCTGGCTGAAAAGTGGGACGGGGTGGTGGTGGGTTCCACATACTCAACATACACCAGGGGGGTTCTCATCTGGATAGCCCCATCAGTCCCCCTTAAAATTCTAAATACTAAGACTGATGATGAAGGGAAGATGGTTATCATACACAGAATGTTAGAGAACTGAGAAGTCACTATATGCAAGACTAGGACCTTATAGAAATGGGGTCATGATATGGGGGTGGAGATTTCAATTGCACTCTAGACCCCACATTAGATAGATCCGACAAGAGGTTCAAAAGACCGGCCCCACCAGCTAACGTTTTAGGCACCCTTCTGAGTCATTTTCAGCTAACGGATATATGGAGGTTGCTCCATAGGGTTGTCAGAGACTACGCTCATTACTCAGCCCCACACAAAATACACACAAGACTAGATTACCTGTTCACAGTGGAGGAACACGTGATGGAATTTATAGGGACGGAATACCTAGCTACGGTCCTGCCAGACGACGCCCCTTTTCTAATTAAATGGTTGATTACCACCCCTAGACCCCCTATACCTAACTGGAGACTCAGGAGTGAAGCATTATTGGACACAGCATTCAAAGAACACACTAGCAAAAGCACGGTAGAGTTTCTGGAAGTGAACTAGGGTAGTGTTAAACACATGGGCACGATATGGGAAACATACAAGGTAGTGATTAGAGGAGAGATGATGGCCAAGGTGGGAGAAGTTCAGAAAACCATCACCAATGAACTAAAAGAAACAGAACTAACAATTGCCAAAACAGAAAGGAAGGTTAGTGCCGTGGAGGACCACTTGGAGGAGAAAATTAGACAGGCAGATGTGTCTGGCCCAATTGGACAGGCTGGGTAAGTTTAATTACGTGAAATATCTAGAGAGAAGCCATGCACAAGGTGATAAACCAGGGAGGATGCTTGCTTGGCTGTACAGAGGGAGGATGAAGAAATCCCCAATATACTCAATCCAAACTGCAGAGGATAAGGTGGAAAACTCACAGGCAGGCATTAACAAAGTGTTCCAGGAATATTACAGAGAGTTATATACAGACTCCCATGTAGACCGTGAAGAAGAGCTACGAGAGGCGCTGGATCTCGTTACCCTGCCACACCTAGACAATCAGCAAATAAATATATTGGAAGAGCCCCTAACCACAGAGGAGGTCCTAGCAACAATAAGATCACTGCCCTCGGGAAATACTCCAGGCACAGATGGGTTGCTAGGGGAGTATTATAAGGAATATGGCGGTATCTTAGCGCCACTCCTACCCAGAGTAAACAATAAAGCATACGAATCAGGGATCCTCCCAGATAGTATGAGGGAGGCCTTGATCATTCCACTCATAAAACCAAACAAAAACGCAATGGACTGTGGTTCCTAAAGACCACTGTCTTTACTAAACCAAGACAGCAAAATCCTCACAGCAATACTAGTGGACAGACTCGGGAATGTAATAACAAAGATCATACACCCAGAACAAACAGGATATGTCCCAGGTAGGAATAGCTCATGGAACTTAAGAAGGGTGCATCATGTCATAAACAGCACCAGAGGCAGGACGGAGCACTGCGCCATCGCTTAATTAGACACAACCAAAGCGCTTGATTCAGCCACTGGGACTGGCTGTGCGCTGGAATGGTCAGAATGGGAATAAGACTGCATTGTAAAAAGTGGGTGAAGCTAATATACACCCAACCAACAGCTAGGGTCAGAACAGGTTTGCTTTCTCTGACAAATGGGAGTTGAACAAAGGAAATAGACAGGGTTGCCCTCTATCCCCAATGCTGTACATAATTGCGTTAGAGCCCATTGCGGCATTCCTACGGCAGGAATATTGCAAAGCCGGAATAGACTTCAACGGGGTCAAGCATATTGTGTCCATGTATGCAGACGATATGCTATTATATCTACAAAACCATGAAGAGAACATGCACTATGTGTCAGAGGTTCTGGACAATTTTGGCATATTGACCGGGATAGGAATAAACAAGAACAAATCCTGCCTTTTTCCGCTAGCAAAATTAGCCACATATGGTGACAAAGAGCTGCCGGCTCTTCCCTTGCCAGGGAGCAAGAACTCCTTCAGATACCTTGGGCTAAACGACCCCAAGCTAAAACACAATACAGGCTAGAGAGGGAGTGATCAAGTCGATGCAATTGTGGGGTAAGTTACCCTTGTCGGTTGTGGGAAGAGCGGACCTACTAAAAATGGTAGAACTACCGATTCTAATGCATTGCTTCGGGAATATCCCATACAGTATTCCAAAGAAATTCTTCTTAGACCTAGATAAAGAATGCAGGATCTTCTTATAGCAGGGTGGAAGGCACAGAGTTGCAGTCAACATATTGAAAAGGCCCTACGCACAGGGGGGATAAAGATCCCCAACTTTGAGCTGTATTTCCTGGCGTGTCAGTTGCAGTATGTAGTACACTGTATGGCTGAGGACCCCACAGCGGATACGACACTCTTACAGCCTGCAATAAAACGATTCCACTTGAGAGACCTTATATAGGTTGCCAAACAGGAGTCGCACGCTCCTCCAAATCTAGTGGAGTTAGGTATACAGATATGGCAGAGGACCTGCAGAACCATGGGAATCAGACCCAATATTGCTGCAGACACCACTGGTGGCAGTAATGTCAGACAAACAGGGACTAAGAGCCGGGGTGTGGGCACATTGGGAGAGTTGCAGTATTGCTACGATAGGGGACTTGAGGAGCGAAAATAAGCTGCTGGAATTTAAGGAATTACAGGCATCTATGGGCATACATGAGGGCCATTTCCTACTACATAGGGCCTGCTAGGCACAATAAAGGGTAGTTGACCAACTGTTACAGAGGACACAGTAGAGTGCAAAGACATAGAAACTATCATAAATATCTCTGGGGGGGGGATGCCATATTTACAATATATGAGGTATTGATAGAGCGCAACTCGAGGGACGAATTGAAGTGCAGAGGTGGATGGGAAAAAGAATTGGGAAAGCTATTCAACGACGAAGAATGGCAAAGCATACTATTGTATCATAAGAAAATCTCCAGGAATGCTAGGCTACAGCAGTTACAACTATACATTACACAAAGGGCATACCTAACGCTAGCAGCAATAGCAACGTTTAAAGGTGCAGGCAAACAGGTTTGTCCTAAATGTAAAAAAGGAAACGCAGGTATGACACACATGTTTTGGGAATGCAATATCATACAGGAATTCTGGAGGCACATTGCAAACAAAGTGGCCCCGGGAGATATTAACCTAGACATTCAGTCCCCGGAGGCATGTACACTGGGGCTCTTCAAGAGAGGCACCAAACAAATGGCTATGGGAAAGATCAAACACCTTGGCCAAAGGCAGCATAGCCATGCAGTGGAAGGCCACAAAAGACCCAGTATCAACAGATGGTGGGAAGACCTAAGGAAATGGTCAATAGCAGAAACGGGGGTGTGGGAGAAGGCGCTAGGGGAGCAAAAACAAGAACTGGAGCAGACATACTACAGTGGATCGTCCAAATGGTAACATTGCTCAGCCAGGGCAAGGGCAAAAGCGCGGTACTGACCGTGGAGAGTGTGTTGCAGGACAAAAACTGAACACTGCAAGACTATAGTCAGGCAATTGGGGGTTGGAGTAGGGATGTTGAAGGGTGAACAGGACCATATTTGTTTTGGAGATGGTGTGTAAATTCATTGTACTGTATTGTAATCTTTATATGTTTTAAAAATGTTATAAAGATATATTTTTTAAAAAAGGATCTGATGCGCATTGATGCTGTTTGTTCCACTGGTATGTCTGCCACTTGCAATGCAGGTTAAGCTCCTCTCACCCTTGAAGCTTTCTGGAAGTAGGGTGCCACCCTTGGAGTTCTGCTACTACACCAGTTAACTGTTGGTGATGTCTCTTATTCGCATTTCTCTCATTAGGAAAAAGATTTCCCCTCTTCTTTGATATTGCCTTCTTTTGGCTTAGACAATGGTGGTTGTTATAGTGTTCCAAAATTACTGCCACTTGACTTGGGCATTGAGGTTTACAATCCTGCTTATATATTGCCCCTTCTTTACTTTGGCAATGGTTGTAATCTGATTCCAAAAATTGTCCCCTCTTTACTTTAGCAATGATGGTTGCACTCAGGTTTAAATATTGTCCCTGCTTTACTTTGGCAATGGTATTCACTATCTGTCTCTTCTCAAGTTCCTTCAATGTGCATATTGTTTCTCAAACACTTTAATTCATTCATTCGGTATTCAAAACTACCATATGAGGTCTAGAGTGGAGCACCCCGGGGTCACATTGAACCCATAGTGATGGGTCCTTTAAGATTAGGTAGCAATAATTAGAGATGGATGGGGATGCAGAATTTACTCATACATTAATAATCATACTGACTCAGGAAGTTGGCAAAACAAAGTGCTGTTTTATTTGCAATTATCTAAAACAGGGAGTCACAACGGACATCAACAGACGCTCGATTTCTCTCAGTGAATTTCATAAAAAAAACAACTTTTATAGTCAATATTTGTCATCATTGACGTCACACTACATGGCAATCTACAAAAACCTACTTGGGGATGTGATAGGCTAACATGGAACATCTAAGTATATGTTTTATACTAACGGGGGTAGTGATTGGGTCTCTAACATCAGGTGGACATCTAAGCCCTCTAATGCAAGTCATCTTCATAGTCATAAAATACACGATGATTCATTGGTTACACAAACTATAGGACTCTCTGTTACATGGTCCTCTACAATTGGTTAGCACACTTGTACCCTTCTGGAATATTCCACACGCTAGCAACACGCAGGCTGGTACCCCAGGTGCCTGTGGGCTGGTCTTGACTATAGCTTCCCACCCAATTAGTCTGACATCCATCCTCACTCTTGCGGTCTGCCATTCAATAAAGGCTTTGAACTTGGCTTTGCAGAAGTTCTCTGTGCATGAGAATAAAAAGGGAGTGGTGCATGGTTTTATCTTCTGGTTTCGGTGTAGCTCAACCAAAAGCTATTCTCATCTGACCATGTGACTGGAGACCACGTTTTTCGAGCTCTTTGCTGCATATATTTTTTATTAAATGATGGCCTCTTGACGCCTTCAGTGTTTTTTCATTCCACTTCAAACAGAAGTTTGTTTCTTTCTCACGTTCATGTAACTACTTGTTGGACAACCAGGCTCACGGTGGCCTCGATTCTTGGTGCTGAGCCTGAATTCTCCTTCGCCATTAGCTGTTTTCCAACTGTGCCACACTGAAACCCTTTTCCATTCATGGGGTTCAAGTCTTGCTAAAGTGCATCGTGAAACATCCAGGTTCTATACATTCCTATGTATATACATTGGCGCATCGCCGCAATCTATTCACTAGGTAGCCAGCCTCAAAATCACTTTGTCCACTTGCGTTACTGCATCTGTATAAATGTAAAATGACTTTGCATCTTCTTCATCATTACTTTGCATGAGCATCTTCATCTCAAGCCCGAAATGTTGTTCATCCTCGACACCTCCTCTTCCTATCTTATAGAATGTCTATGTTCTTTCGTCTTGTGTCGCTTTTCAGGGTACGTCAGTTCTGCTTCGCATGATGTCACCAGTCTTCTTTCTCATTCATTTTCACACTTCTAGTGGGACTCTGCCCAGAAGACCATCATTTCTTCGCAAGTGCAAATAGGGTTTGCTCAATGGATACCTTGTTTCAAAAATTCCTTGCGGTATAGGCATCCTCACTGGTACTGCACGTGTCGCAATTTCCAGTTCCCAACATATAGGCAACATGTGGGCGGAGCTTTTGGTAGGGGCTTTTGGCTCTTCCTATACACTCCTCCCTCTGGGCGATTCATCAATCACTCTCATCAATCTTCACATCAAGACATCCTCATCTGAAGAAGTGCTTCTTTGGGATCCATATGCTTATAACTCTTTTCAGGTATCCTGCTGATTTCACATGTTCATCAACACTCCAAGTCATAAGCATGCTTTGTCCATTGGGTCTGCAGTGATGAATGCTGGCCTTCACGTAGTCTCTGATTTCTTCATCTGTCAGCTCTTTAGGTTAGAATCCTGATTCGACATCAATCACAATCTTCATTCTTACCGGTTTCTTCGCAGTCTTCTTGCATTTTATGATTATTATCCTGATCACACAAAACCCAAACATGATCATCACCAGCAGGGCTCCAAGTTACTTGAAAATGTTTGCCATACATTGTGGAACCCATGAGAAGATTGACGCAAACCAACTGTCATCAGCAATATCTTCCACTTTGTCTTCCATCTTGATGTGTAGGTTTGTCAGCAATAATCTGGCCTCCGTCAAGGTGCCATTCTCGTCATCGTGGTATGGTTTGAATGTGCAACATTCAATTTGGCACAAACACCTACGTCCATAGCTGTAATCATATCCAAGACTTATCTATTCTGAGGAGTCATCTGTCGTATGGCTCTAAGCTCCTCCTTGATAGCATTGAATCCCTTTATGGTGGTGTTGATAGTCTGCAGAAGCTCCCATCTGGTTATCTGTAACCATTTGGCATTCATCATCAGCTGGTTGCTGGGCATAAAGATTGTCATGAGTATTGCTGAATTCTGACTGAACAATCTATGTTCATATGGAATGGCATTGAAAGCTTCTATCGATTTAGCTGAGAAATGGTTCTCTTTCTTCATTCGAATCAAGAGCTCAGCAGATCTCTTCTTCCTCAGGTGAGCATCTGCTTTTGGATATTCGCCAATGTTCAAGTCACTTTTAGGAATCACCAACACTGGAACATGAACAATCACTACGGAACATAGTCCTCCCCAATCTCTGGACAGCTTCATGTAAGCTCTGGATCCACCGGCCCAGTAGTGATCCATTATCACGCTGTCCCATCTTTCATTCCTGGTACATCAAAGATTCGTCCGCACTTTTGATTCTCTCCAACTTTTCTCGTCCCATTGTTTCTGAAACATAGCTCTGCACTAGCCAAAGGCACTATCTGTAGTGGACCTCCTTTGTCTTCGACCCACGTCAGAAGTTTCACAATCCTCGGCCATAGAGGTTTGCATCCATTTTCCACTCGTTCAATAACTGGCTTGTGATGACCAGTTACTGCCACAGCTCTGCATACGACTATGCCTTCTTCCCAGCCATCTGGAGAAAGTACTGTTCCCCAGATTCGCATCTGGCCTCTTTCCTTGCATCTTCTAACTTATTCATCAGTCTTCCCTTGAGAGTTGAGTTTCCTGTTTAACTCCCATCTGATTCCAGCTCCTTTCATGCCAGGCTGTACATATCTTATCAGGTGATTTCTGGTGTGTGCTATTTCTCTTGTCTTCAAATCTTGAACATAACATCTTCATCTGGGGATGTCCATTCTGTCACCCATACCAAGGATACCGTTCGACCCTGGAACTGACCCCTTGTATGGCAGAGTGCATTGTGAGTCAGGCAATGAGCTGTTTGAACATTTATTTCAATAGCTATGAATATCTTAGACTTTCCCATAGCATAAGGCAGGAGTGCACATACATAGCAATCCGCCTCAGAAGCTCTTTTTCCAACCTCTTTCATGTGCATATACCACATGTTGTTCCTCAAATGTGCTGTACTGTCTAAATAATCATTAAATTCGTAATCATCCTCGCTTGCACTTCTCTTAGGTCTCTTTCTTGCCAAATGATTCTGCCTATAATGATCATAAAGTAAATAAAAAACGGACCTCCCTCCAAAGGGAGTTACTGGAGTAGGGACAATCAAATAAGGCCTCGGCCTTCTTACAGTGTCTAGTTCTGCCAAGGTGACTGGAGTGGGAAGGATTAACATAACACCATCCCTTTTGGAACCATTAAAATAGACAGCATGAATCAATAGAAACAGAAAAACAATAATGGATGCTGAACAGGCATAGATTATGCACCAATACATTAGGCTCCAGCATTGATGTCTCTCCACGCGTCGTTGACTTTGCTCACTTTCTGGAACTGCAATATGCTCTTTAGACCACATGATTGCCTGTAATTACTTTTAAGGAAGGAAAAACTTGGTTTATTCAGGCAATCTCATTAGATGCTCCGGTAGTTGTCGAATTTGCTCTATGATCTCCACAAGTAATCGGCTGATTGCTGGACGATTTATAGGATCTTGCATAGTATTTTGCCAAACAAGATAAGGCTGTACTTGAAGCAAATAGTGAAAGATCATGGCAAGTAGTTTGTGGGCATCGTCGTTAGATAGGACCATCTGTACATCCGCCAAGATGTTCAGGCAATAGTCTAATCTGTTCTAAAATTGCTGCCAATAGTCGTCTAATCACCAGAACATTTTTAGGATCTTGGACAAAAGTATGCACCTCAGTGCTGTGCCCAACAAGAGCAGGGTAAGCTCTGAGTATAAATATGAAGACAGCAAGAAGTAGTCTGTGTATGTCAACATCTGACCATGGGCACCTCCAAAGAGAAACTCAGTGAGAAATGAGTCGGGATCTGCTCCCTCTTCCAGTCATCAAACAAAGTCTAGATCAGCCATTTTTCCATTTACTTAAGCACTCCACAGTCCAGTATCAGCAGCTCATGTGGCTCAAGAACAGTAGGTTTCTCACTCCTTGCTATAGCAACTACAAAGAGCGTTTCTGGGAAGCCACAGTCCAAATGTACACTTTCGCCTTTCTACTGGATAGTCTTTGCGTCCTTCTTCCTCGTCATCGATTTAGTCTGCATGTGCTGAACTTCTTCTCCTTGACTTGCTTCCAAGTGGATTGGGGGTACATCAGCCTCTCCAGCGTAGACTTTCACATCTCCTAGGTGTGTCCAAGCCAGTCTCCCTTGGATCTTGACTGCTGACGGAGTAATATCCTCTACAATGAAAGGGCAGCTAAATCGGGACTCGTGCCACTTTCTTGTGAAATTCCTTATTAGAACCTGATCTCCAGCAAAAAGTTTAGGAACACATAGGTCCGATTGCTGTATGGTCTTCATCTGTGTTTCTCTGTGTTCTGAGACCGACACCCTGTCCGCTTGACTTGATCTGAAATGACAGAGATACTAGCAGTCAACATGTTAAGTAAGCATGTGGCTCATCTTCTAAGAATTCTGCAGTTGTCTGGTCATCACTCCTAGTCCTCAATGGAGGAGTTAGAGGTGCTCTCATTCGCCTCCCTGTAACAAATTTGTGTGGTGTGAGGTGGTGGTCAGAGCCGGGCCGTTAGAGTTTGTCTTCCGGTATGATGGGAACTGGGTCGGGGGTCATATATACTATATCATCAGTGCCTGTACGAGAGAGTGCATCAGCTTTTCCATTCTTGACCCCTGGTCGAAATGTGATGACATAATCATATTCGGTGAGGAAAAGGGCCCACCGCAATTGGCGTGAAGACTGGGCTTTAGCTGTTTTAAGATATTGCAGGTTTCGGTGGTCCGTGATAACTGTAATGGTGTGTCTGGCCCCCAGAAGGTAGTGCCGCCATGCTTTAAAGGCGGATTTGATCGCCAAGAGTTCTTTGTCCGTGATGGCGTAATTAATTTCCGGAGGTGAGAATTTTTTCGACCAGAAGGCCACTGGATGTAGCTGGCCGGTTTCTGGATCTCTTTGTGAGAAGACAGCTCCCATTGCTATACTGGAAACATCAGTTTCCACGATATAAGAAAGATCTGGGCGAGGATGTCGCAGGATTGGCGCGGAGGTGAACCTTTTCTTATATCTTTTCCTGAAAAGCTTTTTCTGCCTCTTCGGTCCAGGCACATTTTTTGTTGTTTTTTGGTAGCAATACAGTGATCGGGTGTACGACCTGGGAGAAGTCTGGTATGAACCGGCGATAGAAGTTTGCAAAGCCCAACATGCTTTGTACCCCTTTTACTGACGTTGGTGATGGCCATTTCAGAACGGCGTCTACTTTATGCAGGTCCATTCTGATGCCTCCTGGAGTAAGAATAAAACCCAGAAACTCAACTTCGATGACGTGAAAAAAACACTTTTCAAGCTTTGCATATAAACGATGTTCACGGAGCTTGGTGAGGACTGAACGGACGTGCTTAATATGATCCTGTTTTGAGGTTGAGTACACTAGGATATCATCTATGTACACTAGGGCGCAGACATCAATTAACTCTCTCAAGACATCATTCATGAAATATTGAAATGCTGCGGGAGCTTTGCATAACCCAAAGGCCATGACTTGATATTCGTACAAACCGTATTTGGTACGGAAAGCAGTTTTCCATTTGTCTCCGCTTTTGACCCAGACCAGATGGTACGCTCCTCGAAGATCCAATTTGGTGTAAATCTGGGCATATTTGACCTGGTCCAGCATTTCAGGGATAAGTGGCAAGGGGTAACGGTTCTTCACGGTGATCTGGTTTAATGTGCGGTAGTCAATACAGGTTCCCTTCTTTTTTCGGTACGAAGAACAAAGGACTGGCTGCAGGGGACTTTGATGGACGGATTAATCCGTTTGCAAGGTACTGTTCTAAATAAGACTTCAGATGAAGGTTTTCAGGTTCTGTAAGAGCATAGATTCTACCGCAAGGGACTTGAGCACCTGGAACAAGGTCGATCTGACGGTCATAGGGCCTGTGCTGCGGCAGCGTGTTTCCTTGTTCCTTCTGGAATACATCCTGGAAATCGTGGTATTCCTCAGGTAAGGTATTAGTTACACCCAGGGTTGATGCTGTCGCTCCGGAAGTCGTAGAGATTCTGAAAGCAGGTTTCTGTTCTTGATAATAACAGGCTGGGGAGCAGTCGCTGGGGAAGGTTAATTTCCTTGCCCGCCAGTCAATCAAAGGGTTGTGAGCGACTAACCATGGCATCCCTAGTATGAGCCGGAATTGAGGTGCCTTGATGAGATCGAACAAAATAAGTTCCCGATGTCCGTCCTGGCACAGCATTGTTATCTCGTCTGTGCATTGGGTTACGGGTGTGGAAGCGATTTCTGTCCCATCCACTGTAGTTACCTTGTCTGTAGTCGGCTTGGAACATAGGGGAAGCCCCATCTCTGCAGCCAGGTCTTGATCTATATAATTCCCAACTGCTGTGCTGTCTATGTATGCCTCAACGGCATGCATTCTTGACGAACGTTGGTTATTAATTAAGATCACCGGTATTGCAAAGTGTGAGGTCGGTGGCACTTTTCTCTCACTCGACAAACTGACCTCTGTTTGCCGAGCTGGGTAGTTTTCCGACTTAGATTCCTTCTCTTCATCTTTTTCCGTGGCCCCGACAATCTTCCTTGGTGGTTTCACTGGGCAGTCCTTCAGGAAATGCCCTGGTTTTCCGCAATACAGACATAGTTGTTGTTGTCTCCTTTTATCTCGCTCTTGTTTTGTTAGTGGAGGTCGTGCCCCTCCGATTTGCATGGGCTCCACAGTATTTTCTTGTACTCGAGTTACATTGTCTCTAGATCGAATGTACACAGCCCGAGGGTCCATTTTGGAATGGTCTGCTTTTCGGTCTTTCAACCGGTGATCTAGTTGTACGACCAAATCTATGAATTCAGAACAGTGTCTAGGAGGATCAACCACTTGAGCTAGAACGTCTTTTAATTCGCCCCGTAAGCCCCGATGAAACAACGTGGTTCTTTTGTTTTCAGGCCACCTTGCTTCAGCAACTAATCTGTTGAAAGTAGCAATGTACGTTAACAAGTCCTGATTTCCCTGTCGGAGGGAAAGGAGTTCATTGTCCACTGCTTGCTCTCGGGTATGGCGAGCAAAAAGTTTTTCCATTTCCCTCTGAAATACCCCAAAGTCATGTAATAAAGGATCATCATGGGTCACCAATGGTACCGACCAATCTGCTGCGCTACCACTCAGGTATGATAAAACAAAGGCTACCCGAGCTTGGTCATTTGGGAATGCTCCAGGCCTGCAAAGAAAGTAAAGGTGACACTGATTCGTGAAAGCTGCGTATTTCCGTGGATCACCTGCAAACCTCTCTATAGGTGCCAAAGGAACTGTTCCCGGTAACATGATTTGTACCGGAGTAGAGGTAGCGGATGACATGGTAGGATTTTGCATCGTTGGGTTATTTCCAGGTAGAGGTGTTTGTCCTGCTTGTGATTTCAAGTATTGCCTGCTAATTTCTTCAGTGCGCTCTTTAGTCACTAATAAGTCTCTCCGGAGAGCGTTAGTCAGGGCAGAATGAACCTCGGCACGAAGTTCTCCTAACAATTGGGCCAATTGGTCTACTTCTGATGTCTCCATGGCGCCCAGGTGGATTGGTTTGGCAGGCTTCTCGTTCTGTTACGTTCACATGGTATGCACGGTGACGCCACCCAGCCGTAGGGACTCTGGGATCCTTCTCTGCGGTTCCCAGGTGTGACCAGTGGGGAGGTTCTGCCTGGAATACAGGTGGGCAGTGTTCAAGACTGGGCAACTGGGGTAAGCAACCCCCCACCACCCCGTATGCCTGCAGCCCCTCTAGCCCTCTCCTCACCTTGTTGTTTATTCAGGTGTGCTCTCTGTCCTGCCTTCTTGGCAGGGGCTCGTTGTCCTTTGTGGGCGAATGCGATCTAGTTACTTCACTGATGCCGGCCCGCATTGAGTCTTTCAGTTAGGTCTTATTGCTGTTGTATATTGTTATTCTTGCATGCCTTTCTTGGTTTAATAAATGTCTTTTTCTCTTCCTTAGGTGCGCGGACGTCCAGTGTGATGCATTGGCTGAATTGGGTCTCGCCGGTAAATGATGGTGTATTAAAAGCGCTTTGATGCGGTAAGTAGGCGCTATGATGCCTTGCCTTTGCTAACCTGTTGTCTTTTCTTTCCCATAGATCGCGGTGCTCACCCGGTGCATGAAATCCCGAGGCGATGCTGGTCAAAGGGCGACTTGCGAGGTAAGCTTTTCGGCACAGTTCGTTATATTGTAAAAGTGTCTAATGTCTTGTTTCTTCCTTTTTTGCAGATCTGTGGGTCCGGGAGACGCGCTGATCCTAGGATGCTGTTCGCAGGAGCTGTGGGCAGCTTACGATTAAAATTACAGGTAAGCTGCTGCTGCTAACAATGCCCTTTTGTCTCTTTACAGATGCTGTTCTTCCGAGGTTCGCGGGTACAGCTGAACACAATGAGCGCCACGTTGCAGGATTGCAAAGTAACGCAAAGCGTTTTATCCAAGTAAGGTGTGGTTTAAATAGCTTCAAGAAAGTAGTCCAGGTAAAGGAGTTCCTAGGGTACCAGACCCAAAACACTATACCGCATAGCTTGGTTCTAAGGAGCCAAGCTATGTGGATGCCTCCATGTTGGCTGGCACTTGAAATGAAGTAGTTACCTAAACACAAGTCTTAATCAAGTATGAGACTGGCGCCAAGAGGGCCTAGGCAAAGGATGCCTAAGTTTGTTGGAGACCCGAGCCAAGACCCCTCCTGGCCCATGGGCTTGCCATGGGGGTTTCTGGATGTGGGTCATGACACTTTTACTGCCAGCAATTCTAGAATAGTAAGTCACCGGATGCAATAATCCAGTCTGGGGATTCTGTTGTCAAAGCACTGCTCCGAGAGCATAGCTAGAGGCATCTGTTTCTATGATAAAAGGCTGTGCCAAGTCTGGATGTTGTAAAACAGATGCTGTGGTGAAAGCCTGTTTTAATTGTTGGAAACCCTGCTCTGCTGCCATGTCCTATTGATAGGTTTTTCCTTTTTGAAGCAATTTGGTAATGTGCGTTACTAACTCAGAAAAGCTTTTGATGAAACGCCTGTAAAAATTTGCGAATCCCAAAAAGGCTTGTAACTCCTTGACAGATGTAGGGGCGGGCCAATCTAACACGGCCTGTACCTTACGCCGTTCCATTTGCACACCTGAGAGGGTTAAAAAATACCCAAAAATTCCACCGTGGAATGGTGAAATTCCCATTTCTCAATTTTGGCAAATAGGCGGTGTTCCCTTAACCGGTGAAGAACAGCCTTAACATGTCCCACATGATCGTGCAGATTCTGAGAATAGATCAAAATGTCATCTATATAAACTATGGCGAACACCTCTAGGTAACCATGCAGTACCTCATCGAGGAAGTGCTGGAAGGCCGCGGGAGCATTACATAGACCAAAGGGCATCACCTGATACTCATACAGCCCGAATTTGGTTCTAAAAGCTGTTTTCCATTTGTCTCCAGCACGTACTCGTACCAGGTGATAAGCTCTGCGGTAGTCTAATTTTGTATAGATGGTTGCCTTGCGTACCAACAGTACCGGGATTAAGGGTAATGGATACCTGTTCTTAATCATGACGCGATTAACCCCGCGATAATCTATGCACGTTCTCAAGTCTCCGGTCTTCTTTTGGTATGAAAAAGAGGGGAGATGAAACTGGGGAATTAGAAGGTCTAATAAAACCGTTTTGTAAGTTGGTGTCTATGTAGTTCATTAGATGTGTTGGTTCAGCTTCTGTGAGTGCATAAACGCGACTACATGGCAGCACTGCTGTTCAAGATCAATTCGACAATCGAATGACCTGTGAGGTGGCAGAGTTTCAGCTGCCTGTTTACTGAACACATGTGCATACTCATGATACTCAGGAGGTAGGATCCTTAAATCAACTCCCTCTGTAGCTGTTGTACATACACTAAAACCAGGGTCACATTCAGACTGTTGATTGCTCGCTGAAGTGATACAACGCATTAGACAGTCTGGAGACGTGAAAGACACCTGCCGCTTTCAGGTCAAACTGAATTTTTTCTACATGGTTTTGTTGACAACACAACATCAGTACCTGTGTACTACTAGTTACGGGACCATGACACAAAGCAGTACCATCGACTGCTCTCACCACCTCCGGGGTGTCTTTTGGACACAACGGTATACCCAGCTTACGACCTAGGTAATATCGATGAAGTTACCCGTGGCTCCAGTGTCCAAGAGGAGAGTGACGGGGACCTCCCGGCCAAGAAACCCCTAAACCCTGACAAAGTGACATGTGGGGCAAAGGTAACAAACCCGACCACGGGGGTAACTTCCACTACCCGGCTCGACTCTTTTACCCCTACAACCGCCGAGCCGAGGCGTTTCCCTGAGACTTAAGCTTGGTAGGACAATCTTTTACAAAGTGTCCTGTGGTGCCGCAGTACAGGCAGAGCCCCTCCTTACGTCGATGCTCTTTCTCCTCTTTGGTAAGGGGGCCTTTAGCAGAGCCGATTTGCATAGGCACGTCCCCTGTCGTTTTTTCAAACGAGCTAGTGGGGCGTGGGACTCGATACAATCTGGCTATAGGTCACGCTTCCCCATGTCTTTTGTCCCCACAACGCTCAGCCTGGCGGTGATCTAAATGCACGGCCAAGTCCATCATTGCTGGACAGTCCTGTGGTTGAGGATCCACTTGGGCAATGAGATCCTTAAGCTCATCCCTCAAACCCTGATAGAACAGGGACATCTGCTTCTCACACGGCCATTCTGCTTCTGCCACTAAACGGTTAAATTGAGTAACGTACGTGATCAGTTCTTTACTCCCTTGGCGCAAGCTTAACAGTTCACGGTCCTTGCACATGGCCGCCGCCTTGCGGTTAAAGAATTTGCCAAACTCAGCTTGGAATTCCTCCCAATCATACAGAACCCCATCGTCCCTTTGCACCAAAGGGTTTGCCCAGGCCGCCGCATCACCAGTTAAATAAGAAATAACAAAGGGTTTTCTAGCCTGGATGGACCTAAACACTGTTGGCTTTGTTAAGAAATGGAGTTTGCATTGGGTAAGGAAAGTTTGGTACTTTTGTGGGTCCCCAGAGTATCTTTCCGGCGGGGCTAGGGGCACTACGGGTTCTGGGGAAACATGGACCTGAACTGGGGTGGGGGCGGCTGTACCACGGGGAAGAGGAGAAGCTTGTGCCGTTAAACTGCGCACCTGAGTGGCCAACACCGCATAATCCTGCCTAGTGGCAGCAAGCTCTGCCTGCAGGTCTTGCAGGACTTTTGTAAGTTCCTCCATGACCTGGTTGGCTTGTACCACCCAGGGGCCTGGTACACTTGGGCTTGTGATTCTGTCACAGCTTCAGTCTTCAGGCTCAGGAGTGGCACGAACCAACCATCCCCTCTGCAGTCTGGGTGCTTGCAAGGATGATCTTACAAAAGCCACTGAGACTCCAGCGGGGAAAGAGGGTTAGGAACACGATGGTTGGATGGGTTCAGCCGGTAGGGTAACCGGTGAAAGCATTAGGAGAGGGGAGGTGGATAGGGAAGGGGACAATGGATAACACGATAATCATACACTTTACGTTACACATTACACATCAGAGAGTTAGAAAGAGACTTATCTCTGGGGTGAGTACTGGCCTCCTGCCTGTGTACTCTCAGGTCCGGTGTCTGTCTGGAGCGTGTTACCGCTGCAAGAGAGTAATGAATTACCATGCTGTGTGTTACTTCACACACTCAGGTTAACAATATGTCAGCAGGCAATTGGTTAATTTCACCCTGTTGCGTGCGCTAAGCAGTGCGGAGCACTATAAGTTAGTGCGCGGGTTTATGCCTATACCGAACCGGCACATGCAGAATTAAGCCGCATGTGGCTCCGCACTGTACTGCTAGGTTCACTGGGTCGCGGATCCTTGAGCGATCCTACTGCTTATGAGCCTTAGGGTGTGCTATCTGTCACACGTGACCTGTTGCGGTGTAACCGCACTGTTCTACGTGGTTCCTCCATGTGGCTAATTGTCATGCAAAACACATGCACTGCTCTGCGCTCATGGCATGCCAAGCGATTATGCGAATGAATTGCCAGGGTCGTGCTCAGGTGCCGGGATATGTGACTTAGCTTTCTTGGAGCAGGGGGACGGTGAAGTGTGGGCTGAGCCCCCCTGTGCTTGCCCCAGGCAGCCTTCACTGGTCGTGCCGGCCCCGCGGTGCTGCGTTGCCGCTTTACGCGTTCTCCCCCATGCAGCGGGAGTCCTCCCAGTGCGAGTGCTACTTAGCTTTCTCAGACGAGGGGCCTGGGTAGAAGATCGTTGGGGCGTGGCCCTTTGTGCTGATCCCCATGCATGGAGCTCTTCAGGACACGTCCTCTCCCGTCGAGAGCTCAAGCACAAGCCCTGTGCTTTGGTTGTTCTTGGGTGAATGTCCCGCCCCTTTTGGGCTTGTCCCAGTAGTTCTTGGCCCAGGGAAGCATGGGTAATGTAGTTTATATGGCCTTTCTCCTGCAAATAGGGCATAAGAGTCTCCTATAAGGGTGGATTCTATTTCTTGTGCTTTTTGCCCACATGTCCTTTGCTTTCTTCAGGTTTTGGTCCCTTACTGGGTCCATAATAGAAGTGTTCACGCCCTGTCCCATGACATTCTGAAGCGCGACAATAAGTGCCACTAATTCTGCTGCCTGTGCTGAAAAATGAGACAGTAGTCTTGCACTTGCTTCCACTTCAAATTCCCCATTGGCTGTGTGTCTTACCAGAGCTGAGCCTGAATACCTTTCTCCATCAGTTTGATCGATCCTTGAAGAACCATCAATAAAGAGAACTTCCCCAGCTGCTAGAGCATTTTCCTTCAATCTCGGGTTTTCGTCATAAAACTCCTCATAGTTTGAGCAATCATGCACTTGCTCATCCTCTGCCAATGGTTCGGCTACAAACGTGGCAGGATTCACCATTTTACACCTGACTATTTTGATCGCTGGATTCGATGTAACCACCTCATAAGCAGAGGCTCTTTGAGACGTCAGTTTACCTTTAGGTTTCTCCAAAACAGCAAACAAAAGCATGCTCAACAAATAACGTCATGGAACACCCCATCACTATGCTTGCAGATTTCTCGATAGCGAACGCGGCTGCTGCCAGCATTGTTTGCAAGGGAAGTGACCCCTCATAACTGGGTCCAGAATCCCACTGTAATATGCTAAGGGTTTGTACCCCAATGTAGTTCTCTGTGTAAGTACTGCTGTCATGACTGTCCCATTTGTATGCGAGAATAAAAAGAACTCCTCAGAATAATTGGGAATTCCTAAAACTGGAGCTGTGCAAATTGCCTCTTTTAGTTCATCAAACCCCTCCTCCATTTCCTCAGTCCATTCAATGTTTTCCTGATTCATCAGTGCCTTCTTCAGGGCCTGCAACAAGGGTCTTGTGTATGAACTATAATCAAATACACATACTCTAACATAATTACATAGTCCTAAAAACCATTGCATTTGCTTTGTCGTGTGCAGTTTTGATGTTTTCAAGATTGCCTCAGCTCTTTCAGGTGTAGCTTTCTTTCCTTCATGCGAAATTAACTGTTGTATATACAACACCTCTTCTTGGCAGTTCTGACATTTCTCTTTGTCCACCTTATATTCTTTGTCTGCTAAAATAATCATTTGCTGAATCGAGTCTCATCTGCCCTCTTCTTCTCTTGTGCTACAGACCACAATATCATCTACTTATTGCAGCACAACACCTGGCAAATCAATATTGCTTAGGTCCATCTGCAGGACCCTATTGAAAATTGATGGAGTCTCACAGTACCCCTCGGTCAAACGTGTACTTTTCAGCTTAGTCTGACGGAACGTAAACGATGTAACATCTTGGGAATCTTTACGCAACGGGATTGAGAAAAACTCCTTCTTCAAGTCAATCACCGTAAAATATTGCGCTTCCGGGGGAATGCTGCACAAAATCGTCACAGGATTTAGAACTAGAGGAAACTCTGCCTCTATAGTCTGGTTTATCGGTCTTTAATCCTGAATTTAACACCATTAACCACCCTTTCATTTATTGATAGGATACACTGCAGTATTACATGGTGACTGACATCACTAAGATGCCTTGTTCCATCATAGCTGATATAGTCTTGAAAATACCCTTGTCTGCCTCTCGAAACATGGGATACTGTCTTGCTTGAGGTAAAATTGCTCCTGGTTTCAATTTAATCTTAACTTCTCCCACCCCCTTTAACAGGCCTACGTCATAAGGGTCCGTAATCCATAAAGAAATTGGTACTTTCTCCATATCTTCATCAATAAATGCGGGACGATGCCGCACTATCCTCATTTTCTGTGGAACCTCTTGTCTTTCTGTTCTGAACTAATATGTAACGCTCATTTCGAACACTACTTCGTCATCTGACGCATCGTCCCTAAACATATCCTCGTCAGTGACATCAATCAATCTATATCCTTCCCCAATAGCATTCACTGGTCTCCATGGCCTGCCTTTATCCCAACCTTTGAGCATGGCCAATTCCCATCACACTATGGCTGCTTGCAATTCCAATCGAAAAACCTGTCCCCCCATCTTCGTCCATAGGTATGTGTGGCCTGATAAGAAATGCATCAGGTATCCTCATAATCTTGCCCACTAAACCGGATAGCCAGGTTAACAAAATGCGTACCCCATAATGAAAGACTTCTGGCTCAAACAACATTCCTCGCAGAGCTATTTGCCATGTAAATGCCATGATAAATTTGCCCACATTTAAATAATGTATTTCTGGTGTTAAACACACTATGCCTTCATCAGTGAAGGAAATTGTCATATTTAGCTTTGTCATTAAATCTCAGCCCAGTATATTAACTGATGTCTGCCTTGAATACGACAATGGGACAGACATATCGCACTCTCCTAGAGAGACTGGCAATTTCTCAGTAAAAGGAACTCTACTTGTGGCTCCAGAGAACCCTTGAGCATTCATGGCATTTCCCGATAATGAAAATGTTCCCTCTCGTATACATGAGCGAGTTGCCCCAGTGTCTACTAAAAAAGAAAAGGATTTGCCTCCTATGGTAACATCAACCCTTGGTTCCTCTTGAGGATTTGGTGTCTGATAGTACTGAACACATCATGTCACTCTCTGAGCTGTCCTATTGTGGGTACATATTTATTCCTGTACCTGTAAAAGGTTTCCCACACTCAATGGTGACACCCCCTACTCTAGGAGTCAATAACTGTCCTGTGTTTGCATTCTGCTGTATCTGCATGGGTGCATTCTGTGTCTGCCCTTGCGGCGGATTCGTTGGTGCTTGCTGTGGTTGCAAAGCCTGTTGTATTCGCAATATTTGTGGTAGATAAACTGTCTGATCTTGGGCGAACCCGTCCCTACTTTGTGGGCTATATGCTGGAGGATAAGCTGTCCCCCCTCTTGAAAATTGCCCATTCTGCACATACCCTTAGCTCCCACATGTTCGCGCAATATGACCTGTCATTCCACATGTCCAGCACACAGGAGGGGGTCTTCTAATTTGCCCTCCCTGCATGCTTTGATTATCATTTTGCATATTCTGAAAACCACCTTGGTTATTCTGAAAATGTCCCTGATTACTCTGAAAGCCTCCTCTTCCGCGGAAGCCTCCCCTGCCTCTCGGCATAAATCCATTCCCTTCTTTATCCGACTGCCGTTGGTTATTCACCTGTGGCATACCTGCTGTCTGTTGGGATCCTGGCCCTTTTCCGCTAGTTAACATTGCCCCTTCTATAGCATATTTTGACAGCTTCTTCTGCACTTGTTTAACTTCCTCGAGCTTCCTAGCATCTTCTCTCTTTCAATTTTTCTCTTGCAACAATCGGCAATGATGCGCAATGGTGAGCTGTATTTCTGGCCATGGCTTTGCCGCCATACCCACCAGCTTCTTGAGCTGTCTCTGTACCTGTTCTGGCAATAACTGACATAAAATATGATAGAATGCAGGTATTGATTTACCCCAAGGCTCTTAAGTTTCCAAAGACCACTGTTCTTGAAAATTTGGAATGTAAGCAAGCAGATCTTCGCCTTCTTGCATTTTTTGTGCCATAATTGTGCCCATATCTGACGTATCAGGATATTGTACTCTAAGCGCTTTCCAGACTGCCGCTCTACAATTATTAAACGGCGCTCCATCATGTGCTGTGTTCTGTGCCGTGACACTTGAGTTTCCAGCTCTCGTCCAAATGTCGTCCGCCCTATCCCCAAGGATAGCTGCTACAATACCCTCAATGTCCTCTATAGTTAAGTTGTTCCCCCTGTCAATTTTCCAACTCATAGATCCATTTCCCAAAGCCCAATGTCATAATCGTGAGCTTACACCTTAGATTATCCTTATCCATCTGGTGCCACAGGATATACTACGCTCTGGGCCCTCCTTTTTCTAACAAGGGAAATTGTGAAATCCCAAAATCGCAATCGTCTCCCATTGTCTGCCTGTTCATAGCAGGGACAATGGTTCCTGATTGCCTTCTTTCTGGTAATGACCTCAGTCTGCTCACATATGGTGGTGATTCCCCCCTCTCACTAACAGGCCGCCTTTTAGGTCGCTCTGGTCGTGCCATAGGCTCTGGTATCCTTTCTTTAGGCAGGTCCAAATCCGACCATCTTACTTCCTTGTCTGTATGAAAACATCCCTCAGGACCGCATGCACCATCACCCTTCTCACCACGGAAGGATTCCCTGTCTTCGTCTGACATATCTTGTCCCCAACTAGCATTGATTGTCGCAAATGAACATTTCTTTGAGGAACCTTACAGTTCATCGTGCTGAAAGAAACTCTGATTAATTAATCCACTTGTCTTGAAACTTTGCAAAAGGTAGGACAACATAATTGCCATGTACAGTATGTGCTACCATCTCAACCACGCTGATCACGTTTGTTTACGTTTGTTTGTTTATTTTCTTATATAGCGCACATGACCCAGGGGTATCTGGGCACTTTAAATTAAGTAGCAAGTTACAGGCATGAACAAGGTGATACGAATACAGTAACTGTAGTATCTAATACTTTACAAAGTCAGAGAATAATATACAGTCGGTACATACATTGGACAGGGTGAAATTAATACAGTAGCTACCATGGATACTACATTACATTATAGAGTCAAAGATTAATATACAGAGTCCAGATATACAGATAATATACAGAGTCAAAAAGATTATTAAGCAGTAGGTACATAGATGGAAAAGTGAGCAATTGCCCTATGATGGTTTGGGCGTAGGTGTCGCTTAAGACAGGATATGGACTAGCTAGTTCTTGCTGAGAAGCCACAAGACGACACATCTCCTGAAGTTGGGGAATACTTGGATATATTTAATGTCAGCGGGGAGGGTGTTCCACAGTTGGGAGGCCATAACTGGGAAACTAGAGCCGCCTGATCTTTTTAGATTGAATCTTGGGACCACCAGGCAGGATGAGTTAGAGAATCGGGTAGTTCGTGTGGATGATCTAAGATTGAATTTTTCAGTAAGGTACGGAGGTGTGGTGTGAATGTGAGACATATGGTTTTGAGTTTAATCTTTTCTTTTATGGACAGCCATTTACATTCTTTTCTGGTGGCAGAGATGTGCTCTCTTCTTGGTATGTTTAATGCAGCTCTGAGAGCATTGTTCCGCATTATCTGTAGTTTGTTAAGTACAGTCGTGTTGGCACCTAGGTAGAGGCCATTACAATAGTCCTGTTAAGACATTATAAGGGCTGTGGCTAATGTGAGACAACTTTCTGTCGACAGGAATGGTTTGCATGCCCTTATCAGCTTGCCTGTGTAGGCAGTGGCTGATGCAGCCATGTTCACTTGTTTCGAGAGGTTGGAGGTGACGTCGAGATAAAATCGTAGAGTTTTTACCTCTTTAGCAATAGGCATGTTGTTCCCATCAATATTGACAGTAGTATATTTGGGGTTTAGTTTGTTTATGTTGGTAGATGAGCCGACTAGAAGGAGTTCCGTTTTATCGTAATTCAGGCAGAGGCCATGGACGGCCATCCATGCCTGAATGATTGTGTGGATTTTTTTGACACGTTGTACATCAGAGTCATAGATGCCTGTAAGGGGAAGGAGTATCTGGGTGTCATCTGCATAGTTTGTATACGTGACACCCAGATGGTCCAATTCATCAAATAGCGGCTTTGTAAAGATATTATACAAAGTTGGCGATACGCATGATCCTTGGGGCACACCACAAGTAATAGGTATCGGGTCGGCTGAGGCAGAGGGCGAGAAAACTTGCATGGTTCTGTTGTTTAGGAACGATTGGATCCAAGTGATGGCTGGCTTGGAAAAGTGAACTGCTGAGGCGAGGTGATCACAGAGTACCTTGTGATCGGCCAAGTCAAATGCAGCTGACAGGTCCAAGAGGAGCAAGATTGCAAGTCTTCCTTTGTCTGTGAGTTCGTCAATCTGTCTTTTGAGGTCAGTAAGGGTGGTTTCTGTCCCATGTTGCGGTCTAAAGCCAGATTGCCGAGTTTGCAGGAGTTTGTTGGTCTCGAGGTAGTCTTGTATTTGCAAGTATGCAACTCTGTCCAAGATTTTTAATAGAAAAGGGACCTTGGTAATGGGTCTATAGTTAGTGGGGATCGTGGGGTCTAATGTCGTTTTTAAGTAGAGGGAGTATCCACGATTCCTTCAGGTTACTGGGAACCATACGACTTGAGAAGGAAGTGTTGATTAGTTTGGTAATAAATGGGGCCAGGTCTCTGGCCGCATCTTTGATAATCTGTGCGGGGCAGCTGTCGCCCTGGCAATTCGAAGGTTTAAGTGAGGCTATGATTTTTTTAATCTCAGGTACCGATACATTGGTAAATTTAAAATCTGAGGGCTGATGAGTGGTGGTGGCTGGGGTCTGTTTGGATGAGTCTGAATCATTTAAGAATCGTCATTTAGCTGCTATTTTGGTCTGAAGGCCGGTAATTTTGTTGATGAAAGCATTTTGAATGTTTGTGCACCAGAGTTTGTCTTTTAGGCAAGAGTCGATAGTTTTCTATCAGGATGGTGAAGAGTTCCTTAGAGCTGGGTCCTGCTTGGCTAATTCTCTTATTGAATGTGTCCCGCTTGGTGCAGAGAATCTCCTCTTTGTATTTGGCGGTGATAATGGTTAAATCAGTTTTGTTCTCTGCTGAAGGGGTATGTTTCCAGAGTGATTCAAGTTTTCTTTTTCTGAGCGAAGTGACTTTAGTTCGGGGGTGAACCAGGAGTTCATGTGAGCTCTTGGTTTCCCTTTGCGCATTTTAAGAGGTGCTACTAGGTCTATCGCTTTGGCCATGGACGCATTATAGGCATCTACTAGTAGATTAGGGTCATTAGTGTTAGGTAGTGCGCTTAGAGTGGGGATTAACAGTGGCATAATTGCCTCTGCAGTAATGTTGCGTTTATTTCTGGTAGGGCATAGAGGTGCTATAAGGCCAGTTTTGTTTGGTAGTTTATTGATGCTCAGATCAAAAGTGAGAAGGTAGTGGTCAGTCCATAATTGGGGCAGGACTTCGTTAACTGTGATGTTACAATTCAGATCTGCTACCCAGTCAAGAATCCTTCCTTTTTCGTGGGTAGGTTGGGTGATTTTTTGGGTAAATCCATGTTCGGTCAATGCATTAGCTAGAGAGAGAGCTGAAGGGTCGTTGGGGTCGTTATAGCCTAGGTTGAAATCACCTAGGATTAAGGTTTGTGATGTGGTTTTGATGGTGTCAGCTAGTAATGTTGTTAAGTCTTCCTCGAAGGAGCCTATGGGCCCAGGAGGTCTATAGATGAGGTGTATTGTGGTGGTGCTTTTATGCGATATTTGAAGTTTAGCTGAGAGAAATTTGCATGAGGAGCGGGTCGATGGAGAGGCAAGTCTCATGTCAAGTGTGGTTCTAAATATGATGGGGATGCCTCCTCCTTTGGAATTGGGTGTGTCAACTCTGGTGATGGAATAATTGTCCGAGACTGCTAGTAGGAGAGAGGGGCCCACTGTGGCGTGCAGCCAAGATTCTGTAACTGCTAGGAAATCCAAGTTATTGGATAGGATGATATCTGCTATCTCAGTGGCATGTGCTACTAGAGATCTGGCGTTTATTAAGGCTCCTTTGATAGATTGTTTAGGGTTGTTAGGTGGGCTGGCTTTGAGTTGTTTCTGAGTCTCTGGATGGTTGTTTTGGGAGGGCTTAGTAGGTGAGTGTCTCTTGAGAGGGTTTCTTGTGTTTTTAGGGCAGTGTTTGTTGTGGTGGATAATGATGCGTTGAAAGAGCAGGGGTATTCTCGTGCGGAGTCTAAGGTTTCTAACGTTAGAGCTAGAGCATGAGGTCAAGAGTCCTATGGTAGGGCTTATGGTGTTTTTAATGGTAGTGGAGTTAGGTGGCGTAGCCTTATAAATCCTAGGTGTGTCTAGGAGTAATTTGGGTAGGAAGGTGGTCAGACCTAAGTGTTGCATCAAGTCTGTTAAGGTTCAGAGTAGGTAGGAAGCGTGTAGCTTTCATTGAAAACATGCTGAGACTTAGCCGATGCTTTGCTGGGGTTGTCTCAAAGATTGGCCCTATATCTGTCCAGGAAAGTGCAAGTAAATGTGGATCTGTGAGTAGTATATAGTTCATGATGCAATTTTTATAGGTGGAATCGTTTTAAGTGTAGGCAAACTGGGAACATTGTATGGGCAGGAGCAGACTATTGCGGCTCTACAGTGGTAGAGTACGCAGTAGTGACTACACCATAAAGGATTATAGGCCCAGTTTAGTGCTGGTAAGGCCGATAGAGGCCGCACCGTATGGTAATGAGGCGGGTGCCAAATAGTTGCAGTATGCAGGTGTTGGTGTGATAGATTGCGATGTAGAATGTAAGCAATCGGTTGTGAGCAATGGATACAACGTACAATATGGCAATGTACAATTTCAACATAAGAGTACTAGGTGATGAGGCAAGTCAAGGGTACGTGTCTAATTGCAGAGTAGCAAAATACCATATCAGTATAAGCATAGTAGGTAGTGCAGTGTGTCACAAGTGGCAAGTAAAGAGTGCAGAATAGCAAAATGCAGTATTAAAATAGCAATATGCAATATTAACTTGAGAGTAAAATGAGGTGAGGTGGAGCAGGAACAGCAGATACTGTATGCAGTAAATCTGTGTACAAATCCAATGTAAATGTAATAGAAGCAGTATATCGGGAGTAACAGGTGAAATATGGAGTGTAACAATATTCAATACCAGTGTGAGCGTAGTCAGAGGTGATGTGGGTCGTGAGCGAAAGGTGCAGTGTGCAATGTACCAAAGATCAATACCAGTATAAAGTATTGGGTGGTGCAGTGGGTTGAGAACAACGGGTGTGGCATACCGTAATGTAGTGTGCTGAGGGCATGTGAGAGGTAAGATTCCGGTGGGGACAAAAAACACAGTTAGTGGTGCTTATGTGGCACTAAAGCGGTAGTATGGTGGACCAGGTGAGTATGATGGCTAGCGGTTAGGTGCAAAATAGTATACAAGTAGACATTTGTGAGAACCGCATGCAAGCGACTTATAACGTGCAGAAAGACTTGGAGGTGAGGGCTGCGACTGCACATCCTGCGACCGTAACGATAGGCTCTGTACATGGTGTTTTGGGTACTGATATAGGTAACGGCTCGTAGACAGCACGTAAACAGCATACAGGGCGGCACAGGAAGCGATTGGAAACAGTGTCGATTTATGGAGATGCAGGCAGTGCTAGCAGTCTGTACAATAATACGAGGGGCAAAAGTTGGTGACATGATTTTATATTTACTCCACTCCATTTTTATTTCATTTCTTGCTGACAGGTAGCGTGAAAAGTATATGTATCCATCGGCTTAGACCTAGAAAAATACTTAAAACCTGAGACTGGGATCCAACCAAAATTTAATCAGGTACACATCCAGTGCTGAACAATTCGCTTCTTTTAATTAAATCCACAAAATATACTTTCAACAAATGCATCATGGAAGTAACTAAGGGGCATCATCCCATACGATTAAGAGCCATCACATTAAACTATTCCCTCTGCATTCACTTTTTCCATTTTTTGCAAAACAACAAATGGTATTTGAGTCTGGCACAAGGCTTCTGCTTTCTTTCTTTCTTTCTTTCCTTCTTTCCTTCTTTCCTTCTTTCCTTCTTTCCTTCTTTCCTTCTTTCCTTCTTTCCTTCTTTCCTTCTTTCCTTCTTTCCTTCTTTCCTTCTTATCTTCTTATCTTCTTTCCTTCCTTCCTTCCTTCTTTCCTTCTTTCTTTCTTATGAAAAGCATACGCCCAATTTGTGTTGAGATCCAATCTTTTTCAATTAAAGTTGAGATTAATTTGTCACTGCAATAAAAATAAGGTACTAGTGACAAACTCATTGAATCCTAAATAACTGAATTTTGATGTATGGTTTACTCCATTTGCTCACAGACCAGTGTAGCTACTCAAACTGGCTCTCCTACCTCTGCGCTACATGCACTGCACCGACCAGGTCACCATCGGCACCACCGGCATGCCCCACTTCACATTACCCACCAGGTGTATGGGTAAGCTTTTTGGGACCGTGAACAATATTAGACAGCTTATTAATGAGCAATTGAAAAGCATCCCCTAATCTGAATGCAACCAATGGGTCTTTCATGTCTGGTTCCCCCTAGGGTCCATTTGTAATTTGCCCTGAGGAAGGCTCTGAATACTTTGCCCAGCAGGTGGCTTTTTGCCGAAACGTGTACACGTGTCCACAAAACTAATCAGGGCACCCGTTTTGATAGAGTGTGATATGTACTCACACGTAGGCAGACCTGCAACAATTAACAATTTAGTTGCTGGAACATAGAACACCTAGTGTACATAAATATTTTTCATGTATCAATACATTTTGTCTATTTTTCCATAATAATTTTATGTACATGAACTTGTTTTTGATTGATTCTCTTTTTCATTTAAAACAATTAATTTTGTTGAAATGACAACATTCACTTATTCAAGTGCTTATTTTTGTATATAACATTTTGAATGCAAACTACATATTTCTCTATATGCACTATTTTACTTTTTTTCACATTTCATTTGAATAAATCATGTCCTTAGTTTCTAAAACATTGTTTATTTCATGATTACATCCAGATTTGTGAAGGGACGACTTTTAATGTGATAGCTGCATAGATGCATGCTATAGTGGAAGAATTTATATAATTTTAATTCATTATTCAGCAACATGGACTGCAACGGATGTGTTTATTTTCAACCCCAACCACAGCTGCCCACTGGGGATCCCTAAAATATTATATAGTCCTCCTTCCCGTCCCTGTTTAAAGTTAGCTTGTCCAAAGACAAGGCTCTGTGCTCGAAACTAAACAAGCCTCCCTCCTTACCTCGTGACTGAGCAATTTCAGATTGATTGTCTTTCCCTTTATTACTCGATTCACTTTTTGTCCTAATTTCCTGATAAGCCTTCTCGGTTTTGCTTCCTCCCTAACCCTTTCCTCTTCCTGCCTTTTCATTTCTCTTCTTTCATTTGCCCTAGGCACCTCGTCATCTCTGCTTCTTTGCATTCTTTTATTTTTTAATTTCTTTTCTTCCTATTCTTATCTTTTCTTTTCTAGCCTGTCTCGTTCTTAGATTGCTCTCTGCCTATTGTCATATTTTCTTTGCTCTTCTGCTCTTTTTCCTTTTCTTAACTTTTCTTCCTGATACATTTGCTCCCGTCTTTGTCTATTCTTTCTTTTATCCTCGTCTTCTTTCAGTCGTTTCTCTTGTTCCCTGTCTTGCTCATCTTGATCTTCTTCTTGCTGTACTTCCTCGATGCTCTTCCCATCAAGTTTGAGCAATATCGGACCTCCCATCCATTCGTTCTGTATAAGTGCTATCTCGTCAGCTTTGTCTTTTTCTCCATTCCTTCTCTTGATTTCTGTCCTATATCTAGAGTCGTATTCAGCCGCTCACTTTTCTCTTTGTCCTGTGGGACTTTAGAGATCACATCTCTTTCTGGAGTTCTCTCAGGGCTCTCGTCACTGCTGTACGCAGGCGGCACATGTATCAGATTACTGTATCCTGTTGCTGCTTTAAGCTATCGTAATCGATACAATCCTTCATCTTTCGTACTATCGCCATTTACTTCAGGCACGGTACGGGGAGGAGAAGGCTCAACACCGCCTCTTTACACTGGTTAAGCATCCAGTCTTCAGGAGGTGGGTCTTCCCTTTCCTCCTGATACATTTTCCAAAGCTCTAAGCTAGCTAACCTCTTTTCCAATTTCTTTTCCGTGTACGCAGCGTGCAGGTATGTGGTCTTGTGTTGCAAAACTGCCTTTGACAGTGACCCCCCCTTGTGGCCATGGCATAAACATTTTATCTGCCATGCCCTTAACCCATTCTGCACTATATTGCTTATGCTTGGGTGCGTGTTTTGGCAGCTGTTTGCACAGGTGCATGAGCATGAACTGAGTAACATCCTCCATCATGACAAGTCAGAATCAACTGTCAATACTTACTGTTATTTTACACAAAAATACTTTTCAGAAAAACAATACAATATGAGCGGGCACCAATCGTCGCTGCTCCAAACCTCTATGTCTCACTTTTCTTCAATCTACCTATTCAAGCAATACCATTAACAACTAAATAAATAATCTACTCTCAGCCTTTTACCACAATCTATTATTTGTCATTCTTCGATATTTCATCATTTTCTTAACACATACTACACATACAATATGCAAACAGTCTGGCCGGCCCCACATATATCCCGTCTTAGCGCTCCTCGCTACTTATCCCTGCCCCTAAAAAGTACTCCGATTGGAGTGTAAATTATCTACCTTAGCAAAACCTTGTTTGCTCGAAGCCTAGGTATATCCACTTGGATTTGTAAATAACTTCTTCTAGACGTCCCTTGGACGTAGGAATTATGGGTTTACTCTATGACGCTCCTCGTCTTTCCTGTAACTCTTAGTGATGCTCTTTGTGGTTAACTAAGTACCGCACCAACCCTCGGTTACTTTCTTCCCATTGTCACTTTCCCCACTAATTATGCATATATAATTTTTTGCCACCTTTCTCAATCTACTCACCATTTGCTTTTCAGCTCCTGACCCTCGGGATCGTCTCCTCCTTAACCGGCCACCTTAGCTTCGGTCCGCTCAGCTGCCTGTAGAAACCGGGAGGGGAATTCCGTGAAAGAGGGACCCGTCCTACCTATCTCGTCGTGTCTTGCAAGATCTTAGTTTCGGCCGCTATCTACAGGAAGCCTCGCGGTCCTCCATCTAACTGGCGAAGGGCATACGATATTTCCGAGACCCTTAAAAGCCTACTGGGTCGACGAATCTTAAACAATCCTCCCTCTGCTAACACGTGAACCCATAGGTAGCAATACTTAGAGATAGATGGGGATGCAGAATTTACTCACATCAATAATCAAACTGACTCAGGAAGTTGGCAAAACAAGGTGCTGTTTTAATTAGAATGATCTAAAACAGGGAGTTACAACAGACATCAACGGACGCTCGCTCAATTTCTCTCCATGAATTTCATAAAAAACACAGCTTTTATAGTCAATATTTGTCATCATTGACATCACACTACGTGGCAAACTACAAAAACCTACTTGGGGATGTAATAGGCTTACAGGGAACATATAAGAATACATTCCATACCAACTCTTAGTCCCTAACTTCAACAGAGTTAAAGCTGGCGGCTCGAGCTTCGAAGTCCTAGCACCAAAAGCATGGAACTCCCTACCACCCAAACTGAGAGCGGAAACATCCCTCAGTGCCTTTATAAAAGCTCTGAAAACCACCTTGTTTAAGTGAACTCTACTGCAATGCAAATAATTTCTGTATACTGCTATACCAAACTGCACTGTCCCATGTAACCTCGTACCTTCAACCATGTCTGTAACCATGTCCACTGCCTTTCATGTTATTCGCCTGTGTTAAGTAAACCTTCTTGTAACAGCGCCATGATGCCAGTGGGCAGCTGTGCTCTCTAAAAATGCAAATAAATAAATAAACAGGGTAGTGATTAGGTCTCTAACATCAGGTGTACAACTAAGCCCTCCTTTAGTGCAAGTCATCTTCATAGTCATAAAATACACAGCGATTCATTGGTTACACAAACTATAGGGCTCTCTTGTTACATGGTCCTCCACAATTGGTTGGCATGCTTGTACCCTTCTGGAATATTCCACACGCTAGCAGCACGCAGGCTGGCACCCCAGGTGCCTGTGGGCTGGTCTTGACCATAGCTTCCCACTCAATTAATCTGTCATCCATCATCACTCTTGCAGTCTGCCATTCAATTAAGGTTTTGAACTTGGCCTTGCAGAAGCTCTCTGTGCCTGAGAATAAAAGGGAGTGTAGCATGGTTTTATTTTCTGGTTTCGGTGTAGCTCGACCCAAAGCTATTCTCATCTAACCATGTGACTGGAGACCACTTTTTCGAGCTCTTTGCTGCATATATTATTAAATGATGAACTCTTGACGCCTTCAGTGTTTTTTCATTCCACTTCAAACAGAAGTTTGTTTCTTTCTCACGTTCATGTAAGTACTTGATGGACAACCAGGCTCGTGGTGGCCTCCATTCTTGGTGCTGGGCCAGCCAAGCCTTTCTGAATTCTCCTTCGCTATTAGCTGTTTTCCAACTGTGCCACTCTGAAACCCTTTTCCATTCACGGGGTTCAAGTCTTGCTAAAGTGCATCATGGAACATCCAGGTTCTATACATTCCTATGTATATACATTGGCGCATCGCCGCAATCTATTCACTACGTAGCCAGCCTCAAGATCACTTTGTCTACTTGAGTTACTGCATCTGTACAAATGTAAAATGATTTTGCATTTTATTCAGCATTTCTTTGCATGAGCATCTTCATCTCGAGCCCGAAATGTTGCTCATCCTCGACACCTCCTCTTCAGATCTTATAGAATGTCTATGTTCTTTCGTCGGGTGCGTCAGTTCTGCTTCGCATGACATTCATTTTCACACTTCTTCCTCTGCCCAGAAGACCATCATTTCTTCGCAAGTGCATATAGTGTTCTCAATGGATACCATGTTTCAAGAATTCTTTGCGGTATAGGCATCCTCACTGGTACTGAATGTGTCACAATTTCCGGTTCCCAACATATAGGCAACATGGGGGCAGAGCTTTTTATAGAGGCTTTTGGCTCTTCCTCTACAACCTATTGAAGGCCAACTCACTGGTATTCCTTTGCACGGTTGCTTGACTCGGTATTGCTCCACTCTCCTCTTCACACGTTGGTTCCTGGATGCCTGACAGCTCTGGTCAAATGCCAGTGGCTCACGTTCACGTCAACAGTAGCACTCGTTCCTTGTGCACTCTGGTGATTACCAATCACCAGAGGAGGACGCTTTGCTGGCAGAGCTCCTCTCTTGCACTGGATAATCAGCAACTGTATCGCTTCCCACTGCGCATCCTCTGCATTCAAAGCTCCCAGCTTCTACAACTCTCTTAGCACCACGTTCTGTCGAAATAACTACTTCTTTAACGGCTGCCGTCCACTTTTCCTTTTAATGGCTTGCACCTGAAGGGGACCTTAAATATTCAAAAGTCCCACTCAGGTGTGTTTCATTAGAACCACTAGCCTGCATCTCACTTTCTGTCTCTCAAAACCTCATTCTGTTTCAATTGCTTATAAAATACAATTTTAGGGATTCAAGATGGCCGCCTGCAGGGAATAGACGTGCTGGCAGAGCTCCCGTACCCCGGACCTGGGAATATGCCCACCACCCGGTCTATGAGCTGAGATCTGTGGAGACAAGTGGCTCGAAGGGGTACTGGTGCTCGAGAGCACCGGGCGAGATAGCGAGGAGAGCTGTGCCTTGCCGTTTGCGGGGGCCGGAGAGACAGCTCGGAACCTGAAGGCAGGAGGTGCGGCCGTAGCCTGGCGAGAGCGGTCGGGCCTGCCTGCGGCAGAGGACCCGATCGAGGGGGGGACACAGCGGTCGCGCGGCCCGGGGTTGGCCGGAGGCTGCCTGCTTTGGGCTGACCTGGGGTCCACCTTGGCGGAGCGACTCTGCGGTGACGGGAGAGGCAGCAACGGTGCAGGCGGGCGGATCTGCGACTCGCCCCTGCCCAGGAAGGAGGAGCAGCGGCGGCGGTCGGCACAGCATCTAACCGGCGGGGAGAGCCGTGTCGCCAGCTGAGGCGAGGAGGTGCTGTGACGGGTGCCCCTGTGCGCGGAAAGTGAAGGAGGCGGTACGGGCCACTGGTCTTGGCGGCGGACGGCCATGGAGGGGGGCCCTGCCTGCCGCCTGGGAGGCTCCCGCTGCCGGCATTAGAGGAAGAGGCACTCCATTGGGAGCAACACGGCAGTTCACGGTGCTCGGAGCACAGCTTGGAAGGGCCGGACACATAGGGCTCTGGGGGAGCTGGCCCCGGTGAAGATTGGAGGTTGGCCCCCCGGGGTCTGCAGGAGGTGGCTAGCAGAAGCGCGAAATGGGCAGCGGCTAGCAAAGTGATAGCCACTCCCCGGCTGGACATCACGGATTGGGAACCTGTCTTGCACTCTGCGTGGGGCACGCTCCAAGTGGGGAAAGAAACCAGCGAGCGGCCCGGCCCAGGATCCACAGTGAGAGGCCCCCCCAACCATGGGGCCCCAGGCAGCACACGGAGGAGAGAGGGGCATCCCTTTTACCACCCAGGAGGTGCACCAGAAGACGTCCTCGCCCAGGAGGAGTAGGGCCAAAGCACTTGTGACGCCCTGTGGGGCAGTTCAGGAGCCCAGGGGACTTTGAGGAGGGCGCAGCAATCAGTGGACTAAGTGCCCAGGTAAAGGCAGTGAAGGAAGCGGCCCAACAGGAGATAAGGCATTAAATCCTCTGGGGTGACTGCTCCAGGCTTCTGAGAGGGGCCCCGCAGCGAGCAGGGGTGAGAACCTTAGGCATAAAACTTACGCTGGGATGGCCACTAAACACAAAGGAAAGAGCGGGAGAGGGCTCCAGACCTCAGGGGATGTCTCAGGCACCCTCCTTACTATTTGGCCATTGCAGGAGAGGAGAGAGATGGCCAAAGGCGCGCAGGATTCCATGGAGGATGCAGACACGCCACCTGAAGGGGAGACAGCGGCCACGTTATCAAGGCAAGACATAAGGGGAGAAATGTTTGCTCTGCAATCCAGCTTGACAAAATCGTTCCAGGAACAATTTCAACTCCTACGGTCGGATCTTAATTCGGCGTTGGGGGAGATCAAGCAGGAACTGTGGCAGCAGGGCGAGCACACAGGCCTCCTGGGGAGAGGGTTACAGGAGATGGACAAAGAAGTGACGGCTCGTGAGGCAATTGAACGGCTCGATGTGGCCACGCAGAATTTGAAGATTCAGATGGAAGACATGGAAAATAGGTCCCGTAGGGTTAATATACCGATCAAAATGCTGCCGGAAACAGTCCAGGACAAGGAACTAAAGGGAGTGGTCCAAGCCATCTTCGCTAGGATTCTGGCACTAGTGCCCCCGGATGTGGTTGAGCTAGACCGAGTGCACAGGGTGGGCAGAGGGGGCAGAGGAGCTGTGCAAAGGCCTAGAGATGTTCTAGCGGCTTTCGCCAGATACGCCCAAAAGGAAGCAGTCCTTCAAGAGGCACGAAAGCAGGAGCCAATAAAGTACAATGAGCACCATATCGCTTTGTTCCAGGACCTGGCGAGCAGCACACTGCTAAAGAGACGCCAAATGGGCCCGGTTCTTAAGGAGCTCAACAGCAAGGGGGTCAAATACAAATGTGCCTTCCCTTTTGGACTGATGTTTGAGTGGGAGGGAACTTAAAAGCGAATAACCACGCTGCAGGAAGGAGCGGATGTTCTTCGCCTGGATCTCGATGAGGCATCTAGTGCAGCGAGGCGGTCCACGCGTGTTGGGACAGGGCGAAAGCTGTGGCTGTGGTCAACGGTAGGGGAAAAGAGAAGGAGGGCGCAGCCGAGCGGAAAACCACCCAAGGAGAGCGCCAAAAACGGCCCGGATGAAGAAACATAAGCCAAAGAGCGTTACTAGGATGGTGGGCTTTTAAAGGAGTAAGTGGCAAGGGGGGGAGCGATCATCTATGAATCGGAAAGGGTGGGTATACCCGAGGAGAAGGGGGAGAGGGGGCTGGAAGGGCAAGCCCTTCTTGAGGGGAGGGGGAGGGGGAGGGATAGGTGGATGGGCGAGGGGGGTGTGTTGGGGGGAGGAGGGAGGGGAGGGAAGGGGAAGAGGGGGGGGCAGCAGCATCTTGGCCTAGGCCCCAGGCCTCGGGAGGCAGAGAGTTACATCAATGCAGGAGGGGGCAGGAGGGCTTGTATGGGAACACTAGACGTTCAATGCCCGGAGGGCGTGGTGGTAGGGGGAAAGGGGGGATTGAAGTGGATCTGTGAGCTGGGACAGTATGAGCAGCATTTAAGTGGCTAACGCATAATGTGAGGGGATTGAATACCCCTCTCAAGGGGAAGAAACTGGAGCAGTTTACGAGAAAGGAGGGTCCAGATATTTTGGGCCTTCAGGAGACAGACCTCAGACAAAAGGACCAGGGGCGACTAAAACTGAGGGGGTTTGGCCAGATCCTCCATGCATCGGGGAGAAGCAAGTCGGGGGGGGTTGCTCTAGCCATCAAAGACACGGTGGACTTAAGGGTCACGGAAACCACAAGGGACAAGAAGGGAAGGTACAACATAGTTAAGGGAACTCACCAGGAAGACCCATATACGTTAGCGGTGATATATGCTCCAAATTCAGGTCAGGAGCAGTTTTTGAAGCGTGTGTTGGGGGTATTGGAAGACAAGGCCCGGGGACAAATAATTCTGCTGGGAGACCTCAATATAGCCTGGGAGAGGGGACGGGACAGATCGGGGGACCCCATGAATGAGAGGAGGGGGGGCGTTGATGTCGTCAGGCCTCAAAGAGAGAATAAGCGGAATCGGCCTGAGGGATGTGTGGCGGGAGCTGAAGGGGGACGAGGAAGGCTACACTTTTCTTTCTGGTGTCCATGGGTCTCAATCTAGGATTGACTACATATGGGTCACGTCCAGCCTGGTGGGTAGGATTAGAGCGGTAGTAACGGGTCCTATTGGCATAGCAGACCACAAGGTGGTCTCTATGAGGATGCCTCTAGGGCATAGGGAGAAAGGGGTGTGGTCCTGCAGGTACCCAAAATATCTCCTTAGAGATCCTATTATTCGGCAGGAAATGGAAGAAAAGATCAAGACCTTTTTCGAGCTTAATAAAAGGGGGGACACCCGGGACGAGACGAGATGGGATGCCTTCAAGGCTACGCTGGGGAGGAGCTCATAGCGGCTGCGGTGCAGAGAAAGAGTCAACTGGCGATGCTGGAAACGCTGCTAGAGGGGGAAGTTGAGAAAGCCAGGCAGCGGGCGGGAGCTACCCCGACCAGGGCACTGCTTCGTATCCGCCAGAAATTTTACGCCAAAGCGAACAAGGCAGATGCATTCCTTGCTCGTCTGTTGAGAGGAGCTCACTCCAGAAATGCAATCATAGCCCTAAAAACTGGCTCAGGGGAGCGGGTGACACGAGTAGGGGAGGTGCAGGAAACGTTGGTACAATTCTATGAGTCTCTCTACGAGTCGCAGGAGCCCCGGGCCTGTTCACAGGTAGAGTTTTTGGGAAAGATCGGGAAGGAAGTGCTTGACTCACTTAACAGGGACATTTCAGAGGAGGAAGTGAGAAAGGTGATTTGCAACCTACCACTGAACAAGGCGCTGGGCCCGGATGGTTATACTGCAGCTTTTTATAAAAACTTTTGCATCTACACTTATTCCGCACCTGGCTAGCCTTTTTAATACGTTTAGACAGACTGGGAGAATAACTCCAACTATGGAGGAGGCAAGGCTGACCCTCATTTTGAAACCGCATAAAGCCCCCGAAGAGAGGACATCCTACAGGCCTATAGCGTTAATTAATATCGACGCCATGATATTCACAAAAATCCGGGCCAGTAGGCTCGAGGACGTTCTCCCAGGTTTGATCCATTCGGACCAAGCGGGGTTTATAAAGGGCCGACAAACGGCGGACAACCTCAGGAAGATGGCCCATCTAGTGGAAAAAGCTAAAAGGACAGACACTCCTGCGGTTCTCCTATCGTTGGACGCAGAAAAAGCGTTTGATCGCGTGGAGTGTTCCTTCTTGTTCAGGACTATGCAAAAAATGGGCATTGAGGGAGAGTTCCTACATATGGTCCGGGCTAATTATCAGGTGCCAACCATGAGAATATCTGTGAATGGGGGCATGTCGAGGTCCTTTAGGCAGAGCAGGGGCACCAAGCAGGGCTTCCCCTTGTCCCCGATGCTTTACGCAATTTATCTGGAGCCCCTTTTGCAGGCCATTAGGGACACCCGGGAGATACAGGGCATTCCATTCGGGGGGAGGGAACAGAAAGTCGCAGCATTCGCTGATGACATGTTATTAACTCTGACGACCCCCGGGAGTCTATCCAAGCAAGCAGGGCTTTACTGGAGGAGTTTGGGGAAGCCTCCGGCCTGAAGATTAATGCTAGTAAATCAGAACATTTGAACTTGACTCTAAACCCAGGGGATCGGGAGTCACTTAGGGCGGCCACCCCATTCCTGTGATGCCCGGGCGGCATTAAATACTTAGGAGTGAAAATTACACCAACCTTAGCAGGCTGGTACCAAGCTAACTACACGCCCCTGCTGAGAGAAATCAAGCGGGATTATATGCAGGTGGAGGGACCTCCCCGTGTCATGGTTGGGTAGGGTGGCAGCGGTTAAAATGGTAACCCTGCCACGCCTTCTGTACCTCTTTCAGGCTATAACACAGGCAGTACCTGTAGGCTTTTTTAAGGAGTTCGGAACTTTGACCAGTGATTTTTTGTGGGCAGGGAGGAAGGCGCGGGTTAGCAGGCAGTTGATGATGGCACCCAGACTGGAGGGGGGACTTGCACTACCAAATTTTCAACAGTATTATGAAGCTGCGCAGTTGTGGTTAATTAGAGATTGGCTTCGGGAAGGGGAGGCCACACAGGATAAACAGTGGGTGAAAATGGATAGAGAGGTGGCGCACCGTAATCTCGCTGAGGTACTGTGGCTCCCAAGGCAGCTCCGGCCTAAGCACCTGTACGAGAGCTCCATAACGAAATTAATGGCAGAGAACTGGGATAAACTGGTAAGAAAAAAGGAGATTACAACCTTTCCGTCTCCTTTCACACGCTTTTTTGGCAATGGGGACTTCACGCCAGGGCTGGAAGTGGGCGCGTGTACGCAGTGGCAGGAGGGGGAGTGTAAGTGGCTGAGCAATTTGTTCTGTGGGGGGAGAATTCTCTCATTCGAGGAGTGCAAGAGGGAGTACGGGATAAAGGAGGGGGAAAGGCTCCGATACGCGCAACTGCGGCACTGGGTTCTGAACCCGGCGAACAAGCAGGCAGCAACAAGAGAAAAGACGAGCT